>NC_045434.1:106841605-107137812 GCF_002776525.5 Piliocolobus tephrosceles | reverse complement strand
AGAGAGAGAGAGAGAGAGAGAGAGAGAGAGAGAGAGAGAGAGAGAGATTGTGCTCCAAAGCCACATTTTTCCTTCAATCACATTTTCTCTCAAAGATATTTTAGTTGTTCAGCCTGTGTCCCTAGAATTCATCATTATTAACTTTTTGGACTTACCTTGCTGTGGATTTTGACAGATCCTTCAGTGCCATTTTGGTGCACTTCATCTTATGGGTATTTATTACTGTCCAATCTCACATAGTTTTGGTTTTGTAGCTGGTGAATTTTGTGTTCCAGACCTGTAAATCCATGCAGTTGTCAAATGCATGAGCTGTTCTCTATCTATTCTTATTGTCCTTTTGAGGGAAGGAAGATAGTGTGGAAAGAGCATGGATGGGAGTAAGATGAACTTTCTATTTCTATGTAATTGGTCCACATGCTGACTGTCCTGACTCTGCTCCTCATTGACCATGTGACCCTGAACAAGATGCTAACCCCTCTGTGCCTCAGTTTGCTCATTTGCAAAACAGGATTATATTATCTGGATTATCATTGCCTAGGATCATTGCAGTTCAAGCCCTAATGCATAAAGCATTCCGAACTTCTAGCAAGGACTCTTAGGAATCATGTCCTTTGGCTTCCTCTTCTTACAACAGGAGAAACTGAAGTTCAGAGAGTGTTTTGAGGGTGGGGACCATGCCTTATCCATCTTTCTATCCCCAGGATCCAGACACAGGTGCATACTGGGTGTCCAACAGATATTTTGTAAATGAGTTGTGTGACCAGCTCCCAGTGACATATCTGTAATTTAGCCCCTCTTGATGACTCAGAGTGATTATCCACATCAATCACTATACTGTGCATCCTGCCAGGATGCCTTTGGAACCAATTATGCTATATAGAATGTGGCCGTTATGCTTTTCTACTTATGTTTCCTGCACTCTTCTCCCTCGCTGTCAGCTGTCAGTTCTCTCTGTAGCCACTGAATCCACTTTAAGAAACCTCTGTCACTGTTTTGAATGGGCTGTCCACTGTAGTCTGGGGCAGAATAGCAATAAAAGGACTTTGAAAGATTTAAGTTTAGCGCACATAGTAGGTACCTTTATTGGAGTCACAAGGATTATGGCGGAGTAGACCACAGACTAGAATCATTGACTTTTTTAAAATTTCTTTTTTTAAAATTATACTTTATGTTCTAGGGTACATGTGTACAACTTGCAGGCTTGTTACATATGTACACATGTGCCATGTTGGTGTGCTGCACCCATTAACTCATCGTTTACATTAGGTATATCTCCTAATGCTATCCCTCCCCACTCCCCCGACCCCACAACAGGCCCCAGTGTATGATGTTCCCCTTCCTGTGTCTAAGTGTTCTCATTGTTCAATTCCTACCTATGAGTGAGAACATGCGGTGTTTGGTTTTCTGTTCTTGTGATAGTTTGCTGAGAATGATGGTTTCCAGCTGCATCCATGTCCCTACAAAGGACATGAACTCATCCTTTTTAATGGCTGCATAGTATTTCATGGTGTATATGTGCCACATTTTCTTAATCCAGTCTATCATTGATGGACATTTGGGTTGGTTCCAAGTCTTTGCTATTGTGAATAGTGCTGCAATAAACATCATACATGTGCATGTGTCTTTATAGCAGCATGATTTATAATCCTTTGGGTGTATACCCAGTAATGGGATGACTGGGTCAAATAGTATTTCTAGTTCTAGATCCTTGAGGAATCACCAAACTGTCTTCCACAATGGTTGAACTAGTTCCTACCAACAGTGTAAAAGTCCCACCAACAGTGTAAAAGTGTTCCTATTTCTTCACATCCTCTCCAGCACCTGTTGTTTCCTGACTTTTTAATGATTGCCATTCTAACAGGTGTGAGATGGTATCTCATTGTGGTTTTGATTTGCATTTCTCTGGTGACTAGTGATGATGAGCATTTTTTCATGTGTCTGTTGGCTGCATGAGTGTCTTCTTTTGAGAAGTGTCTGTTCATATCCTTTGCCCACTTTTTGATGGGGTTGTTTGTTTTTTTCTTGTATATTTGTTTGAGTTCTTTGTAGGTTCTGGATATTAGCCCTTTGTCAGATGAGCAGATTGCAAAAATTTTCTCCCATTCTGTAGGTTGCCTGTTCACTCTGATGGTAGTTTCTTTTGCTGTGCAGAAGCTCTTTAGTTTAATTAGATCCCATTTGTCAATTTTGGCTTTTGTTGCCATTGCTTTTGGTGTTTTAGACATGAAGTCCTTGCCCATGCCTATGTCCCGAATGGTGTCACCTAGGTTTTCTTCCAGGATTTTTATGGTTTTAGGTCTAACATTTAAGTCTCTAATCCATCATCAGTTAACTTTTGTATAAGGTGTAAGGAAGGGATCCAGTTTCAGCTTTCTACTTATGGCTAGCCAGTTTTCCCATCACCATTTATTAAATAGGGAATCCTTTCCCCATTTCTTGTTTTTGTCAGGTTTGTCAAAGATCAGATGGTTGTAGATGTGTGGTATTATTTCTGAGGGCTCTGTTCTGTTCCATTGGTCTATATCTCTGTTTTGGTACCAGTACCATGCTGTTTTGGTTACTGTAGCCTTGTAGGATAGTTTGAAGTCAGGTAGCATGATGCCTCCAGCTTTGTTCTTTTGGCTTAGGATTGTCTTGGCAATGCGGGCACTTTTTTTGGTTCCATATGAACTTTTTTTTTTTGAGACAGAGTCTCACTCTGTTGCCCAGGCTGGAGTGCAGTGGCGCAATCTCGGCTCACTGCAAGCTCCACCTCCTGGGTTCACACCATTCTCCTGCCTCAGCCTCCTGAGTAGCTGGGACTACAGGTGCCTGCCACCACACCCAGCTAATTTTTTGTATTTTTAGTAGAGACAGGATTTCACCATGTTAGCCAGGATGGTCTCAATCTCCTGACCTCATGATCCGCCCATCTCGGCCTCCCAAAGTGCTGGGATTACAGGTGTGAGCCACTGTGCCCGGCCCCCATATGAACTTTAAAGGAGTTTTTTCCAGTTCTGTGAAGAAAGTCATTGGTAGCTTAATGGGGATGGCATTGAATCTATAAATTACCTTGGGCAGTATGGCCATTTTCACAATATTGATTCTTCCTATCCATGAGCATGGAATGTTCTTCCATTTGTTTGTGTCCTCTTTCATTTCAAGAGTAGTGTTTGTAGTTCTCCTTGAAGACATCCTTCACATCCCTTGTAAGTTGGATTCCTAGGTGTTTTATTCTCTTTGAAGCAATTGTGAATAGGAGTTCACTCGTGATTTGGCTTTCTGTCTGTTATTGGTGTATAAGAATGCTAGTGATTTTTGCACATTGATTTTGTGTCCTGAGACTTTGCTGAAGTTGCTTATCAGCTTAAGGAGATTTTGGGCTGAGACGATGGGGTTTTCTAAATATACAATCATGTCATCTGCAAACCAGGACAATTTGACTTCCTCTTTTCCTAATTGAATATCGTTTATTTCTCTCTCTTGCCTGATTGCCCTGGCCAGAACTTCCAACACTATATTGAATAGGAGTGGTGAGAGAGGGCATCCCTGTCTTGTGCCAGTTTTCAAGGAGAATGTTTCCAGTTTTTGCCCATTCAGTATGATATTGGCTGTGGGTTTGTCATAAATAGCTCTTATTATTTTGAGATATGTTCCATCAACACTGAATTTATTGAGAGTTTTTAGCATGAAGGGCTGTTGAATTTTGTCAAAGACCTTTTCTGCATCTATTGAGATAATAATGTGGTTTTTGTCTTTGGTTCTGTTTATATACTGGAATACGTTTATTGATTTGCATATGTTGAACCAGCCTTGCATCCCAGGGATGAAGCCCGCTTGATCATGGTGGATACTGGATATCCACCAGTATTTTATTGAGGATTTTGCATCGATGTTCATCAGGGATACTGGTCTAAAATTCTCTTTTTTTGTTGTGTCTCTGCCAGGCTTTGGTGTCAGGATGATGCTGGCCTCATAAAATGAGTTAGGGAGGATTCCCTCTTTTTCTATTGATTGGAATAGTTTCAGAAGGAATGGTACCAGCTCCTCCTTGTATCTCTGGTAGAATTCAGCTGTGAATCCATCTGGTCCTGGACCTTTTTTGGTTGGTAGGCTATTAATTATTGCCTCAATTTCAGAACCTGTTATTGGTCTATTGAGGGATTCAACTTCTTCCTGGTTTAGTCTTGGGAGAGTGTATGTGTCCAGGAATTTATCCATTTCTTCTAAGTTTTCTAGTTTATTTGCGTAGAGGTGTTTATAGTATTTTCTGATGGTAATTTGTATTTCTGTGGGGTTGGTGGTGATATTCCCTTTATCATTTTTTATTGTGTCTATTTGATTCTTCTCTCTTTTCTTCTTTATTAGTCTTGCTAGCAGTCTATTAATTTTGTTGATCTTCTCAAAAAACCAGCTGCTGGATTCATTGATTTTTTGAAGGTTTTTTGGTGTCTCTTATCTCTTTCAGTTCTCCTCTGATCTTAGTTATTTCTTGCCTTCTGCTAGCTTTTGAATATGTTTGCTCTTGCTTCTCTAGTTCTTTTAATTGTGATGTTAGGCTGTCAATTTTAGATCTTTCCTGCTTTCTCTTGTGGGCATTTAGTGCTATAAATTTCCCTCTACACACTTCTTTAAATGTGTCCCAGAGATTCTTTTATGTTGTATCTTTGCTCTCATTGGTTTCAAAGAACATCTTTATTTCTCCCTTCATATCGTTATGTACCCAGTAGTCATTAAGGAGCAGGTTGTTAAGTTTCCATGTAGTTGAGTGGTTTTAATTGAGTTTCTTAATCCCGAGTTCTAGTTTGATTGTTCTGTGGTCTGAGAGACAGTTTGTTATAATTTCTGTTCTTTTACATTTGCTGAGGAGTGCTTTACTTCCAACTATGTTGTCAATTTTGGAATAAGTGCAATGTGGTGTTGAGAAGAATGTATATTCGATTGATTTCAGGTGGAGAGTTCTGTAGATGTCTATTAGGTCTGCTTGGTGCAGAGTTGAGTTCAATTCCTGGATATCCTTGTTAGCTTTCTGTCTCATTGATCTGTCTAATGTTGACAGTGGGGTGTTAAAGTCTCCCATTATTATTGTGTGGGAGTGTAAGTCTCTTTGTAAGTCTCTAAGGACTTGCTTTATGAATATGGGTGCTCCTGTATTGGGTGCATATATATTTAGGAAAGTTAGTTCTTCTTGTTGAATTGATCCTTTTACTGTTATGTCATGGCCTTCTTTGTTTCTTTTGATCTTTGTTGATTTAAAGTCTGTTTTATCAGAGACTAGGATGGCAACCCCTGCCTTTTTTTGGTTTTCCATTTGCTTGGTAGATCTTCCTCCATCCCTTTATTTTGAGCCTATGTATGTCTCTGCATGTGAGATGGGTCGCCTGAATACAGCAAACTGATGAGTCTTGACTCTTTATCCAATTTGCCAGTCCATGTCTTTTAATTGGAGCATTTAGCCCATTTACATTTAAGGTTAATATTGTTATGTGTGAACTTGATCCTGTCATTATGGTGTTAGCTGGTTATTTTGCTTGTTTTTTGATGCAGTTTCTTCCTAGCATTGATGGTCTTTACATTTTGGCATGTTTTTGCAGTGGCTGGTACTGGTTGTTCCTTTCCATGTTTAGTGCTTCCTTCAGGAGCTCTTGTAGGGCAGGCCTGGTGGTGACAAAATCTCTCAGCATTTGCTTATCTGTAAAGGATTTTATTTCTCCTTCCCTTATGAAACTTAGTTTGGTTGGACATGAAATTCTGGGTTGAAAATCTTTTCTTTAAGAATGTTGAATATTGGCCCCCACTCTCTTCTGGCTTGTAGTTTCTGTCGAGAGATCCACTGTTAGTCTGATGGGCTTCCCTTTGTGGGTAACCTGACCTTTCTCTCTGGCTGCCTTTAACATTTTTTCCTTCATTTCAACTTTGGTGAATCTGACAATTGTGTGTCTTGGAGTTGCTCTTCTCGAGGAGTATCTTTGTGGCGTTCTCTGTATTTCCTGAATTTGAATGTTGGCCTGCCTTGCTAGGTTGGGGAAGTTCTCCTGGATAATATCCTGCAGAGTGTTTTCCAGCTTGGTTCCATTCTTCTCATCACTTTCAGGTACACCAATCAGACATAGATTTGATGTTTTCACATAATCCCATATTTCTTGGAGGCTTTTTTCATTTCTTTTGACTCTTTTTTCCCTAAACTTGTCTTCTCGCTTCATTTCATTCATTTGATCTTCAATCACTGATACCCTTTCTTCCAGTTGATCAAGTTGGTTGCTGGAGCTTGTGGATTTGTCACGTAGTTCTCGTGTCATGGTTTTCATCTCTATCAGGTCATTTAAGGACTTCTCTGCTTTGGTTATTCTAGTTAGCCATTTGTCAAATCTTTTTTCAAGGTTTTTAGTTTCTTTCCGCTAGGTTTGTAATTCCTCCTTTAGCTCGGAGAAGTTTGATTGTCTGAAGCCTTCTTCTCTCAACTCGTCAAAGTCATTCTCCGTCCAGCTTTGTTCCATTGCTGGCGAGGAGCTGCATTCCTTTGGAGGGTGAGAGGTGCTCTGATTTTTAGAATTTCCAGCTTTTCTGCACTGCTTTTCCCCCATCTTTGTGGTTTTATCTGCCTTTGGTCTTTGATGACGGTGATGTACAGATGGGGTTTTGGTGTGGATGTCCTTTCTGTTTGTTATTTTTCCTTCTAACAGTCAGGATCCTCAGCTGCAGGTCTGTTGGAGTTTGCTCAAGGTCCACTCCAGACCCTGTTTGCCTGGGTATTAGCAGCGAAGGCTGCAGAAGAGTGAATATTGCTGAACAGCAAATGTTGTTCTCTGATCATTCCTCTGGAAACTTCATCTCAGAGGTGTACCTGGCCATGTGAGGTGTGAGGTGTCAGTCTGCCCCTAGTAGGGGATGTCTCCCAGTTAGGCTACTCGGGGCTCAGGGACCCACTTGAACAGACAGTCTGTCCATTCTCAGATCTCAAACTCCGTGCTGGGAGAACCCCTGCTTTCTTCAGAGCTGTCAGACAGGGTCATTTACATCTGCAGAGGTTTCTGCTGCCTTTTGTTTAGCTATGCCCTGTCCCCAGCAGTGGAGTCTACAGAGGAAGGCAGGCAGGCCTCCTTGAGCTGCGGTGGGCTCCACCCAGTTCGAGCTTCCTGGCCACTTTGTTTACCTACTTAAGCCTCAGTAATGGCTGGTGCCCCTCCCCCAGCCTCCCTGAGGCCTTGCAGTTAGATCTCAGACTGCTGTGCTAGCAATGAGGGAGGCTCTGTGGGTGTGGGATCCCCTGAGTCAGGCGTGGGATGTAGTCTCCTGGTGTGCCGTTTGCTAAGACCCTTGGTAAAGCACAGTATTAGGGTGGGAGTGAACTGATTTTCCAGGTGTTGTGTGTCATGGTTTCCCTTGGCTAGGAAAGGGAATTCCCTTCCCCCTTGCACTTCCTGGGTCGGGTGATGCCTTGCCCTGCTTTGGCTCTTGCTTTTTGGGCTGCACCCACTGTCCTGAACCCACTGTCTGACACGCCCCAGTGAGATGAACCCAGCACCTCAGTTGGAAATGCAGCAATCACTCGTCTTCTGTGTCGCTTATGCTGGGAGCTAGAGGCTGGAGCTGTTCCTATTCAGCCATCTTGGCGCCACCCCTAAACATTGACTATTTTAGGCTGGAAGAGGTCTCACAGTCATCTGGTCTGACCTCTTTAAGTCATGCAACTATATCCTAACTCATGCCCCTGTCCAGTTCCTTCTATGCATGGGGTTAGTTTACTCAGTGACTTGTGAAGCAGGTGCATGTTTTATGCAGGTAATGGTTGGGAAGGTCATGGCTCCACCCTTTGGAATTTCTACCCAGTGATCTGGATTCTTAAGCAATTTTCCTCTCAGGACAGAGGAGGTACACATACATAGATGGGAGTTTCTCCTGATTGCTAATTATGACCTAGCAACTTCCCTCTTTTTCTCCTCTGTGTTCTCTCTAGCCCTTTTTAGTCCTGATTGAGGTGAAATACTTTTTTACGGCCAAATATTACTTAGAGATCTAGGGGAAACTCTAAAAATGTAAACTGAAAACACTCAAGGATAATTAAGTAGGGAGGGGTGACAGAGAGAAATGGTAATTCTATCACTGGATTTCAAATTGAGATAAGAGTGATTCCATTTAAATCAAACTTCAATATTCACTCAGAAGCCTGTACATTTCAGATTTATTGGCCATAAATTGTGATTTACATCTTGTGGGTTTTTAATGAGGGCAAATGAGGCAGAGAAGTGCTCTTATTGATTCATGGTCTGGAAAGGATCTGGCTGGCTTATGCCCTCTCTGAGGGCCAAGTAGTTGAAGGGCATGGAGCAGAGGTCCAAGGTTGAAGTTGCAGTTCAGCTATTTTCTGCTTGTGTGATCTCAGTTTCCTCATCTGTAAGATAGTAATGATATTAATATCTCCCTTATGGGGTGGTGTGATGACTAAATGAGATGATGCATGTGAATGTGGTTTGTAAATCATAAGCTACCCAAATCAAATGCCAGCTGCTCTCATTATTGATTTAATACTTAGCATTGACTATCTAGTGTCTGTGCTGGGTTTTGGGCACCAAGGAATGGGATTGGCCAGCAACCTGTCTGTCAAGGAAGAGCAGAAGGATGTGTGCAAAAGAAAAGTCTTTCTCCTTTCCCACAGGTAAACGCCATCCTTAAGTAAATATTATTTCCATGACTTTTTTTTTTTTTTTTTTTTTTTTAATTTAAGACATTAAATTCTCTATGTTGCCCAGGCTGGTCTCGAACTCCTGACTCAAACAATCCCCTTCAGTCTCCCAGAGTGCTGGCATTATAAGCATGAGCCACCAGGCTCAGTCCCCATGACTTAAAAAAACATGTTTGTTGTGTATATCTTTACCAGTATAATTTATATAATTGTTTTGTATGTTTAAAAAAATTCACATCATGTATGCAGTAAAGATTGCCACATTATTTTTGAGCTTGCCCAGGATGACACATACTGCTGGGGCTCACTATTTTAACCATCTGTATATGAATAAGCCTACTTCCCTACTGCTGGTCATTTTGCTTGTTGCCATCTCTCACTGCTTGAAATAGTGCTGAGCAAATGACCTCGTCCGTGTTTCCCAAGCCCATGTGAGAGAGTCCCTCTAGGAAACCCCTAGAAGTGGAAGCTACTGCTGTGTTACTGGTGTGTCTGTCCTCTGGACACTGCTATAAGACTTTCCAAAGTGAATGTACCACTCTGTATCCCTGATTCCTCGTGGCCCATTAATACCTAGTGTTACCACATGTGTTGACTTTTGCCAGCCTGATGAGTATAATGTGGTATCTTATTATTATGTTAACGACCATGTGGAAGAATTTTTAGGGTAAAGGAAACATTTTAATATTTTTTCTGGGAGTGATATCAGTAAGATGGCTGGCTGGTGATGCCTAGCATTCATCCCCTTCACACAAAAGGACTAAGGCAATGAATAAACAGCTAAGATCTGGCCAGAGTGTTGAAGAGAGTGGAGAGCTGGAGTGCAGCGGGAGAGTGGAGATGCACCTGTGGTGAGGGGAAATCCAGGAGGGCAGCATGGAGGCACCCTGCCTCTGTAGCCTCACCTTCTGCATCTGAATCAGATCTGTCTGGAGTCAGGCAGGACTTTCCATTATGAGGAAAAGTGAAGCAGAAGATCTCCACTAGCCCCTGTTGCTGCTACAAACATTTATAATCCTTACTACAGGAGAATCCCACAGTCCTCATAAGCCCTAGACCTGGTTTGGAAAGCTGCCAGGAACTCAGGCGGCTGCATCACCTAAGCTTAGGAGCACAAGGTGTACACTTCCCACCCCTCACCCACCACCGTCTGTGAGACAAGCTGCTGCAGCACAGTGCCATCCTGAGACCTCAGCCAACCTTTAGAGTACATCCTTTTCTGGGGGCCGAAAGCCACTGCACCTGCCCAGCACTGGGGCTCCATCTTTATTCCACCAAGCCCACATGGTTGGCTAAATGGCACAGCATCAGCTGCGTGGAGCCTGGGCTGTGATGCTGGTCTTGCACAGCAGGGAAACCAGACCCTCAGTCCCATTTCCAGCTGGAGGAACAGTCTGGCAATCCTGCTCAGGGTGAAACCCCCCTTGAACTAGTCAAGCTGCTGCACGCCCTCCCTCAAGCAGAAGAGGCCTCCAAGCCTCCAAGCAACTGATAGACCCCCGGGCCAGCAAAGTGGCTACACACCCATGCACAAGACCTGAGAAACAGCCCCACAGAGCTCCCCACCACATGCAGATATGTCCCTCAGCTGCCAAATGGTCCTGTGCCCCCAGTAAGGGCCTGAGAAACAGTCCCACAGGGTGCCCCTGGTGTGCACATCCCCGGGCTAGCCAAACACCCAAGAGCCCACACCATGGACCTGAAAAGCAGCTCCACAGGTCGCCCCCAGCAGACGTGCATCCAGGCAAGCTGAGAAGACATGTGATCATGACCTGGGCTTGAGAAATAGCCCTGTGGGCTGCCCCTGGCAGACATACCCCCCAGGCTAGCTGAGCAGCTCTGCACCTGCACCCTGAGCCTAATAAACAGCTCTGTGAGTTGCCCCCAGCAAACGTCCCCCCAGGCCAACCAAGAAGCTGTGCAGCTGTGTTCTGGGCCTGAGAAATAGCCCTGCAGGCTGCTCCTGGCAGACATGTCCACAGACTGGCTGAGCAACTATGTGCCTATGCTTCCAGCCAGAGTAACAGCTCAATGGCCCAAACCTCAGTGAGCAAGACCTCAAGTTGGCCAACCCACCATGTGCACACATGCACCCCTAACTTGAGAAACAGCCTGGCAAGACCACCTGTGGCAAAGCTGCACCACCATTGCAGCTTAAGCTGCTGAGCAACTTGCAAACACCACAGTGTGAATTACAGCTGAAGAAACTACATGGAATCTACACTACTGCATCCACTTAGAATCAAGGCCAACATACTACACGGAACTGACACCCCAAGACCCATTCTTATGAATAAGTCTTCCCCTACAAAACCTACTCCATAAAATTGAGAGAGGCAACTTTTCCACCAAATGCATAGAAATCAATGTAGGGACACATCCAATAAAAAAAGAAAGGAAACATGATACCTCCAAAGGAAAATAATAATTCTCCAGTAAAAATCCCAATCACAAGGAAATATATGAAATGCTAGAAAAAGCATTCAAAAAATCATCTTAAGGAAACTCAATGAGATACAGGATTCAGATACACAATTTAATGAAATCAGGAAATCAATTCATGATGTAAAAGAGAAATTTAACAGAGACAGATATAAAATGAATCAAATGGAAATTCTAGAATAATTCAATAAATGAAATAAAAGATACAATTGAGAGTTTCAAAAACAGACTAGACCAAGCAGAAGAAAGAATGTCTGAACTTGAAGGCAGGCCTTTTGAAATAACACAGGCGGATGGAACAAAAAAGAATAATGAATTATAAAGAGTGAAGAGACCTGGTGTGGTGGCTCACGCCTATAATCCCAGAACTTTGGGAAGCCTAAGTGGGTGGATCACTTGAGGTCAGAAGTTCAAGACCAGCCTGGCCAACATGGTGAAACCCCGTCTCTACTATAAATACAAAAAGCAGCCAGGTGTGGCAGTACATGCCTATAATCCCAGCTATTTGGGAGGCTGAGGCATGAGGATTGCTCGAACCTGGGAGGCAGAGGTTGCAGTGAGCTGAGATCATGCCACTATACTCTTGCCTGGGTGACAGAGTGAGAATCCAGTCTCAAAAAAAAAAAAAAAAAAAAAAAGAATGAAGAAAGCCTATAGGGTTTACAGGACATCACTAAGCAAACAAAATTTTATGTAATGGGTGTTCCAGAAGGAGAAGAGAAGGGAAAAGGTGAGGAAAACGTATTTAATGAAATCATAGCAGGAAATTTTCCAAGTCTTGGGAGAGAGATGGACATCCAAGTCCAGAAAGCTCAAAGAACCCCCAAATAGATTCAACCCAAACAGGCCCCCTCCGAGGCACATTATAGTCAAATTGTCAAAAGTCAAAAACAAAGAAAGAATTCTAAAAGCACCAAGAGAAAAGCATCAAGTCCATTATAAAAGAATCCCCATTAGACAAACAGTGAATTTCTCAGTAGAAACCTTACAGGCCAAGAGAGAATGGGATGATATATTCAAAGTACTAAGAGAGAAGAACTAGACAGCCAATAATATTATACCCAGCAAAGCCATTCTTCAGAAATGAAGGAGAAATAAAATCTTTCACAGATAAGCAAAAACTAAGGGAATTCATCACTACCAGATTGGCCTTATAAGAAATGCTCAAGGGAATCTTACATCAAGTGAAAAGATGATAACCACCATCATGAAAACATGTGAAATTCTAAACTCACTGGTAGAGTTGATACACAAAACAGAAAGAGAATGGAGTCAAACCTTATCACTATGGGCCAAGCATGGTGGCTCACATTTGTAATCCCAGCACTTTGGGAGGCTGAGGCAGGAGGATTGCTTGAGACCAGGAGTTCAAGACCAACTGGGGCAACACAGTGAGACACTGTCTTAGCACTGTCTTAACAAACAAAAAAGTAAAAATAAGAGAAAGAAAAAGAAAGAAAAAATTAACCAGGCATGGTGGCACACACCTGTGGTCCCAACTACTCAGGAGGCTGAGGTGAGAGGATTGCTTGAGCCCAGGGAGTGTAGGCTGCAGTGAGCCATGATTGTGCTACAGGTCTCCAGCCTGGACAACAGCAAGACCCTGTCTCAAAAACAAAGAAACAACAACAACAAAACCCTTATCATTACAGAAAACCACCCAATTGTAAAAATAAATAATAAGACAGGAAATAAGGAACAAAATTTGCAAAAAATAACCAGAAAACAATCAATAAAATGACAGGAGTTAAGTCATCACCTATCAATACTAACTTTGAATGTATATGGATTAAATTCCCTGTGCAAAAGATGTGGATTGGTTGAATAAATTTAAAGAAGCAAGATCCAACTACATTCTGCTTACAAGAAACTCACCTCACCTGTGAAGACACACAGAGACTGAAAGTGAAGAGATGGAAAAAGGTATTCTGTATAACTGGAAACCAAAACCAAGCAGAAGTAGCTATAATTACATCAGACAAAATAGGCTTCAAGTGAAAAGATGTAAAAAGAGGCAAATAATACTAAAGGAATCAATTCAGCAAAAGAATATAAAAATTACTATATATGCGTCCAACAGCAGAGCACCCAGATATATAAAGCAAATGTTATTAAACCTAAAGAGAGAGGTAAAGCCCAGTACAGCAATAGCTGGGGACTTCAACACTCCACTCTCAGCATCAGACAAATTATCTAGACAAAAAGTCAATGAAGAAACATTGGATTTAAACTTCACCATAGACCAAATGGACCTAACAGACATTTACAGAATATTTTGCTCAACAGCTGCTGAATACATATTCTTTTCATCAGCACACGGAACATTCTTCAGGATTGACCATATGTTAGGACACAAAACAAGTCTCAAACATTTTTTAAAAATTGAAATCATATCAACTATCTTATCTCACCACAATGGAATAAAACTAGACATCGATAACAAGAGCAACATTTGAAACTATGCAAGTACATGAAAATTAAAGTACATGCTCCTGAAATGAATGAGGAAATGAAAAATTAAATTTAAAAATTCCTTGAAACAAATGAAAATCGAAACACAATATACCAAAACCAATGGGACACACAAAAGCAGTATTAAGAGGCAAGTTTATAGCAATAAATACCTACATTAAAAAACTAGAAAATTTTCAAATAAGCAATATAACAATGCACCTCAAGGAACTAGGAAAGCAAGAACAAACCAAACTCATAATTAGTAGAGAAAAAGAAATAATAGGCCAGGTACAGTGGCTTGTGCCTGTAATCCCAGCACTTTGGGAAGCCGAGGTGGGTGGATCACCTGAGGTCAGGAGTTTGAGATCACCCTGGCCAACATGGTGAAACCCCGTTTCTATTAAAAATACAAAAGTTAGCCAAGTGTGGTGGTGCATGCCTGTAATCTCAGCTACTTGGGAAGTTGAGGAATGAGAATCTTCTGAACCTAGGATGCAGAGGTCTCAGATCTAGCGAGCTGAGATTGCTCCACTGCACTCCAGCCTGGGTGACAGAGTGAGACTCTGTCTAAAAAAATTAAAAAAAAAAAAAAAAAGAAATAATAATTATCAATGCAGGAATAAATAAAATTGAGACTAAAAAAATTTTTGTTCAATGTAACAAAAATTTGGCTTTAGCTGGGCATGGTGGCTCATACCTGTAATCCCTCCCCACTTGGGAGGCTAAGGTGAGAGGATCACTTGAGGCCAGGAGTTCAAGACCAGCCTGGGCAATATAGTGAAACCTCATTTCGAAAAAAGTGTGATTTTTTGAAAGATAAACAAAACAGACAAACCATTAGCTAGACTAAGAAAAAAAGAGAAGACCCAAATAGATATCATGAAAAATGAAAAAGGAGATGCTGCAACAGATACTATAGAAATACAAAGGATCATTAGAGATTATGATGAATAGCTACATACGAATAAATTTAAAAACCTAGAGGAAATGGATAAATTCCTGGACACATACAACCTACTCAGATTGAACCAAGAAGAAACAGACTTGAACAGACCAATAACAAGTAATGAGATTAAATCAGTAATTAAAAAGCCTGCCAAGAAAGAAAAGTCTAGGACTGGATGGCGGCACCACTGAATTCTATTGAATCTTTAAAGAATAATTAATACCAATTCTCAAATTATTCCAAAAATTGAAACAGCCAGAATTCTTCCTCATCATTCTATGAGGCTAGCATAACTCTGATACCAACACCAGACAATCACAGAACGAAAAAAGAAAACTTTTTTTTTGTTTTTGAAGGGAAAAGGTAGACGCTAGGCAGAGACTAAAGATGTAATGGAGAAAGAGAATGAAACGAGCCTGCTTAGGAGGAGGGAGGAAGAGAAGGAAGGAGAAGGGGACAAGACTTCTCAGAGCTCAGAGCAAGGGGACAGATAGCAAGTGGAAATGGAGTTTATGTCAGAATGAATCCCAGTCTTGTTGAGAAGGGAATAGTAAATGACCTGCAGAGGGCAAGAGGATGGGAAATGGCTCAGAGTCTGAAGAGAGAAGAGCAGGACGCGAATTTGGTGTGACGCCAGCAAGGAATCATTGAAATTGGCAGAGAGGAAGTGAGGAGCCGCCTGAATCTGCAGTGCACCCACAGCCAGTCTTCTCATTGCCAGCATCTCCTTTTCCTCTTCCTTCTGGACAACATTTGTTAATGACTAACAACTAGCAGCTGCTTACTTTTTTGAGTCCTTACTATGTGCACTTGATAGGTATCTTCCCAATTCACAACTACTTGTAATTGCACGATAGGTCTGAAGCAAAAAAGAGTTAAGGATGTTGGTTGGTGTAAGTTTTCTATAAGTAGGTACCATGTGGTGTGGCTGCTCAAAATGATGATACTTTTTAGGCTGCGTTAGTAGGAGCACATTAGTGTGAAGGAGAGGAAACAGTCCTGTGTTATTCTGCTCTGGTCAGGCCAAAGAAACAATGTTCTTTCCTGTCCTAGGTAAGGGTGATAATCATAACTGCCACTATTCATTAGGCACCTATATGTGCCAGACTCCGGTGAGATGCTTGCATGCATTCTTTTTAATCGCCAAAACAATTCCAAGATGTAAATAATACAATCTTCATTTTATAAATAAGAAAACTTAGCCTCCAGGAGTTTCAGTTACATGCCAATGTCCTTAGAGAGAGGAGAAAAATAACACCTACTAAAGAAAGACCTAAGGAATCAGAGTGCTATCTTCAAGTAGCAGAAAGGCCATCATAAGGCAAGAGAACAGTACTCGTTTGATCAGGCCATAAAAGGTAGAAATAGGCTCAATGGATGTAAGTCACACAAAAAGAAGTTCCATTTAACAAAAGGAAGAACAGTTAGCGATATGACAAAATGTTTTGTGTTACCTTTGGTGGTAGTGAGCTCCCTGTTACTGGAGGTGTTCAAGCAAAGGTTGAATGAATGCTGGGCAAAGCTGTACAGAGAATGCAAGCATTAGATGAGGAGTAAAACTAGACACCCTTCTCGATACTTTCCAACATTCAAATTTTGTTCCATTTTTTAGCAATATAAAAAAGAGGTCAGGTCAAAAAGGGAAGAGGTTCAAAGACACCAGAATGGCTGGCCACGTGGCAGCCATTTAGAAAATGAGAGGGATTCTTCTGGCTATTGGGATGAGCAGTAGAAGTGAGGCTCTGCCTCATTCCGCCCACCCCTAACTTGGCTTCAGGTGAAGTCTCCAGGAGAAGTTAGAGGCAGAAGTTTAGGGTGCACGTTTCTGCCTAAGCAATTCTGCATCCATTTTCCACCAACTCAGGTTCAGGCAGGTGGCTGGCTATGGTTTGAATCTGATTTGTTTGCATTTCTGTGGCAGGCAGCTGCTGTGACTGGTTGCAAAGGGAGAGATTTGTTTTGCACCTAATTTAATCCAAGGGTTAGGTAATGCGTTTGCTCCCCCTTAGACGAGGGAAATCAACATGCTTCTTCCAATCTTATCTGTGCTTTCTTATTAGCAGGAGGGCTGCTTTGTGGACCTTGTTAGATCTCCGATGCATGTGATCACTACTCAGGGGTGATTTACTGTACTCCTGATATTAAAAACCTATGAGTGAGACAAGAGAAATGAATAATGCTCTGTAGTGAATTTATTAATGAATTTTCTTTCTGCTCCCCAAAAGAAGAAACTGGAAAAAAAGAATGTTGGATCAGAGAAAGACCACAGCTCTCTGCAAGTCAGGGTTCTTGATGATTCTGGAGAGAAAATAATCAGAAATCTTTTTTTTTTTTTTTTTCTAAATCTCATATTCCATTCTAGTTAGGGACTGTCATTAATTTCAGGGTAGAAGACGGTTTGGCATCTTTCTGATATTCTTAAAATAGAATAAATAGGCAGCCACCTCAAAAAAAAATAATAAGAGGTTTTGATCTAGGGTTTGAGTAATCTGGGCTGGTTTCTGATTTGTATATATATGTAATAAAGTATGCCCCTGTTCCCAAGGTTGATTTCCGGGAAGCTGAATTCATGAAGAATGAAACTGCTCAGTGACAGGTGAGGAGGCAGAGGGACTTCCTGTCAACTCCTCCAGGTGTGTAGCTATCTATAAACCCTCACCTGCTGGGTCAGGGTGTCTTGCTCCAAACTAGTGACCAGGGCCAGCTTCCTGGGCATGTGGTCTGTGCAGGTGCACAGAACCCTGCACCTAGAAGGGGCTGAGCTTAGCTTAATGTTCTTCTGTTGCTGTCTTGAAATTCTTAATTTTGGAAAAAAGGACTCCTTATTTGCATTTGCACAGGGCCTGGGAATTATGTAGCCGACCCTGCCAGTTGATCTTTCATTGTCAATGGCTCTGTCTTGCATTCATCTGCCCTTTCCCAACTCTGGCCTTTTCTCAGGGGCAAAGCGATGTTTGCCCTAAAAGCATCCGTATCATGTAAAAGTATGCGTCTGTCTTTTAGGAAGACAATTTATTGCTTTTTATCCCCTAATTAGAGAAGTAATACAGGTAAATTGTAGGAAATTTGAAAAGTACAAAGAAGAAAAAAATTATCCATACACCCAGCACACAATGATATATCTTTCCAGTCTTTTAATACATACTTCTGTTTTGTTCTGGCTTTATATCATTGGAAATATCAGAAATAATGTTTGGGAAAATGCTTTTTAAAGATTACTAACATAGCATGAGAATTTCCCCCATATCATAATTTTTTCTTCAAAAGTTTTTTTGTTGTTGGCTACATAGCATTCCACTGCACAAAAATGCCATCATTAACTCAAATGATCCCTTCTTTTTGGGCCATTTACGTTTACTACAAATAACACTCTAAAGATAACACTTCTATATGTTAAAAAGCCAAAAAAAAAAAAAAAAAAAAGATGATGTATTTAGTTGTTTATTAATTTTATCATTTATTTTTTGAGGAATAACCAGGGTTTATTGGGCTCAGACCAGGAGTCCAGGGGTCTTGAGGACCTCTGCGTATCTATCAGTTTTCTTCACGTTCTTTGCCGCCTGTTTCTGTGGCCTCAAGAGCTGTTTTTCCTTCCCTCAGTAAATCCTGGCCTTTTCCTTCCTCTCCTCCTGCAGGTGGCTGTCACTGCCTGCTACTTCTAGCCAGCTTCGTGAGCTGGGCGCCCCAGGCAGGCAAACTTTCTTGTAGGCTTTGGACACACCACCCGGAGGGCCGCAGGAACCACCCTCAGCTGTTTCTTGTCGCAGGGCCCTGGGATCCCAGCGCACACCTTGAGGCGGTCCTGGGAGGCTTGGCCTGGTGCGGTCCAGGCTGGGTAGATGGGGGCCTGAGAAGGGTTGGTGTTCATCCACCTGTGGAGGAAGGCCAGGTACTTCACCTTGTTTCTGTAGAAATTGCCAGAAATGGGCCAACATGGTGAAACACCGTCTCTACTGAAAATACAAAAATTAGTGGGGCGTGGTGGCGGGCGCCTGTAGTCCCAGCTACTCAGGAGGCTGAGGCAGGAGAATGGCGTGAACCTTGAGGTGGAGGTTGCAGTGAGCCGACATCGTGCCAATGCACCCCAGCCTGGGTGACAGCGAAACTCCGTCTCAAAAAACAAACAAAAAAACAGAAATTGCCAGAAATGCTGATGCCCTCACTGTGCACGACCCCCACCCTCCAGCCCAACAGTGCCTGCTTAACCACAATGGCCCCCACGTCCCCAGAAGTGGCCTCGGCCTCAAGCCTACCAGGACCTGCCCCCCTACGCCATTTTCGACAGTCACTTGGGAAAGCAAAACAGATTATTTTGGGGTGGTTGAATTCCTAGAAGTAAGAACTTAGACATACGTTGCAAATTTGCCCTCTGGAAAACCCTTCCAATTTACGGTGGCTACGGAAGGAAGGAGGTGGGCGAAGGAGACATGGAGGAAAAGGAGTTCTGCTTGGTGCTTTGGGCTCTGTGGGCAACAGTCGAACTTTCTCTTTCTTTCAGTACTGGCTGGGGTGCACTGCAGTGATTTAGAGCAGAACTGGCTCTTCCACAATCCAAAACTCTTTCCTAGAAGTGGTGTGTGTCCCTGGCGCTCTCCTGTCCCCACCGGCGCTGAGGCGGGTGGTCGGGGGAGCTCCCAGGAGCGGCTTCACATTCAGTCTCTGCAGGATCACAGCACTGATGCCCCTGGAAAGTTGCCACTGGGAACATTTTAGTGCGCTAAGCTTGGTTTAATGTCACGGTACTCTTTCCAAAGTCTCCTGAGGGGAGAAGAATAGCATTCCAAGCCTGAGAGTCTCTAGTGAGGGTCTCTCATGAGGAAAGAGAGCCTCAGAGGAGGCCCTTCCTTGCTCCTGGGCAGCTGCTGTGTCTCCCAGATTCATTCTGAATGTCCGTGGTCCCTGCGTTTGCAGAATGAGTCTGCTAGTGGCTGTCATGATCATTTAGGCTTTTATTTAGGCTTTTGTGATGGGGGGATGTGAGCAGTTGGTCTGTTTACTACTGAGGCCTTGGCCTGTCTCTGTGGGAGGAGCTACCATATGCTGCTGGTGGGGCAGGAGCTCTCCAGATCTCTTTGAAACTCAAGTTGCAAAATCTCTGGATGTTTCCACTCTGGGTCTGTGGCCAGGGTGACTCCCAGAGACTGGCTTGTGCTAGTGGGGAGAGGAGATGGGAGGAGTGTGTTGGGGGAGGCTGGATTGAGAAGTGGCATTTACAGACCAGATGTGCAGCAGACCCCAAGGGGTCCTCAGCCCTTGCAAGGCTTCCTTTGACCCATTGGTCTGGGGCAGGGAAGGAGGAGGGCCAGGGGTTTTCTTTACTTAGCTACCCCAGTTTTTCTTTGCTTTGGATGACCTTCTCTTGATGTGATGAATTTCCCATGTGCTAGAGATACACAATTTTTGAATTCCACTGTTTTCCTTGAATTTCTTTCTGCCTCTGCTCACGAGCCTTCCTCTTGCTACAGTCCCACTCCCCTCCATCTTGTGCAAGGCACTGCTGGCTCCAGGGCTCATGTGGGAGGTCTCGCACACACACAGGTTGGACCCACACCAGGCTAGAGCCACCAGGGTCAAACCACTGGCCTTTTGGCTCCTCCTCACATGTTCCCCTCCCACTTCCCCTACCCCAATCCCCATGGGAAGAACAAAAATCTCTGGTCTCTGCAGCCCACTGTGAAGAATGTCATCTGGAGGGAAGCCACACTGCCAGCAAAGGAAGTGGCCTCCTGCCTTCCTCCGCCTATGGTTCTGCCCCAAGTCAACTTAGTAAACAAAAACTTCTTAGATTGGAGTCTGTGGACGCAGTCTTACGTTTTGCTAGTTCTCCAAGAATTGCTGGAATTTCGACTTTTCAATTTTATGATAAGCTTTATAGAAACTCATACCATTTATAAAGACAAAACTTAAGTCTGTGTTTTTGCATGTATATTCCCTAGGATCCTATTAAAATTTTTCTCCTTCAAAAGGGACTGAATTTTAGACAAGTTTGAGAAATACTGCACAGTGCCTCCAATGATAACAACAGCCTTTATTGAGCCCATAATTAACGGTAAACCCTGTGCAGTGACTCCTTTCGCTCCTCCAGTAGCTGGACATCCCAATTTTCCAAAAAAAGGAGAGCAAAGCTAAGAGACGAAATGACTGGCCAGGACTACACAGGCCAGGAGGCCAAGATGCAAATACCAGTCTGATACCAAAGCCCATACTCTTAATTTTATAAGGCTCTCCCTATGGGAGGCATTGTTCTAGGCAGTGCAGGGGTGAGAGTGGAATGTGGTTGTAAAAATTAACTCCAATATTCCTGGTCAGTTAGTTTGTAACCCGCAAGAGGATATAAAACATATACACATGTAACTAATAAAGACTGGACTGTGACTACTGCTGGAAACCAAGTGCAAGGAAGTGCTTAGGAACAGAGGAAAAGACAAGTTTTAGCTTAATGGATTGGATTCGAAGAGGGTAGGATCACTCAATTTTAAACTAACATTTGATTGAGCTTCTATTTTGTGCAAGGAATTGTGCTGAGCACTGTCCCGCCTTCAAAGAGCTCTACTAGAGCAGACAGATGAATGAATGGACAATGACATATGCACAGGTGGGGAACCTCCTGGCGGGAGATGTTCTCTTCTCTACCTCAGGGTAGTTAGGGAAGCACTTGAGCAGTAGCAGAGAGAGAAGGTTTATTAGTTCATTCTCGTGTTGCTATAAAGAAATACCTAAGGCTGGGTATATACAAAGAAAAGTGGTTTAATTCTCTCACAGTTCTGCAGACTGTACAGGAAGCATGGCACTGGCATCGGCTCAGCTTCGGGTGAGGCCTCAGGAAGCTGTCAGTCATGGCAGAAGGCAAAGGGGGAGCTGGCATCGCACATGGCAAGAATGGGAACAAGAGAGAGTGTGAAGTGGGGAGGTGCCGCATACTTTTAAACAACCAGATCTTGTGTGAACTCACTCCTCACCAAGGGGGTGGTATTAAGTCATTCATGAGGGATCTGACACCGTGATCCAAACACCTCCTACCAGGCCCCACCTCCAACGCTGGGAATTACATTTCAACATGAGATTTACCAGGACACAGATCCAAACCATATCAGAGGGGAAAGGAGACATATGCTGAGTGCAGAGGAAACAGCTGGAATAAAAAGGGAGTGAGAGGCTGTGGGCCGCACAGAGAATTAGAATCAGTTCTACGTTACGCAGGGCAGGGGGCATTGCATGGATAGAGGCTGTAGAAAAGTGAAGGAGATAGGTCTAAGTGCAAATTACAAAGTCTTGAAGCTTTAATGGGGAAATAGGCAGTTTCTGGCAACCTGTTGAAGGTGTGAAGAATAGGAATTATAAAAAGTTAACAGGCTGGGCAGACACCTCAGGGAGGCCGGATAGGAGGCTCTTGCAGTAATACAGGTGAGAAATGGGGAGGTCTTAGTTAAGACTTCTTATTGCACTCATGGTAAAGGCCCAGAGCCATTCCAAGGACCTATCGGGCCCCACACAGGCTGACCTATTGTCTCCAGCTAGTCTTCTCTGGCTCAGCCACACTGATCCTTAAACATTCCAGCCATGCCGATCTCAGAGCCTTTGTGCCTCTCTCTGGAATGCCTCCTTTCCAGGGAAGTCTTCCTAGCCATTTTATTTAAAGTAGTCCCCTACCCTCAATTCCCTGTTCCATTTCCATGTTATAGTTTTCTCTATCCACCTCACTATAGCTTTTACTTCTCTGTTTATTTTCTGTCTCCTTCCAGTAGAATGGAAGCCTCTTGAGGGCAGGTATGTGTCTGTCTTGGTCACTGCTGTCTCACCAGGTGCCTTCAGCCTGGCACATAGTAGGTACCTATAAATATTGGCTAAATGAGTGAATTACTGAATTTCATAAGTGAAAAAAAATCCACAAAGGCAGGGGTAGTAGCAGTGGGGTTGAAAACAGTGAAGAGGTAGGGAGAAATTTAGGAGGGATCGTGGATGACAGGACATGGGATTGCTGAATGTGGGGGGAAGAGAGAGAGGAGTAAAGGGTTACTCTTAGGTGTCTGAGCACCAGCATATGGTCAGTGTGGGGCCATTTCAGCAGCTAGAAGACTGGTTTGAACTATGTCCAGCTGGGTGTGGTATCCCTTGCATGTAACCCCAGCACTTTGGGAGGCTGAGGTAGAAGCATTGTTTGAGCTCAGGAGTTCAAAGCCAGCCTGGGCAACATAGTGAGACTCCATCTCTAGTTAAAAAAGAATAGCTAGGCATGGTGACATGCACCTGTAGTCCCAGCTACTCAGGAGGCTGATGTGGGAGGATTGCTTGAGCTTAAGAGATTGACACTGCAGTGAGCTATGATCATACCAGCCTCAAAAAAAAAAAAAAAAAAAAAAAAAGATCCTTTCTCAACAAAACCAAGAACAAGTGAGATCCTGTCTCAACAAAACCAAAACCAAAAAACAAACTGCATCTGGAGGATCCCTGGGAATTTCCTGGAGCCACTTTGGGGAACAATCAAAGGGAAGAAGGGTCGAGTTGAGGAACCAGGCTCCAGTCAGAGAAAATCAGTGTTTATTTTGTTTTTGGTTTTCTTGTTTTGGTTTGGTTTAATTTTTAAGTCACTGAGATCAGAAATTATAATAACTTGTAGTTATTGTGTTCTTACAATGTTCTGGATATTAGGCTAAGCATTTAAAACTAGATCTTGTCTTTTCCTCTTTATAACAGTTCTATAAGGGTGACACTATTATCCTCTTTCTATAGCCCAGGAAACTGAGGTAGAAGAGAGATCAAGTGACTTTTCTAAGGTCACAGAATTAGTAAGTGAAAAGTAATGCAATTCCTGAATCCACCAGCTAAAGAGAGAAAATAGACAATGTGTGGTCTGGTGGAGAACAGAGTATTATCCTTATTACTGATGATAGCTGTGTCACTCAGTTTTCACACTTCTATAAAGATACTACCTGAGACTGTGTAATTTATAAAAAGGAGGTTTAATGGACTCACTGTTCTGCATGGCTGGGGAGGCCTCAGGAAATTTACAATCATAGCAGAAGGAGAAGGGGGAGTAAGGCACGTCTTACATGGCTGCTGGACAGAGACAGAGAGCAAAGGGGAAGTGCTACTTTTAAGACCATCAGATCTCGCGAGAACTCACTATCAGAAGAACAGGCTAGGGGAAACCACCCCCATAATCCAATCACCTCCCACCAGGTCCCTCCCTCAACACCAGGGATTACAATTCAAGATGAGATTTGGGTAGGGACACAAAGCCAAACCATGTCAACAGCTCTCACATCTAGAGCAAATTGAGGTTTTTAATGTACATCCCAGAAACCAAGGTGAACAGGCTCTCAGGGTTGGTGCCTGTCTGGTTTCCAGCCAGGTGGACTCTAGCAGGAGCACCCTGCTCAGGTAGGCCCTTCTGACAGGTAATGAAATGTCACAGCAGAAAGAAGAACTCCCTGTCCCCCCGCAAGTGTGCATGAGGGTGTGCTCCTGTCGAAAGTGTGGTGCTAAGGGGGGAGAATTACCAAAGATGGAGGACAGTGGCTTGAAACCAATAAAAACCAACTGCTGGGAGAAACACTTACCGGTTTTTGAAGATCTTAAACAAAGGACCTAAACTAGGAGACGGCAGAAAAAATCGTCAAAAAGAAGTTTGTCCACTGAGGACTGTGGGGAGCCCCTACCCCATCTGAAGGGCAGCTGCTGCCCTGGGCCAGCCAGTTTTTGCCACCAGGGAATGTGGGCTCAAGGTTGCTTCATTTTTCAATTTTTTCGAAAGCCAGAAATCTGGATTTTTGTGCAAAATCATCTGATTTTAAATGTTGTCAAAACTCTTCAAACCCTATGTGGTCCAAACCCGTAACCTCACAGGGCTCCATCTGGCCTGCACATCTTTTTGTGTCCACTGACAAGGAATCTTAACCTCTTTGGGCCTTGAGAATCTGATGAAAATGTTCAGGCATTTTCTGGGGAAAAGAAATGCCTGAACAAACTCACAATTTTGAGTATCATTTCTGGATGTCACTGTGCCCCTGGAATCACCCTTTTGTAAAGGTAAGAGGGCTTCCGAGCAAACCTGAGGTCTGGGAAGGTACAAGCTGACAGGGGTATCTGGGTTTGTCCCATATCTGAATGAGACAGTGGTGTTTGTTGGAGTCAATATGTCCACATCTGTGTGCTTATGAGTCCCACTTTGTACCTACCTTTCCTTGGCAGTCTTGGTTAATTCCCTCTGCATCAGTAAGGTTGGACAGGGAAGCAGGAAAGAGGCCCAAGAGGCCTGGATACTGGTCTGGAGGGGGCAGAAGAGCAGGTATGAAGGCAGTGAGGGAGGCTGGATGTGTGTGGGGGTGGTATTTTGAGCTAGACTTTGAAGGGTTGATAGAATTAAAAAAGAAATAAATTCTTTTTCTGCTCTTGGGCAAGGAGGAGGGGCATGGATTTAAAGTTGGAGTGTCCTAAATGCCAAGACTGTCTGCAGCTAGGACAGGTATTACATGCAAGAGGCTCACGTTCCAGCCAAGCTCCTGCACTTTCACAGGAGGCTGACAGCCTATCTCCAACCCGGCCTATTAAAGAATAAGGCTGCCCTTAATTGGTAGCAGGGAGGAGCTGAACCCCATGTACTTGTCAGCATAACACTGAGCTCCCTGCAGCTCAAAATTTACCAAATGCTTGGTTGCAAAAAATAGCATTAATAGAGATAAAAGACATGCATTTCCACCATTCTTCTAGATTCCATTAGTCTTATTCACAGATAAGTCAGACCTTCAGAGAGCTGAACATATGGTTTTGGCCTCTGGCTGGCTAGCTCTATTAAACAACACTGAGCAGTTATGCCACTGGTCTCCCTCTTTATGTACTTATCATTAAGAGAATTAAGGATGAGGTTCAGTGTGTCAGGCAAATTTCCACTTTTTGAATACTTGTGTGGCAACCTCCCAGATAGCCCCCAGCGATCCTTGCCTCTTAGTAAGTCATGCCTTTGTGTAGTCACCTCCCATATAGAATAGGGCTGACCTGTGGAGCTATAAGATAAACCAGACGTGATGGAATGTGACTTCTCAATCTAGGTCATGAAAGGAATTGTGGCTTCCACCATGTTCTTTCCTAAACTGCCCACTCAGGAGGAAGTCAGCTGCCATGTTGTGAAGACACTCAAACAGCACAATGGAGAGGTCTATGTGGTGAAGAACTGAGGCCACCTGCTAACAGCCAGCAATAACTTGCCAGCCGGGTGAGTGAGCCATCTTAGAAGCACATACTCCAGCTCCAACTGTTGTCAGCTTTCTTGGGATATCACTTTCATATTTCATATTTCTAAATAACAAGCATACATTGCTACTTTTTTCTGTTTTAGATATTGTCTATTGATTTTCCACTTTTCCATTTTTGTAGTAACACAAATTACCATAAAACTTAGTAGATTAAAACAATAAACATTTATTATCTCTCACAGTCACTTTCTTCATCTCTTCTCAATCTGATCAACATATATATTGATTTACAGTCATATGCCACATAACAGTGTTTTGGTCAATGATGAACCACACAGACGACAGTGGTCCCATAAGATTGCAATGAAGCTGAAAAATTCCTGTTGCCTAATGAGGTCAGAGTACAACGCATTACTCACGTGTTTGTGGTGATGCTGGTGTAAACAAACCTGCTGCCCTGCCAGTCATGTAAAAGTCTAGCACATACAATTACGTACAGTATGTAATACTTGATAGTGATAATAAATGTGTTACTGGCTTATGTATTGACTATGATTTTAATCGTTGTTTTAGAGTATACTCCTTCTACCTATTTAAAAAAAGTTAACAGTAAAACAGCTTCACTTCAGACAGGTCCTTCAGTAGGTATTCTAGAAGAAGGTTTTGGTATCATAGGAGATGATAGCTCCACATGTGCTATTCCCCCTAAAGACCTTCCAGCAGGACAAGACGTGCAGGAGGAAGACAGTGACATTGATGATCCTGATCCTGTGTAGACCTAGGCTAATGTGTTTGTCTCTAAGTTTTTTTTAAAAAGTTTACAGAATAAAAATACTTAGAATTTTTTAAGTAGAAGAAAGCTTATAGAATAAGAATATAAAGGAAATATTTTGTACAGCTGTGCAATATGTTTGTTTTAAGCTGTTATTTTAAAAGACTCAAAAAGTTAAAAAAATTTAAAAAGTGTATAAAGTAAAAACTCACAGTAAGTTAAGGGTAATTTGTTACTGAAGAAAGATAATTTTAGAATAAATTTGGCATAGCCCAAGTGTACAGTGTTTCTAATCCTTGTAGGGTACAGTAATGTCCTAGGTCTTCACATTCACTCACCACTCACACACTGACCCAGAGCAACTTCCGGTCCTGCAAGCTCCAGTTGTGGTAAGGGCCCTATACAGGTGTACAGTTTTTA
This sequence comes from Piliocolobus tephrosceles, assembly GCF_002776525.5. Lineage (NCBI taxonomy): Eukaryota > Metazoa > Chordata > Mammalia > Primates > Cercopithecidae > Piliocolobus > Piliocolobus tephrosceles. The sequence continues at coordinate 107,110,924 of NC_045434.1, read as the reverse complement.
TCTTTTATGCCATACTTTCACTTTACAGTTTCTACATTTAGATGTGTTTAGATCCCCGAATACAATAGTGTTACAATTGCCTGCAGCACTCAGTATGGCAACATGCAGTACAGGTTTGTAGCCTAGGTGTGTGGTAGGCTGTACCATCTAGGTTTTTGTAAGTACACTCTGTGATGTGTGCACAATGACGTAATCCCTTTTTATCTTTATGACCCCCTTGTCAACTCTCGAATCCCCTTTTGAATGAGGAGGAGCATAAGTACATGAGTTTTAGCCAAGGTAGTCAAAAGCTGGCATATCAAGGAATTGAACACTAGGCAAAACTCTTGAGAAGAAGGCAAGAATCAGAAGTCAGCAATGAAAGAAAAATCCCACAAAGCAAAGGAGCAGGGGTGAGTTAAAAATGTAGAGGTGGTTGGGAGGCCGAGACGGGCGGATCACGAGGTCAGCAGATCGAGACCATCCTGGCTAACACAGTGAAACCCCGTCTCTACTAAAAAATACAAAAAACTAGCCGGGTGAGGTGGCGGGCACCTGTAGTCCCAGCTACTCAGGAGGCTGAGGCAGGAGAATGGCATAAACCCGGGAGGCGGAGCTTGCAGCAAGCTGAGATCTGGCCACTGCACTCCAGCCGGGGCGACAGGGGGAGACCCCGTCTCAAAAAAAAAAAAAAAAAAAAAAATGTAGAGGTGGATCCAGAGCTGGAAACAGGGGAAAGTTAGACCAGGTTTAGACTCTAGGGAAGCCAGCACTTTCCCCATAAGCTGGCGGGGCTTGTCAGCTTGCTTTATGGTTCAGCAGAGGCATTGGGTTCTGAGGGGTGTTGAAGCCACTCATGTCCTACCATAGGCTGGACTCCTTTTTCCTCTCCCCACCCCTGCTTGCTCTGGGCACCCCGACCTGCTTCTTAGGGCACCTCACTGCTCTTGTCATCAATGGAGGAAGTTAGGGAGAGAGGAAATGAGGTAAATAATGAAGTGAAATTAGCTTTACAGTAATCTCATTAACAGATGCCAGTGTCATTTTACAGGCAGCATAGAGCTATGTATGGAATATTATTTTAAGAAAGCTGGAAAATTCGTTGCACCCAGAGGAGGAGGCATCCCTTCTTCAGTCCATGTGGATTCCTTCACCTGTGCACTTCCCTCCATCCTCATATCTCTCCTTTGCTAGGACCCCCTTCCATCAAATTTCCCTTCTCTTCTACATCTTCAATCTCTTCCTCTCTCCTAAATCCTTTCCTCCGTATCTACTCAAGTTATTCTCATCCTTTAACAATTTCTTCCTTGATTTCTCTAGTTCTGTCTTCTTCCTTCCTTTTACAGACAGCTCTCCTGAAAGTTCCCTGCACCCACAGCTTCTCCTTTCTCTGTTTCTCACTCCACGGTGGTGTGGGTGCGCTCCCTATTGTTACCAGTAGCCTTTTGGTTGCTCTACTCAACTCAGTCTTTTTTTTTTTTTTGAGACGGAGTCTCGCTCTGTAGCCCAGGCTGGAGTGCAGTGGCTGGGTCTCAGCTCACTGCAAGCTCTGCCTCCCGGGTTTACACCATTCTCCTGCCTCAGCCTCCTGAGTAGCTGGGACTACAGGTGCCCGCCACCTCGCCCGGCTAGTTTTTTGTATTTTTTTTTTAGTAGAGACGGGGTTTCACCGTGTTAGCCAGGATGGTCTCGATCTGCTGACCTCGTGATCCGCCCGTCTCGGCCTCCCAAAGTGCTGGGATTACAGGCTTGAGCCACCGCGCCCGGCCTCAACTCAGTCTTGATGTTACTTATTTGCACTATCTGCTGACCTCTGCTTCCTCCTTCTTGAAATGGTTCTTCTCTTTGATTTCCATGATTCACTTCTTGTTTTTTGAGACAGTGTCTCACTCTGTCACTCATATTAGAGTGCAGTGGTATGATCTTGGCTTACTGCTGCCTTGAACCCTTGGGCTCAAGCGATCCTCCCGCCTCAGCCTCCTGAGTAGCTGAGACTGCAGGTGTATGCCACCACATCTGGCTAGTTAAAAAAAAGTATATATACACATATTGCAGAGACAGAATCTTGTTATGGTTCCTAGGTTGGTCTCAAACTCCTGACCTCAAATGATCCTCCTGCCTTGGCCTCCCACAGCCCTGGGATTACAGGTATGAGCCACCACACTCGTCTCACTTGTTCTTAATTTCATCTCTTCTGGTCTTTTGTTTCCTTTTTTTCTGCAGGTTACAATTCTTTTGCCCGTCCCCTAAATGCATGGTTCATTCTTGACCCTCTTCTCTTTTCATTCTCTAAATGTTTCCAGATGTATCATCTCTTTCTGTGCTTTATATGGCACTGCTGCCAAATATAGATATTTCTGACCAGGGCCTTCTACTGAATTGTGTATGTGTGCACAACCCCCTTTTGCACCTCTGACCCTTTACCCAAGGCTGTCCCTCTTCCTGGATGTCATTTTCTGGAGAACGGCATGGTCAGCTACTTTGATTTCTGAATCAGGAACCTGGACATTATCTTTGACCCTCTCTTACCCCTTCTCTACTCCATGTCCAGTCAGACACTAGTCAACATAACCCTGGACCCTACTTCTTACTGTCTCACAGCCTCAGTCTCCTCTCTCCATCCCCACAGCCACTGCCTTAGTTCAGGCCTCCAGTGCTCATGCAACCTCTTGAATGGCCTCTCCCACACCAAGATTCTCTCCATTAACCCATCTCCACATTGTGGCCATGTTGGCTATTAAAGACACATATCTGGGTGTGATGTTCTCCTGGGTAAAAACCACTTGGCTCCCCTGCATTTAGGGAATCTGTAAAGTTCCTGTCTTGGTCTTGAAGGCCTTTCAGAGTGGGCTGCATCTCTGGCCTCAGCCTCCCCAGGTCCCTGCTGTGGGATAGTCCATGTTAGCCTGTACTGAGCTGCTTGCTGCTTTATGTGTCAGTGCTGTTGAACTTGCTGTTTCCTATACCTAAAATACATCCCTACCTTCTTCACCAGATTGACCCATATGCATACTTCAGCACAGCTCAAGCATCCTTCTTCCAGTCTTCGCTGACACAGCTCCCTCCCTCTCCCCCAGGCTGGGCGAGGGACCTTTCCTCTAGGTTCCTTTGTCCTTACCTCTGTCAGACACTATCATACCATACTGTGATCATTTGTTTTCTTGTCTGTAAACAAAGGCAGGACTTTTTTTGGGGGGAAGCTTATAATACTGGTACTCTGCACAGTTTGGCCTATTGTAGATGTTCAACCAATGTTTATTGATTTATATTTTTCGAGACAGGGACTTCTTCTGTCACTCAGGCTGGAGTGCAGTGGTGCGATCATGGCTCACTGCAACCTCAAATTCCTGGACTCAAGCGATCTTCCTACTTCAGCCTCCCAAGCAGCTGGGATCACAAGCGCAAGCTGCCACGTCTGGCTAATTCTTTCACTTTTTGTAGAGAGGGGGTCTCTCGATGTTGCCCAGGTTGGTCTCGAACTCCTGGGCTCAAGCAATCCTCCTGCCTTGTCCTCCCAAAGTGCTAGGATTACAGGCATGAGCCAGTGCGTCAGGACCCAACCAACATTTGTTGAATAAATGAATCAAGGAATGACTAAGGTGTTGTCAGTTCTCTTACTTCACAAAGCTGATGCATAATAAAAACAAACATTTTTCTTGGATCTCAGGTACACAGGATTATTCCACCCTTCATCTCATGTCACAGTGTCACCATTGGTCCATGCAAGAACTCTGCCATTCATTCATTCATTCTTTTATTCATTCATTTCTTTTATCCCCATCCCCTATACCCCATTGCTGTTTTAGTTTGTTTAATGTTGAATTTTGAAAAGCACATATCATTGTTGTGTGGGCACGGATTTTTAATTTATGTGAATAGGGTTGTGATATATCTCATTATGTTTCTTGTCTTCTATTCAGGACCATGGTTTTAAGACTTAGCCACGTTGCTATGTGTACATCTGGCTCATTACTCCTAACTGTTTCATTGTTCTCCTAAAGCTAAACATTTAAACAGCATGTTAGTCCTCATGATTGTTTTTGTTTTATTGTTTTGGTTTTAAAATTTGATGTTCACATCAGCCATGTGAGGAAGTCAGGGCAAGTATTAGTATCTCCATTTTACTGCAGAGGAAGTTGAAGCTCAGAGAGAGTTATACAGCACTTTTGTGGCAGAATCTTCATGTGGGCCCCATCTTCTAACACCACGTTCAGGGCATGCTCAGGGATCACATTTCCTTCTCATGTGGGTGTGGCCAGACCTGGACCCAAGGAGGAGGAGATAGGAGCCTGCCCTCATGGTCAGGGGCAGGAGTGTCTCCAGGTAAACCTCGTGAGATATCTCCCTCCTACCAGCGTTCTGAAAGCATGTTAAAATGAGTGTCTGGGAAGTTGGGAATGGAGGTGGGGTGGAGGACTATGCAAAAGGCAACAGCTTTGGGGGTAGTGGGGTTCACATGAGCCAGGGTTGTGGGGTGATTGCTAATTGTGTATAATAGATAATTGCCTCTCCCTTCTTCAGCCATTGTGAGTCACCCATGGGTAAATGGTCTCCACTCCCACAAGGAATCCCAGTTCCCCAGAATTTACCCCATCTGCCCACCATCATCATGATTGCTCTGTCTTAGGGGCAGGTGTGTTCTCTGTAAGTTGTGATACATGACATCTGTGCTTGTTTTTCTAAATAATGAAAATTATAAGGCTGTGCGTGAACTCCTAGAAGGAACCAGGTGAATCCTCTATAAATCCTACTCATGAGAGTTTTCAGAAGCTCAGGCCACTCACTGCCTTTTATCCCTGCACTCTTTCCATTACTGGAAAAAAACATAATTATAATCAAAACAAAGATTCGTGATTAATTACAAACACATTGTTTACAAAGTACTTATTATCTCATTTAATACTCATTTAACACACGTTGGTACCATGATCCCATTTTAGTGAGGAAATTGAGGCTCAGAGAGGGTAAATAACTTTCCCAAAGTAACACAGCAAAAAAGTGTCACAACTGAGACTCAGATCTAGCTCTTCTGATCACAGGTGCTATGCCTTATCCACTACACTCTATCAAGGGCAGATGTCCAGTTTCTCTGTAGGAGAATTCAGGTTGGTGTCCAAGACTCAGTATGAAGATGATCCCATAAAAAGAAATGGCTCATATTTATCCAGTGAGTAACCTACCTGGGTCTGCTATCGTTTATCATTTAGCAACTGTGCCTGGAGCCCCTGCTGGGTGTGCAACCAGCTCTGTATAAATGAGAAAATCCGTATTTCCTTCTATCTTTGGTGTAACAAAGCCATTTCCCAATGAATCATAGATGACTAATTAAAATGCACACACTCCTGGGCTCTCTGGTTAATTCTTTCCCAAACCAGGCAGGGGTGGGGCTGGGGATGAAGTTGTTGCAGGATGGAAAGAAAGCAGAGGCGAACAAAAAAGGGGTCAAAAGGAACGGAAGGGGGAGAATAAAAAGCAAAGAAAGGAAGGCAGGATGTCAGTAAGGAAGGGAGAGAGGAAAAGAGGAAGGGAAGAACATGTACCTATTTGCCTCAAGGAAAACAGGTAAATTTTCTAAGTCTCTAGCAAGTTTACATTTTCTAGTATCTTACAATATATGCTATTTCGGGTATGTGATCTTGTTGAGCCACAAAAAGATCTTTTGTTTTAAGTAAGATATTTTCATACAACTTTGTAAATGAGAAAACAGATTCTGGGAGGTTAGGAATTACTTAACCTTGGAGATACTCTAGAAGAACTGGAGAGACTAAAGTTTTGATGCCCAACAGATTTGGACTCAAATCTAGACTGTCTGTGATTTATCAACGTGACTTTAGTCAAGTTATGTAGCAACTTGGAGCTTTGGTTTCCTCTCCTATAAAATGAGGATCATGACAGCTCCAATCCCTTAGGGTTATTTTGAGGATTAAATAAGATATTGCATGGCTTTATTAGTCTGTTCTCACACTGCTGTAAAGAAATACCTGATACTAGGTAATTTATAAAGAGGTTTAATTGGCTTATGGTTGGGCAGACTGTACAGGAGGCATGGCTGGGAAGTCCTCAGGAAACATTCAATCGTGGTGGAAGGCAAAAGGGAAGCAGACACGCCTTACATGGCCGGAGCAGGAGGAAGATAGAGAGGGGAGGTGCTACACAGTTTTAAACAACCAGATCTCATGATAACTCACTCACTATCACAAGAACTAGCAGAGGTGAGAGTCTTTATCAAAGGCGAAATCCACCTCCATGATCCAATCACTTCCCACCAGGCCCCACCTCCAACATTGGGGATTACAATTTGACATGAGATTTGGGCAGGGACATACACCCAAACCATATCAATGGCATACAGGAAGACCTGAATAAATGCTAGCTATCTGGGTTTCTATATGATTGTTCTCATTACTACCACTACTATTACTAAAGCATCTGACAGTGCTAGTACTTATAATAATACATATTCAACAAATATTAGTTTCCCCTACACAGTCCCACATCCCCACTTCCCTAAGGTAACATAGCTAGTAATGTTGCAGACAGGCTGACCATGGCATTTGATGTTAGTACCAGTACTCCTCCACAGTATCTTGCTGCCTACCTCTGTTTAGCGCCTTAAAAATGCAACTAGACCATATTGTATACCTCCATGACTCTAAAATTCAAAATTATGCTCAGGGCCGGGTGCCTTGGCTCATGCCTATAATCTCAGCACTTCGGGAGGCCGAGGTGGGGGGATCGCTTGAGATCAGGAGTTTGAGGCTAGCTTGAGAAATAAGGCAGAGACTCCATCTCTACTAAAAATACAAACAAAATAGCCAGGTGTGGTGGTGCATGCCTGTGGTGCCAGCTACTCAGGAGACTGAGGAAGGAAGATTGGTGCTTGAGCCTGGCGGGGCAGAGGCTACAGTGAGCAGAGATGATGCTACTGCACTCCAGCCTGGGTGACAAAGGGAGACCCTGTCTCAAAAAAACAAAAAACAGAAAAAAATTCAGATATCTTAAGGTTAATTGTTCAGAATATTCTATTATCTCTACTGCTTGGGGAAGAACTTGTGTGTCCTCTGTATTGTAGCCTAATATTCCAGGATACGATATGTCCTCTAGTTATTTTTAAGTTTGAATATACAATCAATTCTGTACACACAACAAGTTAAGAAGCCTAAAATAATGGGCAGAGTTTAGTGTTGAAATTAATCTTAAAGCAAAGTTAATCAACACATAATCATCTTTGTGCTTCATAGTGATTAGGTACAAATGAAAGCTATTTGTGTAAATGAAAATAATCAGAAATATTTTGTGCAATCAAACCAAGCACTTGCAGAGACTTCTAGGGGAGAGCAGTGATCCTGCATGTGGGTGTGTAATACAATTATAGCTACCAGTGTGTCTAAATTGCTGGAGGAAGAGACTGGCCACTGAGCCCCTAAGATGTTTGCTACAATCCCCAAGATGTTTGCTACAATCCCCGGCGGTTGTAGATGTTCATTAATTGCTAGCTCCTCTTCCATGCCCACTTCCTCTTCTTCTTTCCTTCCCTTTTCCCATTATTATTATTATTATATTAATATCTTAGCTTTAATATCCTAATGGCCCCAGGACCACTGACTCAGTTCCCAAGATTGAGAGTGAATATACATTAGGACTTTGGAAACACCTGTTCAGGCATCTGGGAAGAAGAAAATAACAACTCTGGAAAAATGATTTTAGTATTTGTTAGAAAGTTTTAGTAATGAATGACACTTTCTCAGATAAGAAAAGCTATGAATAAAGGGCCAGACTATAGTCATTTTGAACAACCTGAGGTCACAGGAGTTAAGGGAACAGAGCAGCAAGAGTGGCAGAATGAAAAGGTGGCCATATGTATCATGGGGTCATATTATGGGGTAATAACATGGATTAGATATTTTGGGGGACAGATGCCTAGCCCTCAGTAATACCTTTGAGAAGCCTCCCTGCCTCACGCTATCTACTCAGTAGAGAGAAGCAGAGAAACCCCGTCTGTGGAGAGAGAAGAGTGGAAGAGAGATGCAGAGGGAAGCAGGGGTGAGAGTCTTTGTGAACCCAGAGTGAGAGAAAAACAAGAAATGGCTGATTTGGTTTCTGTAGATTTTCCAGCTCCTGGTTTAACTCTCTCCTGACATACCTTCTCCCTGATCTTGGGTTCTGTAAGATACTTGTATATCCATATCATTCATTCTCCTATTTTGTTTAAGCTAGCTCAAATGGATTTTTGTTATTCACAACCAAATAATCTTTTTTTTAATCTTTTTTGAGATAGGATCTCTGTCTGTTACCCAGGACGGAGTGCAGTGGTGCAATCATGGCTCACTGCAGCCTTGAGTTCCTGGGGCTCAGGTGATTCTCCCACCTCAGCCTCCCGAGTAGCTGGAACTACCAGCACACACCACCACAACCAGCTATTTTTTTTTTGTATTTTTTGTAGAGATGGAGTCTTGCTGTGTTGCCCAGACTGCTCTTGAACTCCTGGACTCAAGCAATCTGTTTACCTTGGCCTCCCAAAGGGCTGGGATTACAAGCTTGAGCTACTGCACCTGACCTAACCAAAAGAATCTTAACCAAAACACAATGCTTAATCAGATTGCTTTCTCAACACCTTTGATTAAAGGAGGAAGAATTTGGATAGTTTTGTTGGAAGGTAACTTTGCTCAAAATATACTGCTGCTTCCTTCTTACAGGCAAACACCATAAATAAGTTTACTTAATTCTCTTTAAATCATTTTTCTCCTTCTCCTTTCTGGTTTGGAGTAATTAGGCTGAATGGGAATGGGAGACTGTGGTGACAGCAGGGCAGGGCCAGGATACAAACTGCTGCACAGCAGACTTTATGTCCTGTGTGAAGTTGTTTTCTCAGAACAGCAGCAACTGAGTCCAGGGCTTGCCATCTAAGGCTCAATCTTCCCTCAGCTATCTCTGCTTCTGTAGAATTTTCAAGGGCTTCAGGAACCCTACTGCTGCACTCTTACTGCAGGACCTGGATCAACTCCCTCTCCTACCACCCCTGCCTTGAATTTGGAGTTGAGAACCACTCTTAGAGCTTAAAAGTTAATGGGTTAGTGATATGGTTTGTCTCTGTGTCCCCATCCAAATCTCATCTTGAATTGTACTCCCATAATTCCCATGTGTTGTGGGAGGGTCCTGGAGGGAGATAATTTGAATCATGGGGGTGGTTCCCCCATACTATTCTTATGGTAGTGAATAAGCCTCATGAGATCTGATGGTTTTATCAGGGATTTCTGCTTTTGCATCTTCCTCATTTTTTCTTGCCACCACCATGTAAGAAGTGCCTTTCGCCTCCCACCATGATTCTGAGGCCTCCTAAGTCAAGTGGAACTGTAAGTCCAACTAAGCCTTTTTCTTCCTAGTCTCGGATATGTCTTTATCAGCAGCATGAAAACAGACTAATACAGTAAACTGATACCAGTAGAGTGGAGGATTGCTGAAAAGATACCCAAAAATGTGGAAGCGACTTTGGAACTGGGTATCAGGCAGAGGTTGGAACAGTTTGGAGGGCTCAGAAGAAGACAGGAAAATGTGGGAAAGTTTGGAACTTCCTAGAGATTTGTTGAATGGCTTTGACAAAAATGCTGATAGTGATATGACCAATAAGGTCCAGGCTGAGGTGGTCTCAGATGGAGATGAGAAACTTGTGGAACTGAAGCAAAGGTGACTGTTACTGTGTTTTAGCAAAGCAACCGGCAGCATTTTGCCCCTGCCCTAGATATTTGTGGAACTTTGAACTCAAGAGAGATGATTTAGGGTATCTGGCAGAAGAAATTTCTAAGCAGCAAAGCATTCAAGAGGTGACAGGGTGCTGTTAGAAGGGAAACAAAGCATGAAAGTTCAGAAAATTTGCAGCCTGACAATGCAGTAGAAAAGATAAACCCAGTTTTTGAGGAGAAATTCAAGCTGGTGGCAGAAATTTGCATAAGTAACAAGGAGCTGAATGTTAATCCTCAAGACAATGGGGAAAATGTCTCCAGGGCATGTCATAGGTCTTCCTGGCAGCCTCTGCCATCACAGACCCAGAAGCCTAGGAGGAAAAAATGGTTTCATGGACTGGGCCCAGGGTCCCCATGCTGTATGCAGCCTAGGGACTTGGAGCCCTGCATCCCAGCTGCCCTATCCATTGCTAAAAAGGGCCAAGGCATAGCTCAGCCCAATGTTTCAAAGGGTGCAAGCCCCAGACCTTGGCAGCTTCCATGTGGTGGTGAGCCTGTGGATGCACAGAAGTCAAGAATTGAGGATTGGGAATGTCCAGCTAGATTTCAGAAGATGTAAGTAAATACCTGGATGCCCAGGCAAAAGTTTGCTGCAGGGGCAGGGCCGTCATGGAGAACCTCTGCTAGGGCAGTGTGGAGGGGAAATGTGGGGTCGGAGACCCCACACAGAGTCCCTGTGAGGGCACTACCTAGTGGAGCTGTGAGAAGAGGGCCACCGTCCTCCAGACCTCAGAATCCACTGACGGCTTGCACTGGCACCTGGAAAAGCCGCAGGCACTCAATGCCAGCCCGAGAAAGCAGCCAGGAGAGGGGACTATACCCTGCAAAGCCACAGGGGTGGAGCTGCCCAAGACTATGGGAACCTACCCCTTGCATCAGTGTGGCCTGAATGTGAGACATAGAATCAAAGGAGATCATTTTGGAGCTTTGAAATTTAACTGCCCTGCTGGATTTTGGACTTCCATGGGCCCTGTAACCCCTTTGTTTTGGCCAATTTCTCCCATTCAAAATGGGTGTATTTACTCAATACCTGTACCCCCATTGTATATAGGAAGGAACTAGCTTGCTATTGGTTTTACAGGCTCATAGGTGGAAGAGACTTGCCTTATCTCAGATGAGACTTTGGACTGTGGGCTTTTGGGTTAATGTTGAAATGAGTTAAGACTTTGGGGGACTGTTGGAAGGCATGATTGGCTTTGAAATGTGAGGACATGAGATTTGGAAGGGTCAGGGGCAGAATGATATGGTTTGGCTGTGTCCTCACCCAAATCTCATCTTGAGTTGTACTCCCGTAATTCCCACGTGTTGTGGGAGGGACCCAGTGGGAGATAATTCGAATCATTTGGGCGGTTTCCCCCATACTGTTCTTGTGATAGCGAATAAGTCTCACAAGTTATGATGGGTTTATCAAGGGTTTCCACTTTTGCATCTTCCTCATTTTCTCTTGCCGCTGCCATGTAAGAAGTGCCTTTGACCTCCCACCGTGATTCTGAGGCCTCCCCAGCCATGTGGAACTGTAAGTCCAATTAAACCTCTTTGTCTTCCCAGTCTCAGGTATGTCTTTATCAGCAGCATAAAAACGGACTAATACAGCCAGCAAAAAAAGACTATTGAGGGAAATGGAGAAATAATTTTTTTAGTGGGGGACAGAGTCTCACTGTCCCCCAGGCTGGAGTATAGTCGTGTGATCTCAGCTCACTGCAACCTCTGCCTCCTAAGTTCAAGCGATTCTCATGCCTCAGCCTCCTGAGTAGCTGGGATTACAGGTGTGTGCCACCATGCCCAGCTAATTTTTTTGTATTTTTAGTAGAGACGGGGTTTTGCCATGTTGGCCAGGCTGGTCTTGAACTCCTGGCCTCAAGTGATCCACTCACCTCAGCCTCCGAAAGTGCTGGGACTATGGCAGGCCATTTCTCCCTGACAATCACATAGACACGACTGCATGACAGACAGTCACACAGACAGGCCTGCATAGCACTCCAGTTACACAGACAAATTTCCACAGAGCTGCCTTAACATTGAGCAAACAGTTAAACCTAGGGAAATCGGTGTCCAGACATCAAAGCTAGAAATGAAACATATGGTCAGTAGGAGTCTTGCATGGGCTTCTCTCCTGTTGGAGCAAATCAAAATAATAGAGACAGATTTACATTCCTAGTGCCAGGACCTGTCTCAGGTCGACGAAATCTGAGACGAGTCAAGGTAACAGAGGCAGCTGTTTGAATAGATCCATTGGAGAGTCTAAGGCAGCTCTCCAGATCAAGCTGTAAAGGAGATAAGACAGAAATAATGACTCTGGTACCATAGTAGACAGGTCTTGAAGGTACTAGGGCCCTCACAGCTTAATCAGACTTAGCAAGCATTTTTCTGCCTCTGACCTTCTAGTTGAAACAAAATTAGTTACCAATAGACTTAGGTGAATGCTATACTACACGTAGGCACATATCCCCAACCTATATAAGCACTAAGAAAATTGTAACACTTTGAGTTGGTCTGGTGGAATTATGTCTGACCTCCTCTCTGTATCCAGTTACAGCAATAAATTCCGGGTTTATCTGTTTCTTGTTATTGGGCCATGAGAAAACACAGCCAGACCCAGCTCGGTTCCAGGAATGGGATTACAGGCGTAAGCCTCTGTGCACGGTCGAGAAATCAATTTTTAAGAAATACAAATCCACATTCATTTATTACAAATAGATTCAATGCACCTGAGAATAGCATCAGCTATGGACTTAATTAAAATATATATATAGTTCTTAGTTTTCTTCTTTGTCCCCTGTGACAGAAAAACTCAGATACCAAGCAGTTTGGCTGGAGTGGTAAGACAGGCAGAATGACTGGGAAGGAGCTCCAAATGTGTTCTCTATTCTGGAAGTAATTAAAAATCCAGGAAGTACTTATATATTTGAGCTTAACTGGACAGTTAGGCCCCAAGTTTGGGGCAGGTCAAACCTTCATGCATGTGGAGGATGACTTTGTCTTGCTGCACAGAGATACCCTCTATAGAAAAAAATGGAAGACAAATGTCTGAGTCTCTGTGCACTGTGTGATGGATTTCTGAATGTGAAATAGTGGGACCACCCAGGAAATTTTATATTTGAGAAGATCAGAAATTCTAGAAGAAATAATTCTCTGGTCATCCGGCCAGTAAGCATTTGATGAACACGTGTCTGGACCACAACACTGAACTAGGAGCAGCAAAAGACATGAGAGACACAAAAAGCATGGACCCCAGGGTAAGAACCTTTATATTTCACTCACGCAGACTTTATGGAGCACCTGTTATGTGTCAGACACTATTCTGGGCATTGGAATGAAGCAGTAAACCAGGATAGAGGAGGCCCCTGCTCCCATTATCTGGTAAATACCCCCATTGTCTGATGCCACGTCAGAAAGAGATGAAAAACAAGCAAAAATTGAGATGATATAGGAGTAAAAATGAATTATTTAGTCAATAGTGAGGGTAAAGAAGCCCTCGGTAAGGTTTTCCTTTTAATGAAAAGCAGCCCCAAATCATTTTCTTTTCTAACAAACAGCAGCCTGTAAAATTGAGCTGCAGACATAGAAAGGCAGACTAGATGCTTGCACAGGTGACTGCCAGCAGTTTTGTCAATAGGAAAGGCGCTATTGGGGCTAGGCAATTCTAACATGGCAGCTCCATCTTCCCTTTTTCTTTCCAGCCATGTGTGCAGTAGGGAGCAGACAACATGGTGCCAGCCAAGTGGAAAGCCCATTTGCATAATAAGATCAGGGTGGGGTGGCCAGCGTCCCTTCGGGCTATGTAAACCTCGCACCTTGTCCAACCAATCTGTGGGCCCTATGTAAATCAGACACCATCTCCTCAAGCCTGCCTATAAAATCCAGTGCACTCCAGTGCACTCTGCTGCAGGCCAGAAGTCTCGCAAGAGAGCCGTTATCCTTTCTTTTGCCTATTAAACCTCTGCTCCTAAATCCACTTCTTGTGTCTATATCCTCAACTCCCTTGGTGTGAGACGACGAACCCCAGATATTTACCCCAGACAATGATGCCACTTCAGAGAGATGAAAAACAAGAACAGATAAAAAAAAAAAAAACTGATTAAAATATATGTAGGCTAATTTTCAGAGAATGAAGGAAATAAAGGAGAGTAATGAGATAGAGTGGGGCTAGGGACTGTGGCTTTTTTAAATCTGGGGGTCAGGGAAAGGCCCTGAGACCTGAATAATGAGAAGGGGCCACCAGGTGAAGCTCTAGGGGGAAAGTATTTTAGGACAGAGGCCCTGAGGGATGTTTGAGGATCACAAAGAGGACAGCAGCAGTATGGTTAGAGAGTGAGAATGAGGTGAGGGAGGAGGGCAAGGGCCAGACCATCTGAGCCTGTGGACCAGGGAAGGAGTTGCTTTCATTCAAAGCCTAACAACAAGCCTCTGCAGGGTTTTAAGCAGGAGAGTAATATGAGCCGATTGAAACTGCAAAAGCCCTGCTTTGTGGGGAATGGAGTAGCAGTGGAAGCTACCAGCAGGGAGCCTGGTTAGGACTGCACAGTCTAAACCAAAAGTAGAATTCTAAGGCCCCACTGACCATCCGAATGGACCCCTCCTCTTGGCCAAGGGCATTCCAAAGTTAGCATACAGGCTCACGCCTGTAATCCTGTTCCCAAAACCGAGCCGGGTCTGGCTGTGTTTTCTCATGGCCCAATAACAAGAAGCAGATAAACTAGGAATGTATTGCTGTAACTGGATACAGAGAGAAGGTTGGACATAATTCCACCAGACCAACTCAAAGTGTTATGTTTTCTTAGTGCTTATACAGGTTGGGGTTAAGTGCCTACGTGTAGTAGAGCAAAATTAGCCTACTTATATTTTAATTAGTTTTTTTTTTTTTTTTGCTTGTTTTTCATCTCTCTCTGAAGTGGCATCATTGTCTGGGGTAAATACCCGGGGTTCGTTGTCTCACACCAAGGGAGTTGAGGATGCGGACACAAGAAGTGGATTTAGGAGCAGAGGTTAAATAGGCAAAAGAAAGAAGGAGAACAGCTCTCTCTCTCATGGGAGAGTGAGGGGTGCCCAAATGGCATCATCCCGTGATGGGGGAGGGGATCAGACATGCCTCATTATACCCTCCTCTCTTCCGAAATTCAGGAAAAGCTGATCAACATTAACATCAACACAGACCTTAGGTCTGATAAGAAACATTTACAATCTGTTCTCTCTGAAGCCTGCTACCTGGAGGTTTCATCAGTATAATAAAACTTTGGTTTCCACAACCCCTTTATCATCATAACCCAGACATTCCTTTCTATTGATTCAAGGTCTTTAAATAATAACTTAACTCTTTCAACCAAATGCCGATCAGAAAATTTCTAAATCTACCTATGACCTGGGGGCCTCATCCTCACCCCTTCAAGTTGCCTACCTTTCTGAACTGAACCAATGTACATCTTACATGTATTTGATTGATGTCTAACATATGCCTAAAATGTATAGAACTAGGCTGTGGCCCAGTGCAGCTGTTCAAACCTGTAATCCCAGCACTTTGGGAGGCTGAGGCAGGAGGATGACTCGAGCTCAGTTGTTCGAGACCAGCCTGGGCAACGTGGTAAAACCCTGTCTCTACAAAAAATACAAAAATTAGCTAGGTGTGTTGGTGCGTGCCTGTAGTCCCAGCTACTCTGGAGGCTTAGGTGGGAGGATTGCTTGAGTCTGGTAGGTTGAGGCTGCAGTGAGCGATTTATCACACCACTTCACTCCAGCCAGGGCAACAGAGTAAGACCCTGTTTCAAAAAACAAATAAACAAACAAACAAAAACTAGGCTGTGCCCAGACCACCTTGGGTACATGTTCTCAGGATCTCCTGAGGGCTGTGTCACAGACCACTGGTCACTCCTATTTGACTCAGAATAAATTTCTTCAAATATTTTACAGAGTTTGGCTCTTTCTGTTGATAGCAGTAAACTCAGAGGAGGAAGGCTGGGGGCTAGGATGGACAGGCAGCAGTGGGGATGGTGAGATGGGATCTGATTTAATACACAGTACGAGGGACCAGGACCTGCCGGTGGGTTTTTCCTGTGGGTGGGATGAGTGGAGAAAGTGAGGATGACTCAGGATTGTGGCTTGAACAAATACAGTCTCCAACAGAGACTGGGGGAAGGAGGTTTTGGTTTTGTTTTTGAGATAGGGTTTCACACAGTCTCCCAGGCTGGAGGACAGTGGCACGATCATAGCTCTCACTATAGCATTGAACTCCTGGGCTCAAGTGATCCTCCTACTTCAGCATCCCAAGTAGCCGTGATCACAGGCACATGCCAGCTAATTTTTCAGATTTTTGTGGAGACGTGGGAGTCTCATTATGTTGCCCACTCCTCAAAAATGCTGAGATTGTAAACATGAGTCATTATGCCCAACCTGAAGGAGGTGCTTTTTTTTTTTTTTTTTCTTTTTGAGACGGAGTCTTGCTGCTCTGTCGCCCAGGCTGGAGTGCAGTGGCGTGATCTCCACTCACTGCAAGCTCCACCTCCCGGGTTCACGCCATTCTTGTGCCTCAGCCTCCCCAGCAGCTGGGACTGCAGGCGCCCACCACCGTGCTGGGCTAATTTTTTGCATTTTTAGTAGAGACGGGGTTTCATAGTGTTAGCCAGGATGGTCTCAATCTCCTGACCTCATGATCCACCTGTCTCGGCCTCCCAAAGTGCTGGAATTACAGACGTCAGCCGCGGTGCCTGGCCGAAGGAGGTGTTTTAATGGGAAATTGAAGAAGAGGCTTGGAAGAGAAAAATGAAGAATACCATATAGGACATGTTAAATTTGCAGTACTTTATTATTCATTCAATTTGGTTGAACAAACAAATTATAAACAGGCAGAACAAAGTGAATATTATAAAAAGCATGATATCCACAGAGGCCTCAAATATATGTGAAATCCCCTTAAACCCTTACAACAAAGGATCCTGCAGCTCAAAGCTCCAACTTCATCACTTACGTAGATGACTGCAGACATGATCTTAACTTCCTAAATCTTACATTCCTCACCTGTAAAATACAGATAAAAATAGTATTAACTTCATAAACTTGTTCTGAAGGTTGAAAGAGATTCTGTACATAGAATACTTAGCACTGGCCCACAGTAATATATTAATATTCAATGAATATTAGCTGTTGGTATTCAATGAATGTGAACTATTGGTAGTTGTATTCGTTTCCTAAGACTGCTGTAACAGAATACTGTCAACTGGGTGGTTTAAAATAACACAGGTTTATTGTCTTACAGTTCTGGAGGCTGAAAGTCTGAAACTGGGGCATTGGCAGGGCCGTGTTCTCTCTGAAACCTGTAGGGGAGAATTCTCCCTTGCTTCTTCTAGTTCCTGTGGTTTGCTGCCAATCTTCGGCATTCCTTGATTTGTAGATGCATCACTGTAATCTCCACCTCTGTTGTCTTATGACTGTTTTCTCCTTGTGAGTGTGTGTGTGTGTGTGTGTGTGTGTGTGTTTTGTTTTTTTTTTTTTGAGACAGAGTTTCACTCTTGTTGCCCAGGCTGGAGTGCAATGGCGCTATCTTGGCTCATCACAACCTCTACCTCCAGAGTTCAAGCTATTCTCCTGCCTCAGTCTCCCGAGTAGCTGGGATTACAGGCATGTGCCACCATGCCTGGCTAATTTTTTGTATTTTTAGTAGAAATGGGGTTTCTCCATATTGGTCAGGTTGGTCTTGAACTCCCGACCTCAGGTGATCCTCCCACCTCAGCCTCCCAAAGTGCTGGGATTACAGGCATGAGCCACTGCGCCAGGCTGACTCTCTTTGTGTGTCTTTGTGTCTTCACATGGTATTCTCTGTATATCTCGCTCCTCTTCTTGTAAGGACACAAATTATTTTAGAGTAAAGTCCCACCCAACTTCAATATGACCTCACCATAACCAGTTCCATCTGCAAGGACCCTATTTCCAAATAAGATCACATTCTGTGGTGTTAGAAAGGAGGAACACAATTTGACACATGATAGTAGTATTAGTATTAGCATGGATAATACTTATTTCCAATCTTGGTAGAGGGCCCTGCCAAACAGAACCATTTACAACCAGTTCTTTCATGTAACAGTCTTTGTCTCTAATAAAGAACTTGATTGTATGTGGTTGGCATTTTAGCAGAAAGAGGATTGAGATGATCTGTTTATATTTAGAATTATGGAATTTTTAGTAGGTTCCAGTGACCAGGATTAATTTAGTCCAATTACCTCATTTTATGATTAAGAAAACTGAAGCCTAGAAATGTGATGTGATTTGGCAGAGGACACATATCTATATAGCACCCAAGTCAGTATAGAAACCTTGTCTTCTAAGGTTATTTCTTGAAAGGTTATTTCTTCTAAGGTTATTGCTTGAAAAAGCAATTCTAGTGCAACAAAAACAAGTTGGAGTTAGGATTTTTACCTTTGGAGTAAACTGAAGGCTTGAAAATGTTTCCCCCATTTTGCTTATTTGGTTCTACAGTCTAATAACATCAAATTTCATTACCTTCTTCCCTTCCTAATCACAACTCCCCTTCCAACCATCTCGCCTGCCTAAAGTTCAAACATATTTTCAAGAGGAAATGTCAGACAAGAAGATTCAGGAATCAGGAGGGAAAAAAGATAAACACAAGAGACCTCTCTCCTTCAACTCGATTCAGAACACTTAGTGTTCACTTCCTGTTTAACTCTGGAGAGGTTATGCAGCAACTGAGAGTGGCTGAAAAATACGAAACTCTAGGCTGGGTGTGGTGGGTCATGCCTGTAATTCCAGCACTTTGGGAGGCCAAAGTGGGCAGATCGCTTGAGCCCTGAAGTTTGAGACCAACCTGGACAACGTGGTGAAATCCAGTCTCTACAAAAAAATTAAAAATTAAAAAAAAAAAAAACAAAACTCTAGGCAAATGTGACCAGTTGTTGTGACTTCATCTGTAGTTCCCGCAGCCTGGGAATGATGTTATTTCAAGCAACTCATTTTTTATTTTTATTTTTTATTCTTCTCCTTATTTTTTGAGACAGAGTCTCACTCTCCCGCCCAGGCTGGAGTGTGGTGGTGTGATCTTGGCTCCCAGGTTCAAGTGTGAATAATAATAAAACCTACATTAAAAAACATTAATATCCCCACATGATGAGTCCAAAAAGAGGAATGGGCTGGGGAAGCAATGTAAGGCCTCTGAGTCCAAGCTAAGCCATTGTATCTCCTGTGACCTGCACATATATATCCAGATGGCCTGAAGCAAGTGAAGAATCACAAAAGAATCACAAAAGAAGTGAAAATGGCTGGTTCCTGCCTTAACTGATGACATTACCTTGTGAAATTTCTTCTCCTGGCTCATCCTGGCTCAAAAGCTCCCCAACTGAGCACCTTGTGACCCCCCACCCCTGCCCACCAGAGAACAACGCCCTTTGACTGTAATTTTCTACTACCCACCCAAATCCTATAAAATGGCCCCACCCCTATCTCCCTTCGCTGACTCTCTTCAGACTCAGCCCGCCTGCACCCAGGTGAAATAAACAGCCTTGTTGCTCACACAAAGCCTGTTTGGTGGTCTCTTCACATGGACGTGTGTGACATTTGGTGCCGTGACTCGGATCAGGGGACCTCCCTTGGGAGATCCTGCTCTTTGCTGCGTGAGAAAGATCCATCTATGACCTCTGGTCCTCAGACCAACCAGCCCAAGGAACATCTCACCAATTTTAAATTGGGTAAGCGGCCTCTTTTTACTCTCTTCTCCAACCTCTCTCACTATCCCTCAACCTCTTTCTCCTTTCAATCTTGGCACCACCCGTCAATCTCTCCCATCTGTTCATTTCAGTTCCTTTTCTGGTAGAGACAGAGGAGACACATTTTGTTCGTGAACCCAAAACTCTGGTGCCGGTCACAGACTCAGGAAGACAGTCTCCCCTTGGTGTTTAATCACTGCGGAGACACCTGCTTGATTATTCACCCACGTTTCAGAGATGTCTGATCACTGTGGGGATGCCTGCCTTGATCCTTCACCCTTAGTGACAAGCACCACTTTCCTGGCGGGCAAGCACCCGCACCCCTTCTCTCTGTGTTTCTACCCTCTCTTTTCTCTGGGCTTGCCTCCTTCACTATAGGTAACTTTCCACCCTCCATTCCTCCTTCTTCTCCCTTAGCCTGTGTTCTCAGAACTTAAAACCTCTTTAACTCACACATGACCTAAAACCTAAATGCCTATTTTCTTCTGCAATGCTGCTGAACCCCAATACAAACTCAACAATGGTTCCAAATAGCCAGAAAATAGCACTTTTGATTTTTCCATCCCACAAGATCTAGATAAATCTTGTCATAAAATGGGCAAACGGTCTGAGGTGGCTGACGTCCAGGCATTCTTTCACACATCGGTCCCTCCCTAGTCTCTGTTTCCAATGCGACTCATCCCAAATCCTCCTTCTTCCTTTCTGCCTGTCCCTTCAGTCCCAACCTCAAGCATCACTGAGTCTTTTCAGTCTTCCTTTTCTACCGACCTATCTAACCTCTCCCCTCCTCCCCAGACTGTTCCTCCTCAGGTCGCTACCTGCCAGGCTGAATCAGGTTCCAATTCTTCCTCAGCCTCTGCTCCCCAACCCTATAATCCTTCTATCGCCTCCCCTCCTCACACCCAGTCCGGCTTACAGTTTCATTCTTTGACTAGCCCTCCCTTACCTGCCGAACAATTTCCTCTTAAAGAGATGGTTGGAGCTAAAGCCATAGTCAAGGTTAATGCTCCTTTTTTCTTTATCCGACCTCTCCCAAATCAGTTAGCATTTAGGCTTTTTTTTTTTTTTTTTTTTCCAATCAAGTATAAAAATCCAGCCCAATCCACGACTCATTTGGCAGCAACCTTGAGACACTTCACTGCCCTAGACCCTGAAAGGTCAGAAGGCCATCTTATTCTCAATATGCATTTTATTACCCAATCTGCTCCTGACATTAAATAAAGCTCCAAAAATTAAATTCCAGTCCTCAAACCCCACAACAGGACTTAATTAACCTTGCCTTCAAGGTGTATAATAATAGAGAAAAGTTACAAGTACTTGCCTTTGCTGTGAGACAAAACCCAGCCTCACCTCCAGCACACAAGAACTTCAAAATGCCTAAGCTGCACATGCCTAGGCCACAGCGGCCAGGCTTTCCTACAGGACATTCTCCATCAGGATCTTGCTTCAAGTGCCAGAAATATGGTCACTGGGCCAAGGAATGCCCGCAGCCCAGGATTCCTCCTAAGCCATGTCCCATCTGTGCAGGACCCCATGGAAATCGGACTGTCCAACTTATCTGGCAGTCACTCCCAGAGCCCCTGGAACTCTGGCCCAAGACTCTCTGACTGACTCCTTCCCAGATCTTCTTGGTTTAGTCAGTGAAGACTGATACTGCCCGATCGCCTCAGAAGTCTCCTGGACCATCACAGAGGCCTTGGGTAACTCTTACAGTAGAGGGTAAGTCCGTCCCCTTCTTAATCAATACGGAGGCTACCAACTCCACATTACCTTCTTTTCAAAGACCTATTTCCTTTGCTTCCATAACTATTGTGGGTATTGACGGCCAGGCTTCTAAACCTCTTAAAACTCCCCAACTCTGGTGCCAACTTGGACAATATTCTTTTATGCACTCTTTTTTAGTTAACCCCACTTGCCCAGTTCCCTTATTAGGTCGAGACATTTTAACTAGATTATCTGCTTCCCTGACTATAGAGAAGCCTTCCCTAGGCTACAACCACACCTCATTGCTGCCCTTTTCCCCAGTTCAAAGCCTCCTTTGCATCCTCCCCTTGTATCTCTCCACCTTAATCCACAGGTATGGGACACCTCTACTCCCTCCCTGGCAACTGATCACATGCCTATTACTATCCCATTAAGACCTAATCACCCTTACCCCACTCAATGCCAATATCCCATCCCACAACACACTTTAAAAGGATTAAAGCCTGATATCACTTGCTTATTACAGTATAGCCTTTTGAAGCCTATAAACTCTCCTTACAATTCCCCCATTTTACCTGTCCTAAAACCGGACAAGCCTTAGAGGTTAGTTCAGGATCTGCACCTTATCAACCAAATTGTTCTGCCTGTCCACCCCGTGGTGCCAAACCCGTATACTCTCCTATCCTCAATACCTCCCTCCACAACCCATTATTCTGTTCTAGATAAACCTAGCTGACCCCATAGATCCTAAATCCTTTCCCCACTCCCCTTTCTGTTCCTTAAAAAACAGCTCCCACACTGGCTCTCCCTAACTCATCACTCCCTTTTCATTACACACAGCCGAAGTGCAGGGCTGTGTGGTCGAAATCCTTACACAAGAGCTGGACTGCAGCCTTTTTGTCCAAACAACTTGACCTTACTGTTTTAGGCTGCCCATCATGTCTCTGTGCAGCGGCTGCTGCCACGCTAATACTTTTAGAGGCCCTCAAAATCACGAACTATGCTCAACTCACTCTCTACAGTTCTCATGACTTCCAAAATCTATTTTCTTTCTCACACCTGACACATATACTTTCTGCCCCCTTCAACTACCTCTCAGCAAGCTGAACTCATTGACTTAACTCGAGCCCTCACTCTTGCAAAGGGACTACGCATCAATATTTATACTGACTCTAAATATGCCTTCCATATCCTACACCACCATGCTGTTATATGGGCTGAAAGAGGTTTCCTCACTACACAAGGGTCCTCCATCATTAATGCCTCTTTAATAAAAACTCTTCTCAAGGCCGCTTTACTTCCAAAGGAAGCTGGAGTCATTCACTGCAAGGGCCATCAAAACGTATCAGATCCCATTGCTCAGGGCAATGCTTATGCTAATAAGGTAGCTAAAGAAGCAGCTAGTGTTTCAACTTCTGTCCCTCACTGCCAGTTTTTCTCCTTTCCATCAGTCACTCCCACCTACTCCCCCACTGAAACTTCCACCTATCAGTCTCTTCCCACACAAGGCAAATGGTTCTCAGACCAAAGAAAATATCTTATTCTAGCCTCACAGGCCCATTCTATTCTGTCGTCATTTCATAACCTCTTCCATGTAGGTTATAAGCTGCTAGCCCATCTCTTAGAACCTCTCATTTCCTTTCCATCATGGAAATCTATCCTCAAGGAAATCATTTCTCAGTGTTCCATCTGCTATTCCACTGCTCCTCAGGGATTGTTCAGGCCCCCTTCCTTCCCTACACATCAAGCTCAGGGATTTGCCTCTGCCCAGGGCTGGCAAATTAATTTTACTTACATGCCCCAAGTCAGGAAACTAAAATAACTCTTGGTCTAGGTAGACACTTTCACTGGATAGGAAGAGGCGTTTCCCACAGGGTCTGAGAAGGCCACCGCAGTCATTTCTTCCCTTCTGTCAGACATGATTCCTCGGTTTGGCCTTTCCACCTCTATACAGTCCAATAACGGACTGGCTTTTATTAGTCAAATCACCCAAGCAGTTTCTCAGGCTCTTGGTATTCAGTGGAACCTTCATACCCTTTCCATCCTCAGTCATCAGGAAAGGTAGAACGGACTAATGGTCTTTTAAAAACACACATCACCAAGCTTAGCCTCCAACTTAAAAAGGACTGGACAGTACTTTTACTACTTGTCCTTCTCAGAATTCGGACCTGTCCTTGGATTGCTACAGGATACAGCCCATTTGAGCTCCTGTATGGATGCTCCTTTTTATTAGGCCCCAGTCTCATTCCAGACACCAGCCCAACTTGAACTGCACCCCAAAAACTTGTCATCCCTGCTGTCTTCTGTCTAGTCATACTCCTTTTTACCATTCTCAACTACTAGTAAATACTCTGCCCTTGTTTACACTGCCAGTTTACACTTCTCCTTCAAACCATCATAACTGATATCTCTTGGTTTTACCTCAAACCGCCACCCTTAAGTCTCTCTTAAAGTGGATAGATAATCTTTGCTGACAGGGCACACTCCAATACTTTCACCCTGATGAAGTCCTATTCTTTACTTTTATACTCACTCTTATTCTCATTCCCGTTCTTATGCCACCTTCTACCTCTCCCCAGCTATCTCCACCACACTATCAATCTCTCTCACTCTCTCCTAGCCATTTCTATTCCTTCTTTTACAAACAGTTGCTGGCTTTGCATTTCTCTTTCCTCCAAAATCGCCAAGGCCTCAACTTACTGCTTAAAAAAAAAAAAAAGACTGTATATTTTTAAATGAAAAGTGTTGTTTTTACCTAAATCAATCTGGCCTGGTATATGACAACATTAAAAAACCCAAGGATAGAGCCTAAACTTGCCAACCAAGCAAGTAATTACTCTGAACCCCCTTAGGCACTCTCTAATTGGATGTCCTGGGTTCTCCCAATTCTTAGTCCTTTAATATCTGTTTTTATCCTTCTCTTATTTGGACCTTGTGTCTTCTGTTTAGTTTCTCAATTCATCCAAAACCGTATCCAGGTCATCACCAGTCATTCTATATGACAAATGTTTCTTCTAACAACCTCGCAATATCACCCCTTACCACAAAATCTTCCTTCAACTTAATCTCTCCTATTCTAGGTTCCCATGCTACCCATAATCCCGCTCAAAGCAGCCCTGAGAAACATCACCCATTATCTCTCCACACCACCCCCCAAAATTTTCACCGCCCTAACACTTTACCACTATTTCATTTTACTTTTCTTATTAATATAAGAAGACAGAAATGTCAGGTTCTGAGCTCAAGCTAAGCCATCGTATCCCCTGTGACCTGCACGTATACATCCAGATGGCCTGACGCAAGTGAGGAATCACAAAAGAAGTGAAAATGGCCGGTTCCTGCCTTAACTGATGACATTACCTTGTGAAATTCCTTCTCCTGGCTCATCCTGGCTCGAAAGCTCCCCAACTGAGCACTTTGTGACCCCCACCCCTGCCCACCTGAGAACAACCTCCTTTGACTGTCATTTTCCACTACCCACCCAAATCCTATAAAATGGCCCTACCCCATCTCCTTTCGGTAACTCTCTTTTCAGACTCAGCCTGCCTGCACCCAGGTGAAGTAAACAGCCTTGTTGCTCACACAAAACCTGTTTGGTGGTCTCTTCAAATGGACACGTGTGACAAGGAACACCCTCCTTAAGCACAGGAGGAGGGTGAATATCAGAGCTGAATCTGAGTTCTGACAACATAAGAGCTGAAGGGACCTTGGATGTTGGGTAGGCAGTTCCCACTGTCTGTCACAAGCCCTAATAAAATATATGTAAGAGAGAAGAACAAAACTGGGGCATTCTAATCAAGAAAGGCTTTCTGGAATGCAGGAGGCCCCAGCGAGATCTGAAAGTCCTAGATGGACTTGGTGTTGTGGAAGCAAGACGGCAGTCGAGCAAAGGAGAGACAGGAAGTGAATGAATTCTACCTTGCCAACAATGGGAAACAGACGTACTTAATGTGAGTAAAGAGGCAGCCTTGGCCAGGAAAGTTTGTTTGAAGATCCTGATCTGTCTTGACTTTAAACCACTTGCCTTTGGAATGGAATATAATAGACATCTCATCAAATGAACCAATCTGACTGCAAGGAGCACCCGAATCCATCCCCACTCAGGAATCCTGGTTACAGATGCTTCAAGATGTCTTTGACAGGTAACAGTGGGTCATAAGATCTATTTCTGCCTCCTGCCTGTGACTCACTGGATGACTCAAGGTGAATCTCTCCCCGTCTTTGAGTATCTGGCCCCCATCCATGAAGAACAGAAGATCACATCAGTATTTCTCTTCGGCAAGGTTGGCCCCCTGCTGCAGCAACTGTGCAAAGACCACCAGACTGCCCTCTCTGCCAGCTTACTCTTCTGCCTTTCTGGTTCTTTCTCCTGCTTCCACATCCCTGTTTTATTTTTCTTTTTCTCCTTTTGCAAATAGCATCGCTCCAAAGCAACCCAGGCACATGTCCTGGGGACCACGCTGTGAGCTACCCCTGAGCTATGGGGAGCAGGCCCAAGGTTGTTTGCTATTAGCAACTCCTGTTTGCAGGATAAATAAAGCGAACCAGAGTGCAGGCTCCCGTGGGCTGGGGCATTTTCATTCTGCAGCAGGTCAGCTTCCATTCCACTAGGGGGCTTTGAATGTTAATAGGCATTTCTTTCCAGGTCCCCTTCTCCTTTCTCTACAGTGCACCAGTCCCTGTGGGACCTTCCATTGGAATCCTAGGGAGAGATTATTACTCCTTTCATTGTTTTCCTTACAAATTAGTTCCTGGATTTAATGGCTTTGGTTGCTGAGCAGATTTTGGAAATTGGGGCAGAGGGTGGGGTGGAGTGATCTGCAGAGTCCATTATGGGCACTGGGTTATCGCCTGCTTGGGATTTAGGTGGAATTAATGCTCACCTGTTTCTTGGGGGATTTGGGGATGGGGGTGGACCTTCTTTTCCCTTAGAAGGAATTGTGTTTGTTGTTATTGCATGTTTAAGAAGCATCTAGAAATTGTAGCTCTGGAATACAATATGTAGAGAATGCAGGTTTTTAATGGGATATAGGGGAGTGTTGCTCAGTTGTGGGAAGATTTGTAATAATGTTGGGGTCTGGGGATTGAGCATTACCTGAGGACTGTTTTATTAATGCCACAAAGCATAAAGTTAAAAAAAAAAAAAAAAAGAAAAAAGAAAATCCAGGGATGTCTTAGTGTTAGAAGTGTTGGAACCATGTTGAATAGGTGCTGGGTAAAATGAGGCTGAAACCTGCTGGGCTGCATTTGCAGGAAGTTAGGGATTCTCAGTCACAGCATGTTTATGGTTAAGGGAACAGGTTAATAATATTTACCAAACAGACCCAGGACTTAACAGACCCAAGAAATGTCTTGACGTCCTGCTGTCTTAAGAACAAAAGCATTCTTTGTTTAGTAATACATTTTACTTTAAAGATAGTAATATAGATTCTTGCAAAAGTCAGTAGTTACACAAGGATTAACAATCCTTTGTCATGAGCCCTTGTAATAGACTACATCCTTTTCATGATTTTTTGCCTTGTTATCTCATGTATAAATATGCATTGCACCTAAGGTGGGTGCCGTCCTCCTCTTGCTTTCAGAAATGCCCTGCTCTGTCCATGGAGTAACCATTCTTTCATTCCTTTACTTTCTTAATAAACTTGCTTTCACTTTACTCTGTGGACTCACCTGGAATTCCTTCTTGTGCAAGATCTAAGAACCCTCTTTTGGGGTCTAGATTGGGACCCATAACACTGGTGCTAGGAATGTGAGCACAAGTGTGTGCAGGATGAGTGGACAGAGGTGAGAACCACTGTTCCAGGAGGACAGGGTGGGATGGGATGGACACCCTAGGGGGTAACGGGGTCTGTGAAAAATTGGTGGGAGCTGGTAATCTGAGTGACTCATCTTTGAGTTTAGGTTGAGTTAGTCATCTCTGCAGTGGGCTGGGACCAAGAGGTGCCCATCCAGCTGGAAACTGCTGCTGAGTGAGAGTTCCCACAAGGGGTTGGAGCTTCGAAATAGGAAGATGGAAGTGAACAGCAAAATGAGCAGCAAGAAAAACAGCTATCATTAAAAGAGGAATTTGGGGATCAGAGAAACTATGCCAAGGAGATGGTACCATTAATCTCCCAATTCAGACGGAAGCCTTTGCAGTTAACAGGGAGATGCTTTGTAATAAAAACCAGGCCAGAACATAGGCAAATGGTTCTTTAGCATAATAAGGCCAGGATAATTACCTCCTTAAGAGTAGGGTCAAAGCTGTGTTAATGGGTAGAATATGCATGCATTACATATCCTAGACTGCAGTCTTTGTAAGAAAATGAATTGCACAGGGGTGTTTGCTTTTAGGTCATTCAGGGAAAGCAGACTGCAGCATTTGCTCATGGAGAGGAGCTGAAATGGAGCTGAAATATCCACCATTTCTGTTCATCATCCCTCCCCTAACATATGTTTCACATGCGTAGTTCTCAGCTGATTAGCAAAGACTTGGATGGAAGAAGACCATACTGACACCCGCCTGAGGAAATGGCAGGACCAAGAAGATAGTGGGCTGAGGTTTGCCTCATCCTATAGGAGAGGAAGAATATCCCAACTGACGAAGGACTTAAAGTGGTGACTGTGAAGGGGACGGATGGGGATGAGGAAGAGAGTTAGAGAATGGGGAACATTTTGCCCGAAGCGTTGCTTTCCCCTATGTACAGATAATTGTAGCTATCCTTTATTTGAGGAACTACTCTGTTCTAAGCTCTTTTACCTGGATGGTCTTGTTTAATCCTCACAGTAATACTAAGAGAAGACACTATTATTTTCTATTTCCGTTTCATAGATGAGGAACCAAAGGATTAAAACAGCGGTGTCCAATCATTTGGCTTCCCTGGGCCGCATTGGAGGAAGAATTGTCTTAGGCCACACATAAAATATGGCCACACTAACCATGGCTGATGAGCTAAAAAAAAAAATTACAAAATAATCTCATAATGTTTTAAGAAACTTTGTGAATTTGTGTTGGGCCATATTTAAAGCCATCCTGGGATGCATATGGCCCATGGGCTGCAGGTTGGACAAACTTGAATTAAAAGGTCATGTGACTTGCCCAAGGTCATTCCCCTAGTGAGCGGTGGAACTAGGATCTGTCTGAGGCAGTGTGGCTCTAGGACTCAGTCTCTCAAACCACACACTACACTAGTTTGGAAATGGAGACTAAATGTTCACAACCTTCAGTGCTCCAGGTCTTTCTAGCTTTGGAGAACTTTGATGAAGAATTGCTTCAAATGCCATCAGAGATATTACTATAGAGTTTGTGTTTGCCCAGAACAGAGGGTTAAAAATGAAAAAGGTAAAAATAAATACAATGACTATACAGTCTGGTGAAGACTGGCCAAGCTGTGTTAGGAAAGGGGAGAGTCCATAATTGGGGTCACTTGACACACCCCAGGTGACAGCTTTGATTACGCAGGCAGAGAGGATGACCAAATGACAAGTAATTTCCCTGCTATTTGGAGATCTGGAGGAAGGAGAGCTCTGTCACATGGATTACAAGGTTGGAACTTTGGTGAGGGTGGTGCCAGTCTGCTACATCACATGGCAGGGAATGAGGCTTAGCTCCAATAGAGGCTCAGGACAGAAAAAGTCACAGAAGAGCTAAACCCACCTTAACAGCCACCCACCTGTCTACTAAGTCAGGGCTCTTCAGGCAAGTGCATGTGACAGAAACAAGCCTGGGCCCAGGCAGGCCTTCCAGAGAACAGAGACGTGAGCACCTGGAGGAGAACAGACAAGTGGACAATGAAGGGCCTCTGATCAATTGTTTAATATATTTATTACCGGTGGCAAATCCATATGGGTCTGCAGAAACCTCAATTCTTGCCTCTTCAGAAAAAAGAATTCAACTGAGGGGCATAAGGCAGAGTAAGAGACCAAGGCAAGTTTTAGAGAGGCAGTGAAAATTTATTAAAAAGTTTTAGAGCAGGAATGAAAGTAAAATATGCTTAGAAGAAGGCCAAGCAGGCAACTTAAAAGATTCAGTGCACAGTTTGACCTTTGACTTAAGGTTTTATATGCTGGCATATTTTGGGGTCTTGCATCCCTTCTCCCCTGATTCTTCCCTTGGGGTGGGCTGTCTGCATGTGCAGTGGCCTGCCAGCACTTGGGAGGGGCCACATACACAGTGTGTTTATGGCAGTTGTACACATGCTCACTTGAGGCATTCTTCTTTTGCCAGTCAAATGTTTCTAGAAGGTTATGTACCAGTTAAACTCCGCCATTTTGCCTCTTAGTGCTCATGCTTGAGCCCACTTGCCCAACTCCCGAGATCTTATTGGGAAGCTGCTGATCACCAGTTTCAGGGTTTTTTTTCTATCTATTGGGAGAATGCCTTTCCCTGGCACTGGCTGTGACCAATTATTATTTTAGAGAAACAGTGTTACAACCACCTGACCATCACCTGATGGTTGCCTGATGTTTCTGTTTGGGGGGCCTCTCTCCTGCCCTGCTCATGTCTGACTAGCTACCTACTGTAACATGTAGACCTAAAAGGAAGAAGCTGAGGCAAAATTAATACAAGTTGAGAGGTTATTTGGCCAGGCTTGAGGATTGCACCCTGGCATCAGACATTCAAGTTGCCATGAATATACACTCAAACTAGTGGTAGTTACAAGTAGGTTTCTAAAGGAAAAGAAGAGGCAGAATTTATATTTAAAAATTCTTGGTAAACAACTTAGCAACTGCCTCTTCTTTATTGATTGATTAATTGGTTATGTGTCATTCTTTGTATCACAAATTCCATTCCTTTAAATGGAATGGAATGGAATTTAAATGAAATTCCTGTAAATGGAGTTTGTGATAGAAAGAACACAAAAACATGAAGATAATGGATGAGGCAGCTAGTCAGGAGCAAAATGCCTTTAAACAATTGCCCCCAGGCAGGTGTAGGTGTGTGGGTACCCTCCTCACCTAACCAAATTCCCATACTCATGTCTCTCTCGACCTGATAAATTTCGTAGACCTTACATACCTCAGACTGCTCTGAGCTATTTTTCTTTCCTCAAGTCAGTCAGTAAATGTCACTGAGCAAGTACTATGAGTCAGGCATGGTGTTAGGCGGTGAGGATAGAGCACCTGGTTTATGCCTTCAAGGTTTTAACAGTATTGTACACTGAAAATAAAACACTAAGCTCTCAACTGGCTGATGGACCCTCTCTTCGGCCAAGGGCATTCCAAAATTAACCTGAAAAACTATTCAGGCCATGATGGGAGGTGGGGGACATGCCTCACTGTACCTTCCTCCTCTTGGAATTCAGGCACAGCTGACAAGCATTAACATTAAAACAGAGACCTTAAGACTGAGAAAACAGACTCTTTAAGTCTGATATGAAACATTTACAGTCTATTCTCTCTGAAGCCTGCTACCTGGAGGCTTCATCTGCATAAGAACTGTGGTCTCCACAGCTCCTTATCTTAAGCCAGTTACTTCTTTTATTGATTCTAGGTCTTTATATAAACTCTTTCAACCAATTGCCAGAAAACCTTTGAATCTACTTGTGACCTGAAAGCAGGCCCCTGCCCCATCTCACCTTCCTGAACTGAACCAGTGTACAGCTTACATGTATTGACTGATGTCTTATGTCCCCCTAAAATGTATAAAACCAAGCTGTAGCCCAACCACCTTGGGCACATGTTCTCAGGATCTCCTGGGGCTGTGTCATGGGCCATTATGGGTCACTTGTATTTGGCTCAGAATATATCTCTTCAAATAGTTTACAGAGTTTGGCCCTTTTTGTCAACAGCATAGATAGAAAGCAAAATATAGCAACATATAATTGCATGTGGAAAGTGGGAGCAAGCCCAGTATGCTAGCTTGGAGTGAGATGAAGTCAGGCTTACACTCCTGGAAAAGAAGACATCCAAACTGACACCTGAAGGTGAGTAGGAGTGAGGCAGTCTCTGGGTGAGGGTTGGCGGCTGGGGAGGCAAACTTTCCAGGTGGAGGAAACAGCTTGTATAAAGGCCCACAGGTGAGACAGATCTTGGTGGTGAACCTAGTTACTTCTGGTCAAAAGTGGATGTCAGGAGAGGTGAGCAGCCAAAGCAACATCATGAATAGCCTTGTAGACTTTTTGAAGGAGTGTCAGGCTGGGAGCAGTGGCTCATGCCTGTGGTCCCAGCACTTTGGGAGGCTGAGGCAGGAGAATCACTTGAGCCTAGTAGTTTGAGACCACCCAGGGCAACATAGAGTCTGTCTCCACCAAACTTTTTTTTAAATTTTTTTGAGATGGAGTCTCACTGTCACCCTGGCTGGAGTACAGTGGTGCGATCTCAGCTCACTGTAAGCTCCACCTCCTGGGTTTATGCCATTCTCCTGCCTCAGCCTCCCGAGTAGCTGGGACTACAAGCACCCGCCACCACACCGGCTAATTTTTTTTTTTTTTTTTGTATTTTTAGTAGAGATGGGGTTTCACCATGTTAGCCAGGATAGTCTCGATCTCCTGACCTCGTGATCCGCCCGCCTCGGCCTCCCAAAGTGTTGGGATTACAGGTGTGAGCCATTGTGCCTGGCCAGTTTTCTTTTCTTTTCTGTAAGGATTAGTGGTGAAACCCTTAAGATGCAAAGGTTATTCTTGTTTAGAGAAGCCTGGTAGGAATTAAATTGGGACGACTGTGTCCCGTTGAGTGGGGATTTTGTGGAGGGAGGAGTCTCATAGGAGTTGATGATGGCTGGAAAAAAGAAAACAAATTAATTTGCAGGCCTGAGGAAGAGAGATTGTGTTGTTTTAACACATGTCCACAACTTCTTAGGCACTATTCCCTTCAAAAGTGTAATCATAATCCTCATAGCTTCAATAGCCCAATGTGCAGCGAGTCAATATACTGAAATGCCAGGCACTGCAGCAGAGAGAGTTTAATCATCGCAGGGCAGCTGAATGAGGAGACAGGAGGAAATCTCAAATCCACCTCCCGGGAATTTGGAGCTGGGGATTTTGAGGGGTTTGGAGTGGGCCAAGGTGTGGGGATCATTGACTGGCTGAAAAGTGCAGGGAGAAGTCACAGGTCAGGGAGATGAAGAAATTGCATTCTCATTCTGGTTTGGTTCCTTCGTGGTGGGTCGTTGAACCGGTTGGTTTCAGTAGTTCCACTGGAATTCAGGATCTGAAGAATATCTTAAGCAAATCTTAACCAAAAGCCTTATGATTCTAAGGTCAGAAATCCTGCCTGTGGGAACAAGGGGGATGTGAATGGTCAGTATCTTGTGTTACCTGGCTTTCAGTTACAAGGATGTGGCCAAAGTACAGCCTGATTAATACTTAATTATAACTATATTTTTACCCAGAACCCAGCATGATTCCTGTGAACCCTGTGAAGACAGTTTCAAAGGTGGAGCGTAATTCCCGTTGCCTTGAATGTGCACCAGTCTGAGTAATTTGCTTCTAATGACTAGAATGTGGTGAGAGTGATGGTCTGTGGCTTTTGAGGCTATGTCGTAGCAGGCATTGCTGCTTCTGCCCTGCTTCCTCCTGGACTGTTCACTCAGGGACAAGCCAACTGCCATGTCATGAGGACACTCAGGCAGCTCCATGGAGAGGCACTCATCAACAGTAACCAACTTGACAAGACCATGTAAGTGAGCCACCTTGGAAGTAGGCACTCTACCCTCAGTCAAGCCTTTTGGTGATTTCAGGTCCCAGCTTTCAAGTCTTCCAGCTGAGACCCCAGGGGTTCCTGTTGTGCTTTGTCTAAATTCATGACACAACAACTGTGAAGTAATAATTATTTTAAGCCACTCAGTCATGGGGCAATTTGTTACATAGTGATAGATAATTAACACAGGAATACAGATAGGTCTGAACTAAGAGGTGACTGTAAATGTTTAACCAAAGAGAAAACCTTTTATTCCATTATAGTGGATTTTTACACATCAAAGCTTCATCCATGTATTTACTCATATATGCATCTATCCATCCATCTTTCCATCCATCCATTTTCCACCCTCTCATCCTTCCATCCACACATCCAACTACCAAACCATCTATCCATCCATCCATCCATCCATCCATCCATCCATCCGTCCATCCGTCCATCCAATAAATGCTCCATGAGAGCAAGAACTCTGTCTTCCTGATTCATTTTTATGTCTCCAATGTCCAGAACAATGCATGGCACATAACACTCAACATATATTTGTTAAATGAATGGATAATTAATTTTTTCCCAATCTTCAGCGAGTTCTCAGTGTAACGGTAACAGATAAGAATGTCAATATTAGGAACTCAAAGAATGCTATAGTACAGATGGATATGGGTATCCGGAGGACAGAGGAAAGGCGTGTGATTCAGGGTTATAGGGGTACAGTGGAGTCAAGAAAGGCTCTGATGTCCAAGCTGAGTTTTAAAGAATAAACAGAGCTGCCCAGGAATTTGAGGCAGGGCTGGTTTGAGAACATATGGAGTATATGGAGAGTGGCTGCATTTTGGGTGCCTGGAATCCATTATTCTCTTTATTTGAAGGAGTGTGGGGTGGTCAGAAGACACAGGTGTAAGGAAGCTGCATGACCGGGCCTCAGGAGCAGCAGGAACATCTTCAAGGTAGTTCTGTGCCTTTAAGGTAATCCAGTCTCCCTTTAGGTGTCTCCACCCGACTGGCTTATTCTCATCCTTTGTCGCCTTTTCTCTACCTTACCTTTTAATTTCTATAACTTGGTCTGCTCATACTTTGGTTCATTTTATCTGCCTGTCTGGTTAACACATCATCACCTTATAAGACTCAGGTCAAGAATCATCTCTTCTATGATAAATTTTCTAGATCAGCCTGCCCCTGGTAGACTTGACCTATTCTTACAGCCCCATCCTTGCCTTTCATCCTGCTGGTTTCAACACCTACTGCTGATGGACTCATGCTCTTGGCTTTCCCAGTTTGAATTCCCCAGGAACAGAATCTGATTGATTGGTTTTATCTAAGTATGGGTTACTAGTGTGCCTAAAGTCTGGCTGCCTTCAGGACAGGTGCCCGTCCTTGATCCAATCAGCTGTGGCACAGGGAGGTATCAGGGATATGAGGTATAAAATAGTCCTCTAGGGCTGCCTATGCAGCAGTCTGACAGCAGGAAAATCCCCTTAAGTGGGGCTATGAGCTATAGGAGGACAAATGACAGGCAGATTTTGGATCTTGTAGCAGACAGCTTTTGGTGCCCAACATCACATTCCCTTGGCCTACCTCTGACTTCAGTTGCTGCAGTGGTGGAGGGTTCTATGCAAGCCCAAGCCAACTGCTCAATGAGAGGTTTCATCACAAGCGTGCTCCACCTTTTGCCCCAGGAGTCTCTGAGGCCATAGGGCTTCACTTGAAGAGGGTTGATGGCTGGCATACTCCAGGACAACCTCATGCAGTGGAGGGGCTGGAGTGGTGGGTCACTGTTCCAGACTCCCGCCTTTCAGATTGACAGTTCCGGAAGTGATTCATGAAGCATCTTGGGGTCTTTGCAGAACTGAGTCCCTGTTGCCTTCCGCAGTGGTGTCCCTGTTGTGCCACACACCAGTATGTTGTCTTGGTCTCTGTTCCTGCTCCCTCACTCTGGGGACAACCCCATAAATGATCTGCATCCAGGTCCTAATGTTAGACTCTGTGCTCAGGGAACCCAACAGAGATTTATTCTGAAGGCAAGAGGGAGCCCGGGAAGCATCTTTCCCCTTTCTGATAATAATCCTATAATGAACTGTAGGCGCTCTGCTGGGTGGAGAGGATATAAGCACAATATGTCGCAGTCCCTGAACTCAAGGAGCTTATGACCTCCTCCTCTTCCTGTAAACTTTTCAAAGTGTTTTTATTTTCATTATCTCATTTGGCCTTCTCAGCGACCTTTCCAGGAAAGCAGTGCAAACATCATTATCCCCACCTTACAGAAAAAGCGAAGAGACATAGAAAGGTCAAAGCAGTTTCCAAGGTCACACAGCTGGTGAGTGGCCTTTTAGGCAATTAAAATCTTTGGCTGACTCTATAAATTATCTTAGTTACTCTGGGAAAGCAGTGCTAAAAGCAACACACTTGTTATAATTTAATTATTCACTTGTCTTCATTATATTTTCTTTGTGTTCTCTGTTTCTCTTCCACTTTCCAAATATTGTACTGGCTTTTAATCAGTGCTATATAATTTCTTCTGTGAAACTAGGTCAATGTACAATATGTTAACATAGCTTTCCTTTTACAGTTTAAACAAAATTCCTGCAAAATTGAAAATTAAAAGAAGGGGGAAAAATCCCTTTGACTGCAGTTGCATAATTCTTAGCACTGACATGATGGGATTTGCATTTTAGAAAGACCAGTGAGTAGTGTGGAGGGCGGCGTGGAGCAGAACCTGCAAGGGCATGATTATATTCCCTCCCAAGGTGCTTCTACCCCTCTCCACAGCTTTAAATAACATCTTTATGCTGGTGACTCACACATTCATATCTCCCAGCCCCAACTTCTCTTCTGAGCTCCAGATTGGCATATCCAGCCCCCTAATTGACATCTCTACTTGAATGTCTCACAGGCACTGAAACTGAACATGTCCAGAATGAACTCGATTTTTCACTCTTTCCCTAAACCATTTATCTCCCAGTGTTTCCTTGCTTGGTAAGTGGCACCGCTATACCCAGTTGTTCAAGCCAGAAACCGACAAGTTGTTCTCGATCTTTTCTCTCTCATCCTATGTATCCAATCAATTAGCAAGTCTGGCAACTTATACCTTCCAAATATGTCTCAGATCTGTTGACTTCTCCCCATCCTGGCCACTGTACCACTCAAGCCATTGTCATCATTTTTCTGAACTATGGTTGTATCCTCCTAGCAGTTCTCTCTTTCTCCTTCCATTCTTGTTTCGTATTGAGGCAGAGGTGTCGGTGAAGGGAGAGATTTTCCTTCCATTGCCTTCATGTTTCCATGTGGAGGCACCACCCTCAGATGAACAGTCTTGGCCGCCCTCACTGATTTGAGTGTCAAGTTTAGGAGATGGAATGAGCATGAATGGCTCATCTACTTGCCTTCTTTCACTGCGGGATCTACCTGCCTCAGGAAGGCTGATTAGTTTTCTAATGCTGTGTAACAAATGACAAAAAATCAGCAGCTTAAAATAACATGCAAATATTATCACAGAGTTTCTGTGAATCAAGAGTCCGGGCATGGTCTTGCTGAACCCTCTGTGCAGGGTCTCCTAAAGCTATAATCATGTGTCAGCCAGGCTGCATTTTCATCTGGAAACTTGACAAGGGAAGAAGAATTAGCTTTTTTGTTGTTCATTCAGGTTGTTGGCAGAATTCATTTACTTGAGGTTGAATGACTGAGAGCCTGGCTTTGCTGGCTAGTGGCTGGAGGTCACCCTCAGGTCCCTTCTGCAGTTCCTTGAAATGTGGGCCTCTTCAACATGCCTGCTTACTTCATCAAGCCAGCAAGAGGAACCTCTTGATCCAGCCTGCCATGGCAGAGTTTTACATAAGGTAATGCATCCATGGGAATGACATACCCTACCTTTGCCATATAATATAACTTAAGAGAGGGACAGCTCATCATTTTAGCCATATTCCATTGGTTAGAAGCAAATAACAGGTTCTACCTGCATTCATAGGGAAGGAATTACACAAAAGCATGGACACCAGGAGAGTGTCAGGAGGGGATGAGAGCAACAGTCTCAAGCGCTGTAGAGATTTCAGGGGAGAATAGAGTCCATGTACTTGGCAACTAGGAGGTCAGAAGTGATTTTAACAAGGACAGTTTCAGTGGAATGTGGGACAGAGAGTGAAGGGGAAGGAAGGCAGTGGAGGTGTTAATTGTAGACTTATTTTGCACAAAGTTTGGTTATGAAGTGAAGAAGAGGGTCTAGTAAGAAAGAGATGCAGGAGTTGTTTTCAGTTACATACCTTTGGAGTCCAAATTTCTAGTACTTTCAGGGATACTGTGAGCAACCTAATAATATCTGATAACAAATTGTTTTTCTAGTTAACTACTAGAATGGATTCTGTTGTATAAAATTTAGATTCTCTGATGAAATGGTGAGCTTGAGTAAAGTGATAAAGGTCTGAAATAGTAATTGTGGAGAAAAAGGGAGGGCTTTGGAAAAATGTTTTACAATAGAAGATCGTAGAGCATGGCTGAGGGAAACAACCAATAGAAAGAGTAGGGTGGAGACCACGCACTGAGCATGACTGATTGATGCAGCCATGTTCTTGAGGAGAAGGAGGTAGGAGATGTGGAATCTAGGGCAGAAGGGCTGGCCTTGGACAGGTGGAGGGACATTGCTTTCACTGAGGCCAGAGGGAAAGCGGTAAAGATGGAAATGAAGAAAGGTAAGTTGCATGAGTGTCATGCAGGAGGTGGAGGTAGTCAATCCAATCTTGATGGCCTCTGTATTCTCTGCTGAGGAGGAGGTAACGTTGTTGGCTAAGTCTGAGAGCAAAGTGATGAAATAGGAGGTAGAGTGCACATCTGTCTGATTATGGTTTCCTGGCCTCTTTACATTGCTACCATCTATTCCCAGGCTCTATTCAAGTTTCACTGATTGTTCCAATAATGTTAATTATATAGCAAAAGGATTCAACTTACGATTCCACATTGTGTTATTTGTCATGTCTCTTTCAATCTTTCCCTTGAAGATGATAGGCCAGTTATTTTGTAGAATCTTCTTCAACATGGGCTTGTCTGTTGTTTCTTCATGATTATATGTAGGTTATACACCTTGGGTACAAATATCACAGGAGGGATGCTGTGTTCTCACTGCATCCTATCAGGTGGTACATGATTTCTGTTTGTCCCATTACTGATAATGTTAACTTTGATGATTTAATTAATGTGATATCTACCTGACCTCTCCTCTATAAGTTATTCTTTTTTCCCTTTGTAACTCTGTAAGTTATTTTTTCTCCCTTATTAAAATACTTTTAATAAGTATTTTGTGAGGAAGTACTTAGTCATTATGTACATACCTCTTTTTTTAGTCAAACTTTCAATTTATTCCTTTATTTATATCAGTAGTGACTCATGGTTTCTATTTTATTCACTGGGTTATAATGTTACTAATATCATTTATTTTCATGATTTCTCCACCAGATTTAACCATTGGAAGGGGCCCTTTTATGCTGGCTTTGGGTCTTTTTTGATACATCTTTATCATTCTTTGAACATTTTCTTACTTTTTGGCAAAAGAGGATGTCATAGGCTCATTCCGTACTTCCCCTGCTCCAGTCATGTGCTATGGACAGAATTGTGTCTCCTCAAAATTTATATGTTGAAGGCCTAACCCCCAATATAACTATATTTGGAGATAGGGCCTATAAGAAGGTAATTAAGTTTAAATGAGGTCATATAGGCAGGGCCTTGTTTAATAGGATTAGCATCTTCAGAAGAGACCAGAGAAAGTTTGTTTCCTTTCTTTCTCTCTCACTATACAAGGACACAATGAGAAGTCAGCCATCTGCAATCCAGGAAGACGGCACCCTGAAGAATGGAATCACCTGGCATCTTGATCCTGGATTTCCCAGCCTTCAGAGCTGTGAGAAATAAATGTCTGTTTCTTAGTACACCTAGTCTGTAGCATTTTTGTATGGCAGCCCTAGCACACTAAGGTGTTATGGAATTAGCCATTTTTCTTTTTCTTTTTTCTTTTCTTTTCTTGTCTTTTTTTTTTTTTGAGACAGAGTCTTGCTCTGTCACCCAGGCTAGAGTGCAGTGGCGCGACCTCGGCTCACTGCAAACTCTACCTCCCAGGTTCATGCCATTCTCCTGCCTCAGCCTCCTGAGTAGCTGCAACCACAGGCGCCCACCACCATGCCTGGCTAATTTTTTTGTAGTTTTAGTAGAGACGGGGTTTCACCATGTTAGCCAGGATCATCTCGATCTCCTGACCTCATGATCCGCCCGCCTTAGCCCCCCAAAGTGCTGGGATTATAGGCTTGAGCCACCGCGCCCGGCCTTCTTTTTTCTTTTCTTTCTTTTTCCTCCCCCCCTCCCTCCCTCCCTCCCTCCCTCCCTCTCTCTCTCTCTCTCTCTCTCTCTCTCTCTCTCTCTCTCTCTTTCTTTCTTTCTTTCTTTCTTTCTCCTTCCTTCCTTCCTTCCTTCCTTCCTTCCTTCCTTCCTCCCTTTTCCTTTGTCTCCCTCTCTCTCTCTCTTTCTCTTTCTTTTTTGGCAGTCTTGCTCTTTCGCCCAGGCTGGAGTGTAGTGATGTGATCTCCACTCATTGCACCCTCAGCCTCCCAGGTTCAAGCAATTCTCATGCCTCAGATTCCTGAGTAGCTGGAACCACAGGTGTATGCCACCATGCCCAGCTAATTTTTTTTTTTGTTGTTTGTTTGTTTTTAGTAGAGACAGAGTTTTGCCATGTTGGCCAGGCTGGTCTCGAACTTCTGACCTCAGGTGATCCACCTGCCTCAGCCTCGCAGTGTGCTGGGATTACAGGTGTGAGCCATCATGCCCAGCTGGAATTAGCCATTTCTCTAAGATGCCCTTGTTCCTTTTACTTGAGAATGGTATTTAGAAGCCACAATCTGGGTGCTGCATGTACTCATTACAATGGAGATGTTGCTGCTTTCTCGGGAGGCAGAGATAGAGAATATATGTACATGCAAGTGTGTGTATATCTGTGTATTTATTTTTATGTCTATTTATCTATATTGAAAACCACAAATTCACTCCACTACCTCCAATTCCAGTCCCAAACTACAGTGTTCATTCTAGTTTTTTCCCTTTCCATATTTGTAACTCGCAAGTCTAACAGTAAGAAACCTAGCTCTATTATTCTTAATGTATTATTTGTTCAACTTCTCTATATGTTGCCACCTCCCATTGCTACCCCTCTGCAGCAAGGATCCCCTTCTCACCCCTTTTGAGCTCTTCTACCTAAAGGAGCTACTGCAACTGCCCCCTGTGATGATGCTCTCTTCACTTTGCCTGGGCTCCAGAACTATGCATCAGGCTGCTCCCTCTGCCAAAATCCTCCTCTCCCTCTCAAGCTCCAGTACCCATACAGCAATGTCCCACCCCCAAGTAAACATCCTTCTCACTACTCTCAGGCTCTGACACCCTGTCCCAGGTCACCTTCTTATGCAAATGCCCCCTTTATTCTGCTCAGGTTTTAATACCCTGCACTGGGTGTACCCCCACATGCATGCTGTCTGTTTGGGCTGTATATTAGTCAGGCTTATCTAGAGAAACAGAGCCAATATGATGAGAATTGGCTCATGTGAGGCTCATGTGACTCAGAAGGCTGAGAAGTCCCACAGTAGGCCATCTGTAAGCTGGAGCCAGGAAAGCTGGTGGAGTGTTTCAGAATCCAAGGCCTGAGAACCAGGGGAGCCAATGGTGTAACTCCTACTTTGAGGCCAAAGGCCTGGGATCTGGTGGGGAGAGGTGCTGGTGTCAGCTTTAGAGTCTGTAGACCCAAGAGCCAAGAGCTCTGATGTTCAAGGGCAGAAGATAGATGTCCCAGCTCAAGGAGGGAGAGAGAATTTGCTCTTCCTCTACCACTTTGTCCTATCTGGGGCCTCAACAGATTAGACAATGCCTGCCCACACTGGGGAGGATGGATCTTCTTTACTCAGTCTACTGATTAACATGCTAATATCTTTCAGAAGCACCCTCATAGACACACCCAGAAATCATGTTTTACCAGCAATCTGTGCATCCCCTAGCCCAGTAATGTTAACACACAAAATTGACGATCACAGGCTGCTTCAACTGAATACTGCTGACTGGGTGGCTTGAACAACAGAAATTTATTGACTACAGTTCGGAAGGCTTGGAAGTCCAAGATCAAGGCCCCTGCAGATCTGGAGTATGGTGAGGATGCTCTTCTTGGTTTGCAGGTGGCTGTGTCTTACACGGATGGCTGTGTCTTACTTGGGTCCTTACATGGCAGAAAGCAGACAGAGCAATCCCATGTCTCTTCCTCTTTTCTTTTTTAAACTTTTGAACCAGAATTTTTTTTTTTTTTTTTTTTTTTGAGACAGGCTCTTGCTCTGTCACCCAGGCTAAAGTGCAGTGGCCTGATCATGGCTCACTGCAGCCTCAACTTCCTGGGTACAAGCAATTCTCCCACCTCAGGCTCTTGAGTAGCTGGGACTACAGGTGTGAGCCACTATACCTGACTAATCTTTGTGTTGCTTGTAGAGACAGGGTTTCACCATGTTGCCCAGGCTGGTCTTGAACTCCTGAGCTCAAGCAATCTGCCAACTTCAGCCTCCCAAAGTGCTGGGATTACAGGCATGAACCACAGCACCTGGCTTCCTCCTATTTTCATAAGGGCACTATCCCATTCATGAAGGATCCACTGTCATGACCTAATTATCTCCCAGAATCCCCACCTCCGATGCCATCACACTGGGGACTTAAGCTTTGGCACATAAATTTTGGTGGACACAAATATTTAGTCTCTTCCTCACTCTTTTGGACTCTGACATTTCCTCCTGTGTGGACACCATCTCTCCTCACCCTGCTTAGGCTCCATTACCCTGCGCTCTCTCCACCCCACTCAGCCTCTGATATTCTGCACTAGACTTGCCCTCTCTTTCCTTGTGAAGACAACTCACTTTAGTCCAGCTCTGACAACCTACTCTGGGACACAACAAGTACCTCTCTTTCCCCAGCGCAGAGGTCTCATTTGGCCCTATCTAATGGCTTTTGAATGGAATTGTTTAGGAAGGTAAGAGAAGAGGAAGAAGAGTAGGAAAAGGAAGAGTAAGCCCTTTATCAATTGACTCTTCAAGGCAGAAGCCAGAATCAATGTCCCCTTTCAGCAGCCCTTGGAACTTAGGCACAGACATGTGAATCTGCCAACAGCTGGACTCACATGAGGTTTTAGTTTAGATGTGAATGACAGGGGAAAGCAACATCTACTTTGTGATGAGTGTGGTGGTGGAGGTTTCAGCTTTTCAGAGACAGTGGTGGTGGAGTTTTTTGCATCCAGTCCTCAGTGAGGGCTGCCGTGTGTGTGATGAGTGGCAGGGACAGTGATGTCCTTTGTCTTTTGTTTTGTTTTGTTTTAATTTGAGACAGGGTCTCACTCTGTTGCCCAAGCTGGAGTGCAGTGGTGTGATCTTGGCTCACTACAGCCTCAACCTACCAGGCTCAAGTGATCCTCTTGCCTCATCCTCCCAAGTAGCTGGGACCACAGGCATATGCCATTATGCCTGGCTAATGTTTGTAGTTTTTGTAGAGATGGAGTTTTGCCACATTGTCCAGGCTGGTCTCAAACTCCTGGGCTCAAGCAATTCACCTGCCTCAGCCTCTCAAAGTGCTGGGATTACAGGGGTGAGCCTCCGTACCTGGCCAGTGATGTCTTTTTAGGAGACCCTGCAGAGTGTTTGGGAGCATTGTTCTTAATTGTGTAGCCTCTGAGCCCACTCTCTGGCTCTTCTAGAGAGTCTTTGAATCATCTAATCTTTTTTTAATAGCTTCCTTTTGTTTAAACTAGTTAGAGTGGATTCTGTTGTCTGCAACTAGCAACACTGATTTTTGTCTCTTTTGTGTCCCTTATGATGCCATTGTAAATCTTTGTTAATATGACAATCCTGCAAGAACTTCACTTTCACAGGGGCCTCTACTTCTCCAGGTAATATAGTAAACAAGTATTTCCTAAGTCAAAAAAGTATTTATTAACTTACAGGCTATTTAGTCAAACAAGCAGGAATTTATTTAACTGATCTTTAATCTTTAAAGTGCCTAACACTCCAGGATTTATGAGTAGGATATATGACATCATAGACATTGAACTATCCTTAAAAAATATACACACTTCAGCAGTGTTTTAAAATCAGAAGTACCTATCAGTATCACCAGGGAGTCTTTTTTTTTTTTTTTTCCCAAATGCCTGAGCTTCTCCCAGGGAAATTCGTATTCAGTGGGTTTGAGTTGGAACCCCAGGAACACACACTTTATAAAAGCAGCCTGGTTGATTTTGATTCACCACCATGACAACAGTATTTGAACTAATAGGTCTTCACCTCATGGTGCTGTCTATTTGAGTGGATGGATAACACAGACAATCCGGTAATTAGCAGAAATTTAGGGAGGTCCCACGGGTAGTGAAAAGAGCACCAGGCTCAGAGGCCATATAGTGAGGCCTAGAAGTCAGAAAAAAGG
Source organism: Piliocolobus tephrosceles (assembly GCF_002776525.5). Classification (NCBI taxonomy): domain Eukaryota; kingdom Metazoa; phylum Chordata; class Mammalia; order Primates; family Cercopithecidae; genus Piliocolobus; species Piliocolobus tephrosceles. The sequence continues at coordinate 107,067,717 of NC_045434.1, read as the reverse complement.
GGGCCAGCGTCAGCTTAGCAAACCCTCTAAGAGTTTGGAACTAAGGCTGCCTTAGAGATAAACCAATAAAAACAACTTTTGGCAAGGCTCAGTGGCTCATGCCTGTAATCCCAGCACTTTGGGAGGCCAAGGTGGGCTGGTTGGCTAAGCTCAGGAGTTTGAGACCAGCCTGGGCAACATGGTGAAACCCCATCTGTACTAAAATAAAAAAAATTAGCTGGGTGTGGTGGTTTGTGCCTGTAATCCCAGATACTCAGGAGGCTGAGGCAGGAGAATTGCTTGAACCCAGGAGGAAGAGGTTGCAGTGAGCTGTGACTATGCCACTGCATTCCAGCCCGGGCAATAGAGTGAGACTCTGTCTCCCAAACAAGCAAACAAACAAACAAAAGAAAACCTTTCAGCAGATGTAATCATATGTCCATGGGAATAAACCAAGAGATTATAATATGAGATTTAAGAATTTGGGAACACCCAAAACACCTTAAGTGGAATCTCAAGGAGGTAGGACCAAAATATGACTGTAGTTTAGTGAGTAGTAACCTAGTGATTAGCTTCTAATCATTATACCTGTATAGGAGAAATATGTGTACACTGAAGAAGATGGGTCAGGTTCAAACCTGAGCAGCGCTGGCCACTTTGGGCTGGTCTCTGCACATAGTAAAACATTCTCAAAGTCCTCTGTACCCATCTATCACCCACTCATGGCAGCTGCTCCCCACTAAACTTTCCTCACTCTCTTTCCAAAATACTCCCATCCACCTGGCTCCTTTGACACTCCTCTCTAGTTCAACTCTTCTTGCCTTCGGAGTCTCTTTTTCCCCCTGTTGCCATGTGTCTTGTAATGTTAACCTGATTAGCTTTTACCTTCTCCATTTCACCCATAGCCTAATTCCAAAAATAGAGAGTAGAGGAATTTTCTTTAGAACGCAGAGGGGAGGGAAAAGACTAAAGACATTCATATTTTTGTCCTTACCTAAACTGTAAGAACTTTATTAGATAAGGTTCTTTTGATATGAGTATCCAAAATCAACTCAAGCTCCTTAAAGTCAAAGGAACAATTTATTGTATATATTCATGGAATCCAAAGGAGCTTGACTAAGCTGTCTGAAAGGGCAAGAATCAGGACATCTTTAGGGTCTTAACATGAGATATTTATGGGTCCTTCTTCTAGGATAAAAGTCCCAAACTTTTCACTTTGACTCACTGAAGAAGGGCAAAACTTTGAAACCTTTCAATTATTTCCAGTTTCCAGAAGATAAAGTCCTATTACATGAATGATCACTGTACTAAGTTGCAAAGGGGAATATGCATACATATGCATGCAAAGGGTGTAATGATTGTTATTTGAACTGTAATGGATAGTTTCAAAGTCTAATTATTGAAAAATTGTAAGCCCAAAAGATCACTATGCACAACAAACTGGCAATTCTAAAGCTGAATAAGCATGAAACCAAATTTATAGTAATTTATGATTAATGACCAATGTAACCAAGCTATCAAAACCCACAGTCAATTCAAAGCAACAATAGTGAAGCACTGACAATGAAGTCCCGTTTTTACCCCCAGTTGCAGGAATTCCAGCTCCTCGTGTGCCTGTGCACTGTGAGAGCATCCCGACGTTGAGGACCTTGGCTTGGCAGGCAGCGTCCATAGCAGAATACAGAGTTAGAGTTCTCAGGATGCTCTATTTTTTTTTTTTTTTCATTAAAAAAATTTCAATAGGTTTTTGGGGAACCAGTGGTGTTTGGTTACATGAATAAGTTCTTTAGTAGTGATTTCTGAGATTTCAGTGCACCCATCACCCGAGCAGTGTACACGGCGCCCAATGTGTAGTCTTTTCTCCCTCACCCCTCTCCCACCCTTTCCCCCAAGTCCCCAAAGTCCATCGTATCATTCTTACTCCTTTGCATCAGGACACTCTTATAACAGTCATTTTAATTCGTGATTTATAGATTTTTAGAAACCCCTAATGACCATTTAATACATTATTAGGAAATAGTCCCTCATGATATATAAAAATGTATGACTGTGTATAAAAATCATTTGTACATGATAATTTTCACGTGAGGATTTGCATTTTGGATTAGTTTGAAGCTCACCAGGAAGATGCAGTAGTAATTTGGGAATGACTGCTCTGGAAATTTTCCATGAGCTTATCTGAGCAAACTAACAGCTCATCTTCCTCAGATCAAAATCTCCAATTCCCAAGGCTGAGATTCTTAGGGATCCAGCTTGAGCCAGGCGTCCACTCCGGACCAATCCTTTTTGGGGTTGGGAGAGTGGAGAAGAGAGGTGGTAGGATCTCTTAATAAAAAGATGTTTTGTTTGTTGGGACTGCCCTGTGGGTGGAGAGGGCAATTCCTAGAAGTGAGTGATAATATCCACGAGTAACAACAACAATAAATACAGTGTCAAGGTCATAAGACTTATACCATACCTTACCCTTCCAGAGGGAACTGTGATCTATTTATTTTTATTTTTTATTTTTAGAGATGCTGGCTCTTGAACTCCTAGCCTCAAGAGATTCTTAGGCCTCAGCCTTCCAAGTAGCTGAGATTGGAATCTGAATCTTTACTTTTGTCTCCAGCCTTTGGGTAGCTTGAAGAAAACTCTAGATTCAGTTCAATTCAAGACAACAATGTAAACAATACATCTAGGAAATATTCAATCTCTCTGTAAAATTACGTGGTCTCCCAGCTTTTAAAGTCTTCTGGCCCCTCACCCCCCATTCCCTACTGCCCCCTTGGAAGCATGTGATGGTGCCACTGGTTCCTGGAGTCTCCAGGGCTCTCTTGTCCCTAGCCCGGTCACTGCTTGCATGGCTGAAGCTGGCAGCTAGAGGGATTTGTGATTTGGCCTCTCAGTCTGGCCAGGACCCCACATTCCTTCCTGGCAGACTCAGCTGTCCACTAACGTTCTCGGTGGGGCAGAGCTCCCTCTGAGTTTCTGTCATGTCCCCCACCTGGCTCCCTAACCCTAGTGGTCTGCTCATGGTCTTCTCTCTGGTGGAACTCCAGGAAGGCAAAACCTCTGGAACTGAGAGAAGCAAATTACAGCCTGGTTCTGCCTAACAGGCTACTGGGCCCTCATATCTGCGCTCTGACACATGAGGTCTCTGTGTTCTTAGCGCTTTTCGTTTCCTGGATATTTCAGAAGCTCAGTTCCAGCTGTGGTGTGTGTGTGTAGGTGGCTTGAGAGGTGTGTGTGTGTGTATAATATATATGTGGTGTGTATGTACATGTATGTATGTGTATGATGTGTGTGTGTGGTGTGTGGTATATATGTGGTCTATGGTGTGTGTGATATGTAGTAAGTGTGGTGCAGTATGTGTGGTGTGTGGTGTGTGTGTATGTATGTGTGGCATATATTGTGTATGTGTGGTGTTTGGTGTGTACATGTGTGGTGTATATGGCATTTGTATATATGGTATATGGTGTGTATGTGCAGTGTGTGTATGTGTGATATATGGTGTGTGGCGTGTGTATGTGCGGTGTGTGTGCGTGTGCGGTATATGGTGTGTATGTGTAGTATGTGATGTGTGATACATACATGGTGTGCGTGGTAGGTAGTAAGTATAGTGTGGTGTGGTGTATGTGTGGCATATATTGTGCATGTGTGGTGTGTGTATGTGTGGTATTGTGTGATCATGTGTCATGGGGGGACTGTTCTCTTTTCCCTCTCTTTTTCTCACCTCCTTTCCCCATTATCCCTCTGGATTGAAAGAAGGCTTTTCTCACTGGGTTCTATCCTCCACCTACCATAGAGAGCTTCATGGCTGCATGGGCACTCTAAAAGCTGGTTCCTACAACACTAAAGGGGAAGAGAAAGGAGTTTTGAAGATGATAGCCTGTGTTTATGGAATACTTGCTATGTTCCAGATACTTCCTAACTGCTTCTAAGTGTTATAGTGCTTGACATCTAGAAATAATTAAATAATATTATGTTTTGCATGTATTAGCTCATTAACTTCTCACAGCAATCCCCAGAGGTCAGTGCTATTATTACCCCATTTTACAGATAAGCAGACTAATTCCTAGAGTAATTCAGTAACTTGTTCAAGGTCACACAACTGGTAAATGGCAGAACCTGGACTCAGCCCAGATATTTTGCCTCTAATTTTCTCATTTTAGTCAATTGGCAATTCCACCTCTCTCAAGACAATAGCCTGAATCTAAAAATTAGTGCCTTGTGGAGAAATCTCATTTTAAATGTCAATAGCAGAATATTAACTCTTTATTTATTTTTGCATTATTCTGTAACAATTTAATCTCTCTCAAGGCAGAGGAATGCTTGGGGCCAATTGAGGGAAAAGGTTATATTCTCTGAAAGGCAAAAGAGAAAAACACATTAATAATTTTTCCAAATAGCGCCCTCTTTACAATAATAATAAAAACAATAGTAATGACATAGAAGCAGAAAAATAGGACTGTGACGGGGCAAACATGGAGAGCTCTTGGCCAAGCCAACTCACCGCTCTCTCCTCCACAAGGCTCTTCTGATGCACCAAGAGGGCCTCAGCCGAGAGGTGTCCCAGGATGATGAGAATCCTCTAGAACTCCTAGAGCTTCACTGCTCACCAAGGCACATTCTGCCCGTGTGGCCTGTTTAGTTTCTCAGCTATAGGGAGAAGATGCCCCATTAGGTGCACTCAAGAAGACTCTATCTTGTTTGACAATTGTTTTCTAGGGTAACTAAATAAACTGGCATCCTGTGGCTTGGGTAATGGGAGCTGCCCCTTTTGGCTCTGAAAAAGTTAAGTTTCTGAACCAACAAGACTGAAGACAATACGTAGGGGATGGCAAATTAACCAAGACAAACACTCTCTCATGGGACCCAACTTGGCAACCAGGCATTCCTATGGCTCCCCGGCTGTGTCTCTGTGTGCAGCTGGGGTCCCTGGACAGAAAAGCCTAAGACAAAGGCTGAAATGTGAGGATTTCCTGGGAGAGTGGGAACTGGACCGCATGAGTGAGAGTCAGAGGGACTGAAGCAGGATGGAGAGAGAGCTCATTCAAAGACACACTGGCAAGTGGGCTACTTGCTGATTGCCTGGTCACAGAGGACTGCCTGATAAGCCATTTGACAAACTCTCAGAATTGTCTATCTGGAGGAAAGAAACAGAAGCATTCAGTTAGTTCCCATACCTATTTGGTTAGAGGTTTGTCCTTCCACAAACTGGCCAATGTTAGCTCCCGGGCATTTCCAGGTTCCCCTCGACACAGGTAGGAGCCCTAGATGGGAAGAGAGCAGGGCTGAGGCGATGGGGATCAGGTTTGAGCTGAAGATGGTCTCAACTCACTGAGGACTGATGGCTGCATGAAAAGGGGGAGGTAAGACCAAGAGTGTCCGGGAGATGCAAAAGAGGTGTGTGTTGATGCACCTTCTTCAAACTGCACAACTGGCAGCGTGAGCTCCACAGGTCACCTCAGCCTTCTGGGTGTTAACTTTCCTCACCCATAAAGATGGGGCCAGAGAGATGCTCAGCATGGAACAAAACCTCCAAAGGAGACCCAAGGAGAAAGGGTGGATTGGGTACCATCCCCGCAGGTAGGAGAAGACTGCCAAGGAAGGCGTGTCTTGGGGTTCAAGTAAAGGAGGTAAGGCTGAGTAGAAGGCCTGGGAAGGCTCTCAGGATATGGGGACAATGGAAGCTCAGTTTGAGTAAAACAGCGAGTGATTGGGGGATTGAGGGGGTGGCAGCCTTCGATGTGTAGTGTGATGTGAAGAGTGGCCAGAAGTGTGAGCTCTGATACCAGCTCTGCCACAGACAGTGTGACCTTGGACGTCCACTATCCACCAGCTCCAGGTGCCAGTTCTCTATCTGTAAAGAGAAGGAGGTATTTAGGGCTCTTAGAGTTTTGGGTGTTTTCTCACAGCAGCATGGGTAAGAGCAGAGGGGCTTCTCTGGATGGAATTGGTGCTTGGTAGCTGACCCAGCTGTGGGCGTGGATGTGGCCTTTTTATGCTCACAGAACTAGGTATGGATGTCTTTACTGATGTAGCAGGCAGCTATTCAGTTCTAAGATTCCTGATGAAATGGCAGGGTTTCAACCGATAGTAGAGCTGAGAGGAAGCTGGACTAAGTAACAGTTGGCACCAGGGAGGTGATTCTGGGGTTAGTCAAGCCCAGATATCTAGCAAGGGTTCATGGTCTGGGCTCCACTATGTGGGAGGAGGGCTCATTTATACACATAAGGCAGGCCTTTAATCAGTCCTTCTAGGTGGCTACTGAGGCAGCAGTAGTTACCACCAGAGAGCAAGCTCTCTTTCCACAGTGTAGAGGTATTGTTAGGATGCAGTTGTCTAGTTAGATACCATGCTCCTTAATCCACTGTCTTCAGCTGTACCCATAGGACTAGCACCGGGCAAAAGAATATGTGCCATTTATAAGCTGAGGAGATGAATTATCAGCTGTGCCTTACTCCACTGTTTTCCCCTTCCAAAACTTACAGACTGCATGCTTAAAATGATAGCATTACAAGATGGAAGGAGCCTGGATCCCTGAGTCACTGCTTGGAGGAGAGTTGCCCAGAAATATTAGACTTTTCATTAGACTTTTCATGAGCAAGAAATAAACTTGTTTTAGTTAACCCAATGATGTTTTGAGTGGTTGTCATGACAGTTAGCTTATCCTATCTAATACAGCTATCTTAGACACTTTAAATGAACCCCAGAGCCGAAGGTCAGTTATTTGGAGACATGAAACTTGGGGAACCTGAAGATGAGCTCATTGATCAATCTTAGATAATATTTATTACTAAGACATGCCAGACTTTCTTCTTGGTTCTAAGGATACAATGTTAGCATGACAAAGACCACACTCTTGTGAGGTTTGCCTGCCAGGGAAGAGAGACAGATAACAAGCTGACACACTAAATGCATGATTTTTAGGCTCAAAGTACAACTTATTTTGTCATCCACTGTCTATTTGAAGTATATTCAGTGGTCGTGATCTGTTCCTATAATGGAAATGTGGGTAGATTGCATGATTGTTCTGCCCACTCCTAGGTGATAGACAATCCCTTGGTCACTTTAAGTTGTAAAAACTGGAATGTCTGATAGAAAACAATGATTAAGTGCTTCTATTTCATCCAAAAGTTGAGTTAGCACCTTTGAATTATGGCCTATAGTTGATGGCATCCTGACTCTAGGAAGGGGACATAGTTTTTTTCTCTCTTATTTTACCTTCTCTTCTATCTTACTTATTCCTGGCTGATATATTGCTTCTTGCAAAGGGGATAGTGTGTGTGAGGGGGTGCTGGTGGTGGTAAGGGGATGGGGCAGTCCTTGCTAGACTGGTCTGGGAGATTTTGTGTTCTTTGGGCCTGGCAGATGGTTAAAGTCAGGTGGATGCATCTAATTGTGAGAGCTTTTTGCTATTCTTTGTTAGCCCCTAGGAAGAATAGGCCTCTACTTTTAGCTTCTTCTACCTTCTTCTTGCAGGAATTACTGCATCTTCTAGGTATCCACATTGAGCAGAACCCAAGACAATGGCTGTCTGATTTTTCTTGCATTGTCCTTGTTAGTCCATAGAATATATTCAAGCATCTCTCTTCATAACAGGCTCTGAAAATGCAGACTGGAACCAATATAACACCCTCTTTCCTGTTTTCCCAGACTAACCACTTAAGTTTTTTCAGTGAGTCAAGCACAAGTTCAATATCTAACACTCCTCCCATCTCACCAACTTGAGAGAACACACAGGGTGCTCTCTAAATGGTCCTCTAAAGCCCTCTCACTCCAGGATTGAAGGAGGTAGCACTCCCCATTTTTAACCCTTCCCCTTGGGTAGAAGAAGTTAACTCTCATAAGATAGCAATAACTCCTTCCAAAGAAATCCTCCATTCTTAAGGCTCCCATGTATGCACATTGATATGATTTGGCTCTGTGTCCCCACCCAAATCTCACATTAAATTTTAATCCCCAGTGCTGGAGGAGGGGCCTGGTGAGAGCTGATTTGATCATGGGTACAGATTTCCTCCTTGCTCTTCTTGTGATAGTGAGTAAGTTCTCATGAGATCTGGTTTCTTAAAAGTATGTAGCACTTCTCTCTTTGCTCTCTCTTTCTCCTGGTGGCCATGTGAGGTTTGCTTGCTTCCCCTTGGCCTTCTGCCATGATTGTAAGTTTCCTGAGGTCTCCCCAGCCATGCTACCTGTATAGCCTGTGAAACTGTTAGTCAATTAAACTTCTTTTCTTCATAAATTTCTTCACGGTGGAAGGGACCTCTTCACAGGGCAGCAGGAGAGAGAAGAAGCGAGCAAGAGAGGAAGTACCAAACACTTATAAAACCATCAGATGGTGTAAGAACTCACTCACTATCACAAGAACAGCACGGGGGAACTGACCCCATGACCCAACATCTCCCACCAGGTCTCCCCTCAACACCTGGGGATTACAATTCAAGATAAGATTTGGGTGGGACACAGAGCCAAATCATATCAGCATGGTAAGGGTTTTGGGTTTTATTCTAACTGCAAAGGCAAACTGTTGGGGGGCAGGAGGATTGAAGCAAGGAATGACCTGATCGATTTATATTTTAAAGTGGATAATCAATGACATGAAAAGAAAGAAAGGAGGACTACCGTGGAATGAAAGAGACTTAATGGACATAAGCAAACACTATGTTTAGATCTAGTTTGGATCCTTATTCAAACAAACTAATTGTAAAAAGAGATCTTTGAGACAACCTTGGAAATTTGAATATAGGCTTGGTATTAGATAGATTATATTATATAATTCTTATTTATTTTGTTAAGTGTGATAATAGCATGCTTTAGGGCTAAAAGAAAGTCTGCTAAGCATATCCTGAGAGTGACAAAAAGACAAATAAGAAATAAGAAAGCGTGTATTAGTTTGGGATGGATAATGTGGAAGTGGCAACGGGTAATGTGTTATGATGCCTAGGATTTGCTTTATTTCAGAAAATAATTAAATAATTTGGGCTTTATTATACTATACTTTTATGTATATTTTTAAAATGCATATTAAAAATTACAAAGGAGAGGATCTGTCTGTTGTACGGAGAATGCACTGCAGGGGGAAAGAGTGGAAGCAGAGACCAGTTAGGAGCCCTTACAGTAAGCCAAAGAGAGGGAAGTGATGGTGACTTACAGTGGTAGTCATGGCAGTGGCAGCCTGTCTGGAGTTGCCACTGCCATCATGCTGGCTGCAGCAGGGAGGTATGGCTTGGGTTGCCCACTCCATGGAGCCAGCAGGAGCTGGGGACAAGTTGGAGCCCTGCCCCTTCAGGCCAGAGAGGGCCTGAAGGCTGGGGGACCAGGCTGCCAGTCCCACAGAACAGAGTGGGAGCTTGTAGTGCCTCTTCTGGGCCTGCCCATGGCTGCCCAGGAACCAATCAGCATGTACTTCCTCCCCATTGAGGCCCATAAAAGCCCTGGGCTCAGCCAAAGCTGAGCAGATGTCAGGATGACCAGCTGCAGAGAGGAGCTACCAGTCCAGGGCCTCCTCTGAACTATTCTGTCACTCAACAAAGCTTCTCTTTGCCTTGCTCACCCTCCACTTGTCCACGTACCTTATTCTTCCTGGACTCAAGACAAGAACTTGGGACCTGTTGCATGGCAAGACTGAAAGGGCTGAAACATGGCCCTTGCTCACCACATTGCAGGTAAAGAGAAGGAGAGAAGAGCTGCAGCCCTTTGGGGAGCCCAGACATGGGAGCTCCCCAAACCAGGGCTGTGACTCACTCTTTGGGGCCTTGTGGTTCCTGGAATCTCCAAGCTCCTGGGTGCCACTGTGGTCCCCGGTGGCAGTTGTGGAAGCTGCTTGCTGTGTACCTGATCCAGCTGCAGCCCTGCAGAGAGTCTGCACCCATACTAGCACCTGGAGCTGCCTGTTTCCCTGTAGCAGTTGGGATGCCTGATTGTGTGCAGTGCCAGACCCCATGCTTGCTTGCTTACATACTCCTCCCCACTCCATGCCTGGTTCACCCTTGGCAGGTGTGGGATCTAGGCTGGTAGCATGAGCTGAGTACAGTGTGCCCTACTGAGTGGGTGGAATGAGTCCAGTGGGCCTGAGCAAAACCTGGGCAAAGGTAACACTGGCCACAGAGGTTTCCAGCCAGAAGAGTGACACCCCAAGCAACCTGCAATGGTAGGAGTTGGGTTGGAGCTGGAAATGGAGAGAGTTTAGAGATAGAGCCAACACAGCTTGTAGATTGGATGTGAGGGATGTAATAGTGGCCCCGGTAAGACTAAAATGAAAGTGACTTTGAGCACAATGTAAGGCCCATTTTTCCATACTAGGGCTTGCATTCTCAAATTAATCCCCACCAGATTAAAGGATGATGGGTTGCCTTGCTCTGTTGCCCAGGCTGCAGTGCAGTGGTGCGATCTCAGCTCACTGCAACCTCCACTTCCAGGGTTCAGGTTGATCCTCCCACCTTAGACTCCAGAGTAGCTGGGACTACAGGTGCATGCCACCATACTCACCTAATTAACTTTTTTTAGAGCCAGGGTTTCGCCATGTTGTCCAGGTTGGTCTCAAACTTCTGAGCTCAAGCGATCTGTCTGCCTCTGCCTCCCAAAGTGCTGGGATTCCAGACATGCACCACTGCACCCAGCTGTCTTCAAATTATGTATGTCTTAAATTAAATTTACATTCTTGGAATTGGGGCTGGGCTGAGCTCAATTTAGCAGGGCAAGGGCTAAGACGTTGAAATAGCTGGAAATTCTGTAACTCTACAAGGCAGACAGCTGGAAGAAATTACTTCCTGTTAAAAATTGTAGTTCTCAGTCATCGGGTAAAACCCTTGCCTTATCAGCTCCTGGGATTAAGATTTTTTTTTCACACTAGGCCACACCACAGTGCATTTCAACAGTGGATCCTAGAAACACAGATCCTTAATTTACTTTTGGTTAGATCAATTATGCAAACACGTGTTTAGCTACTAGAATGACTTTGTCAGCATTTAGGGAGCTTTAATTCAACTACAAGTACTGGATCCAGCAAAGGAACTCCTGACTGTCTGAGATCTGCGCAGAGGCAAAGCTGTTTGTTGTAGCTATTTGTTTTTGGTGTCACTTTTTTCTTTTCCTTTCTGTATGACTGGTAATACAAATGGAGATGTGCATCTGTCACTGTGAATCTGTCAATGGCTTAGGTTTTCTGGACATAATCTTATTTAATGGAGCCAGGTCTTTTTTTCCTAAGTTTTTTCCCTACATGTGAAGCATTTTGTCATTGTTGTTAAAGTGCTCTAATGTCCTAGTACTAAAATAATAATAAAAATGACAACAATAACAAATAGTGCTCTTATTGATCGTCAAGAGAGTAGGCTCTGAATGGTAATTGGAATACCGCTGGAACAGGGCTGTATGGAGTGGCAGACCTCATCCCTCACAGGCAGCAGCAGCTAAGCCCATTCTGTATTCCACACCCTCCCTGACCCTTGATTTCTACTTGGCCTACCTCATCATGTTGTTCTAGGGAAAATCAGGTCACCCTGAACCTAACTTTTCCCTGGCCAATATTTAGCAGCTTACTGAGCCTGTTGTGTTGTATCTAATCCTTGCTTAGCCCAGCCATGTGCACTGCCATTAGGGAACATCATAAATCATCATTTAAGGACCATAATATCCATTCTACTTGCCAGAGCACCAAGTCACCCATCCCCTTGTGTCTAAGTGGCAATTGCAAACTCCTGGAATAGATTCCTCATTGTCTTCCTATCAGTTTCAGCATCTTCTGCCTCAAATGTCACTACCCATAGCACCTTTTTCTTTAGAACATGCTCATTCTTGTGATTTCTCTTCTGACAGAGATAGATACCTGCTCCCCAGCTGTGTTGCTTATGGATTTCCCCAATAGGAGTCAGTACTAGACACTTGCCAACAGGCAAGTTACTTAATATATTTGAATTACGTTTCCTTCTTAGGTAAATAAGAGTGACATTCCTCCTTTCTTTCTTTCTTGGCATTGTGCCTGGGCTGGGAAGACTTTATGTCAGGTTTGCTGGGATGATCCAATGAGACACGACTTGTGAATATCCTTTACAAAATAGAAGACCCTGCACAAAAGCTAGCAATTATTGTAATAACAAATAAGTGCCTACAGATAAATGTGTCTCTTTTATTCAACAAACCTGTATTGAATATGTGTCAAGTACAATGATCAAAAAGACTCAGTCCTTGCCTTTAATAAATTTAACGTCTTGGGTTATACACAGATGAAGAAATAGGCACTTACAATACAGATGATAAGAATGATGATAATGCTAAATCCCTTATGAGAGTGCACAGAAAACACATATAATGTAGACTAAGAGAGGTCAGGGAAGGCTTCCTGAGAGGTGCAGAGCATGAACAAAGTGAGCTGAAAGAAAAACTGGAAAATGTGGGTTCTGGGAACTGTAAATTACTCAGCCTAGCTCTATCTCAGAGTGAAGTCAAGTGGAAAGACTGGAGAGATAAGTGAAGGCTAAATTATGGAGGGTTTTGAACATTGGAACACTATTGAAAGGTTTTAAGCAGAGAGAGACATGATCAGATGTGTCTTAATACCATATGGGGAATGCTTTGGGAGGAGGAAAGACAGAATGAGGGAGATCAGTTAGAAGGCTACTGGGATTAACTAGCGATGAGATAATAATAGCATAATCTAAGATAACTATGGTGGTTTCAAGACAGGTGGATGAATTCAAGAGATATTTGGTGGTAAAATCAATAAACTTGGATGTTTATATGTGGAGAACTGAGTAGAAAAGATAGTGGAGGGTAGCACCCTCATTTCTAGTTTGGAGAACCATATGGATGGTGATACCATTCACTGAGATTGGAATCATAGAAGGAGAAGAGTTGGGGTGTGGAAAGATTACAATCTCAGTTTGGGTTGTGACTCTTTTTCAGGGACTACGGATTCCAACTAGAGATATGTATAATATATGCATATTCTGCTATGTATGTTTCAGGATGCTTGGCTGCTCAAAACTCTAGGAAGGGACAGAATTACAGACTGTATGGTTCTTACATGTCCGCGGATGCTGACTGGACATGGAATCAATGTCAGACACAATGGCAGTGAATACACTAGCTAGCCAGTAATTTTTCACATATGATATGGTGTATTAGTCAGGGTCCTCTAGAGAGACAGAATTAGTAGGATATATTTAGGAGTTTATTAAGTATTAACTTACATGATCACAAGGTCCCACAATAGACTGTCTGTAAGCTGAGGAGCAAGGAGAGCCAGTCCAAGTCCCAAAAACCGAAGAACTTGGAGTCCTATGTTTGAGGGCAGGAAACATCCAGCACGGGAGAAAGATGAGGCTGAGAGGCTAGATCAGTCTCTCCTTTTCATGGTTTTCTGCCTGCTTTATATTTGCTGGCAGCTGATTAGATTGTGTCCACCAGATTGAGGGTGGGTCTGCCTTCCCTAGCCGGGTGACTCAAATGTTAACCTCCTTTGGCAACACCCTCACAGATACACCCAGGACCAATACTTTGTATCCTTCAATTCAACCAAGTTGACACTCAGTATTAACCATCACAAGTTCACTTCTTGTCAACTTGAACCCATACACATCTCCTGAGATCATTCATAATCTGCAAATAAAGACAATAATGTCATAATTGCGTCTAACTTAATACTACTATCCTTTTTACAACCAGAAATGCACCAATCCCCAACCCAAATACTATTACATAAAGTTAACAATACTTAAATGCTGATATGAAGTCAATAAATCTTATGTCACATGAAAAAGGAAAAGGAAATAAAGATATTTTCTTAGCACAAGTGTATACATGCACAAACATGTTTTTAGCAAAAGAAGGAGGAAATACTCATGACAATTACAGTCCCTATTGCTGCAGCTGGTCACGTGGTCATAGCTGGCATTACTGACTACTTTCTTCTACTACCCTTTCTGTATTCCCTTTGCTTTCAACAAGCACCTCGGCAGGTCACGGATTTTTTCCTGGTGGAGTGACCCAAACCTTCATTACTGAGAAGTCTGGGCCATTTGTAGTCCTGCCTGGATTGGGCTGTTTAGTTTCCCACTGACCTTAATCACAGGGCATGGTAATACTAAAAGATGCCCTAATGGATCTGCTATATTCCATTCATACTCTTCCTTACCTCCATTATGGAGGAGTAGACTGATTTCATCTTGATTGTCTGGGTCAATTACCCCAGCCAACACTGTAACTCCCTTCTCAGCCTGTTGACTTAAAGGTAGGAGGAGCCCAAAGTGTTCAGGTGGCAATCGGTAGCTGGCTGATCACCCCAAGAAATGGTGCCATATTGAAGGCTCAGTGTTGGTCTCTGCTGCTGGCAAATTGGGCACTCAGCAGTGGCTGTAGCCAGGTCAGACTTGGTGAGTGGAAGTCCATGCTGCTGAGCCCATGCATAACCTTCATCCCTGCCACCATGGCCACTTTGTTCACGGGCCCATTGGGCAACGACAGGTGTGGCTGGAGAAAGAGGCTGAGTGTTGTCCACAGAATGGGTCATCCTATCTACTTGATTCTTAAAATCCTCCTCTGCTAAGGTCACTCGTTGGTGAGCACTCACATGGAATACAAATATCTTCATGGTTTTTGACCACTCAAAGAGGTCCATCCACATATCTCTCCCCCAAATTTCTTTGTCACCAATTTTCCAATTATGCTTCTTCCAAGTCCCTGACCATCCAGCAAAGCCGTTGGCTACAACCTGTGAATCTGTATATAATCGCACATCTGGCCATTTCGCCTTCCTTGCAATATGCACAACCAGGTGCACTGATTGAAGTTCTGCCCGATGGGAAGATTTCCCTTCACTGCTGTGCTTCAGGGATGTCCTAGAAAGGGACCGTAGCGCTGCATCTGTCCACTTTCAGGTGGTGCCTGCATATCGTGAAGAACCATCTGTGAACCAGGCCCTAATGTTCTTTTCCTCTGTCCACGGATCATAGGGAACTCCCCATGAGGCCATTGGTGCAGGCTGGGGGAGAGAAGGTAGGGTGGCAGGAGTGGAGACCATGGGCATTTGAGCCGCTTCCTCATGTAACCTACTTGTGCCTTCAGGACCTGCTTAAACCTAATCATGTATAAACCACTTCCATTTGATGATGGAATGCTGCTGTGCATGACCCACTTTACAGTTAGATAGGTCAGAAAGCACCCAGTTAATGATAGGAAGTTGAAGTCGCATGGTGACTTGACCCATAGTCAAATGTTCAGTTTCCACCAAAGCCCAGTAACAGGCTAAGAGCTGTCTCTCAAAAGGAGAGTAGTTATCTGCAGAAGATGGTTGGGCCTTGCTCCAAAATCCTAGAGGCCTCTGCTGTGATTCACCTATGGGGGTCTGTCAAAGGCTCCAAACAGCATCCCTATCTGCCACTGACACCTCAAGCACCATTGGATCTGCTGAGTCATATGGCCCAAGTGGCAGAGAAGCTTGGACAGCAGCCTGGACTTATTGCAGGGCCTTCTCCTGTTCTGGACCCCACTCAAAACAGGCAGCCTTTTGGGTCACTTGATAAATGGGTCAGAGTAACACACCCCAATGAAGAATGTGTTGCCTCCAAAATCTAAATAGGCCCACTAGGTGTTATGCCTCTTTCTTAGTTGTAGGAGGGGCCGAATGCGGCAACTTATCTTTCACCTTAGAAGGAATATCTCTACAGGCCCCACCCCACTGGACCCCTAGAAATTTTACTGAGGTAGAAAGTCCCTGGATTTTAGGACTTTCTACCTCATATTTATCCCATCCTCTGGCATCCAAATGTCTCACAAATAAGTCCAGTGTGTTTGCTACTTCTTGCTCACTGGATCCAATCAGCATAATGTCATCAATGTAATGGACCAGTGTGATATCTTGTGGAAGTAAAAAGCAATCAAGGTCTCTCTGAATAAGATTATGACACAAAGCTGGAGAGTTGACATATTCCTGAGGTAGGTCAGTGAAGGTTTATTGCTGACTTTGCCAGTTGAAGGCAAATTGCTTCTGGTGGGCCTTATGGGCAGGAATGGAGAAAATGGCATTTGCCAAGTCAATGGCTGTATACCAGGTACCAAGAGATGTATACCTCTGGTACAGCAGCTGCAGTTGGAGTCACCACTTGGCTAAGCTTATAATAATCTACTGTCATTCTCCAAGATGCATCTTTCTTCTGCACAGGCCAAATGGGAGAGATGCACAGGCATGTAATGGGAATTACTACCTGTGTGTCTTTCAAGTCCTTGATGGTGGCACTGATCTCTGCAATCCCTCCAGGGATGTGATATTGTTTTTGATTTACTATTTTTCTAGATAGAGGCAGTTTTAATGGCTTCCATTTGATCTTTCTCACCATAATAGCCCTTACCCTACCAGTCAGGGAGCCAATGTGGGGATTCTGCCAGCTGCTAAGTATGTCTATGCCAATTATGCATTCTAGCACTGGGGACATGACCACAGGATGAATCCAGGGACCCACTGGACCCACTGTAAGTTGGACATGAGCTAAAACTTCATTAATTACCTCACCCTCATAAGCCCCTACTTTAACAGGAGGACCACAATGACATTTTTGGTCCCCTGGAATCAACACCAACTCAGAGCCAGTGTCCAGTAGTCCCCAAAATGTCTAATAATTTCTCTTTCCCCATTGCACAGTTATCCTGGTAAAAGGCTGGAGGTCTCCCTGGGGAAGGATGGGAGAGAGATTCATTGTATAAATTGTCGGTCGTGGGGCCTTTCCTCAAGGGGACCTGGCCTCCCTTTCATTCAAGGGGTTCTGGGTCTGTAAACTGGCTGGAAAGTCTGGAAATTGATTGAGGGACTGTGATTCTGTTTTTATAATTCATGTTAGGCTTTTATCTATTTGACCTAGAAGTTTCCTGCTTGTATAAATTAAGTAGGAATGCAATAGGCTTCCTATCAATTTCAGATCTAGGAACACAGTTGTTAATTAGCCAATGCCAGAGATCTACATGAGTCAGACTATTCTGTCTGTCACTTTGCCTCTGCTGTCCATTACGGTAGCTATGCCCACCTTGCCTTTCATGATTGAGTGCTGCCACTTGGCCCCTGCCACCTCAGGATCCAATTATTCCCATTGTATTTACATTTTGTAGTTGGGTAACTGCAGTTCCCACCATTCAATCTGACATACAGAGAACAGCAATTACAGGGCTCTTCAAAGATCCAGGTGCTGCCCTCACAAATCTATTTCACAAGGCATTGGCCAAGGGTATATCTTGTGGACCCTCCCAGCTGGGATGAGTAGGTCTAAAGTGGCTAATCCACTCCACCATCCCAATGTCACTAAGCCTTGGGATCCCTCCCTGTACATTAAACCAAGAAAGATCAGGCATTTCCAGCTCACACACAGTGGGCCATCATTTAATCCTTATTTCAGCTAACCAAGCAAATAAACTATTAGAACCTTTTTTAACTCCCCAAGCTGCAACATTAAAAGGTGAGTCCCTACTTAGTGGGCCCAAATCAATAAATGCAGCCTGATCCAACTCTATGTTCCTTCCACCATTGTCCCACACCTTTAATATCCATTCTCATGCCTGTTCTCCAGATTTCTGTTTATACAGATTAGAGAACTTAAGTGCACTACACCTCCTCATGGGTCACACTATCAACTTCACCTCTAGCAGCCCACTGAGAATTTAGTTATAGGTCTAGAAGGAAACAGGGGTGTTGGGGGTGGCTCCTGAGGAGGATCAACATTATCTTGCCTGGCAACTGCCTCAGGGGAGGCCATCACTGTTGCCTCAGGCAGCACAGGGTTTATCTCCTCAGACAGAGGTGGAAAGGCTGATGGTAGCATGGGTCGGGGAGGGTATGTTGCCACTACTGGGGATGGGGAAGCTGTTCCTTCTGGCAAAAAAGTTTCATCAGAGTTTACAAACTCAGTGTCTCCAGTTTCATCAGGGTCCTCCCGCACGTCCCCATTCCAAGTGGCAGGGTCCCATTCTTTTCCAATCAACACCCTCACTTTAACAGTAGACACCTGGTGAGGCTGTGCAATCACCTTTCATTGCAGGTCAGCTACTCGCATGATAAGAATTTGTGTCTGTTTTTCCACAATTTCAGCTCTTTCTCTATAGGATATAAGACTCTCACTAAGGGCAATCTTAGCAGATTTGAGGCTCAGTATCTGCTTCTGAATCCAGGAGACAGAATCCCTGAGTTCATCATTTTCTTTCATCACTGTGCCCGCTGAACTTAGAAGCAACCAACCAGCTTCATTGTGTCCCTTGGTTCTCCACATATGGTCAAAGGGATTATGTATAGAGTTACTAAACTTGCCTCTCATGAGCAGTGAATCAGGAGTGTCAAATGCATTTATTTTGCATAACTCTCTAAATAGCTCACACCAAGGACTATCAGTGTTTTCCATACTATTAGAAGTAGAGTCCTTAGCATTTTTGGGTCTAATCATGTTAAGCAGCTCACTCCAGAAACCCCAAAATCAATGAAAGAGCTCCATCCTTAATATTCTTTTCCTCTAGAACCATTCCCAGTACCAAAATCTGTATTAGTCATGGTTCTCTTAGAGGAACAGAACTAATAGGATATATAAAAAATCAGTTTATATGTATAAATATAAACTAATAGGATAGACATGATACATATGACATATATATGTGGGAGTTTATTAAGTATTAACTTACATGATCACAAGGTCCCACAATAGGCTGTCTGTAAGCTGAGGAGCAAGGAGAGCAAGTCTGAGTGCCAAAACCAAAGAACCTGGCGTCTGATGTTTGAGGGCAGGAGGCATCCAGCATGGGAGAAAGATGTAGGCTGGGAGGCTAGGCCAGTCTTTCCTTTTCGTGGTTTTCTGCCTGCTTTATATTCGCTGGCAGCTGATTAGATTGTGCTCACCAGATCAAAGGTGGATCTGCCTTCCCCAGCCCAGTGACTCAAATGTTAATCTGTTCTGGCAACACCCTCACAGATACACCCAAGACCAATACTTTGTATTCTTCAATCCAATCAAGTTGACACTCATTATTAACCATCACATGTGGCTCAAACAAATGAGTTATGTCAATCAGATTTTGTCTTTGGAGAGTTTCAACCAACCAAGCCACTGACTACTGCCAGTAACTGATGGACATTGGTATTGGAAAGTCTTACAAACTCAGGGGCTGTGATAGCCATTGGGCCCATATGTAAGTTGCTGAAAGGGCTGTTGTCTTCCTGAAAGACCTGAAAAGAGAAAATAATGGAACAGACACAAATTGATGAAGAACTGAGAGAATATGGCACTGCCCCTGAGAGAGAAAGAGACAGAGAAAGAGAATATGTCTGGTATATATTCTAACTTTCAGTTCTAATTTCCTTGAGCCTGGCTGTTCTTGTTTCTTGTGCATTCTCTCTCTTTCTCTGTGTGTGTGTGTTTAAATATTAAATATTTAAATTTTAAACTTTAATATTCTTTAGTATATGACCAGAAAGCCTGTAATTAGAATAGAAATTGGTACCAGGAGTGGGGTTTCAAGTGACAGAGCCTTAACATGTGGGACAGTTATGGTATCATTGGGAGGAGATATAATCTAAAAATAAATTACAAGATGAGAATTTTGCAGCCTGTGATTTTTGGTGAGAAACTAGTTAAGTGTCACCTGCAATCCCTTGAGACCCAGGACATAACCATACAAAAGGTGGAGCTCTGGGAGGCTTGATGACTGATTGTAAGAATAATGAAGCAGATTATTTATTGCTTAGAATCTTAGATTAAAGCCATCAGCAAAGAGACACGTTTCTATCCAAAATGCCCGTCTATCAGCAAATAAGAAA
Source organism: Piliocolobus tephrosceles (assembly GCF_002776525.5). Classification (NCBI taxonomy): domain Eukaryota; kingdom Metazoa; phylum Chordata; class Mammalia; order Primates; family Cercopithecidae; genus Piliocolobus; species Piliocolobus tephrosceles. The sequence goes on along the minus strand of NC_045434.1, from coordinate 107,047,973 downwards.
AGCAAGGTGATTATGTAATCCTGGGGCAGGAAGCCCATTTTTTCTGTAGCTGGAGCTGATTACTTAGATTCAAATCCAGAAACTAATGGGCCTTGCCAAACTGTGGTCTAGTCCTAATTTTCTGTCTCATTGAGTTTCTAGTGCCAAAGCTAAAGGTGTGATTGACAAAGATGGATATTTAGGCCATTGGAAAAAGATTATCTAGAAGGAGTTGCTGGGGAACATGACACTCCCACAAGCTCTTCCAAGGCATTTTTTACTCTGCCTTCCCTACAAAACAAGAAGATCTCTTCCCACTGGGAGGCAAGTCTAACAGCTAGGATTGAAGTATGGATAAGGAAAGACAAATTAGGAGAGAAATAGCTAGCACTTTTTGCCTACATCCCTTTTGTACTAAGTGGCATCAGCCATTAAGAGAAGGACAGTCAGATTGAAGAACCTAATCCTGGGTTCTGAGCAACAGAAAATTGATGGGCCTGGTCCTCAGGACTTATTTCAACAATTAAGAATATGCAGGCTTCCAAGGACATTGGCCTTACAGTGTCAGTCAGGGTTCCCTGTAGCTTCAGGATTAAATATTTGCTTAGACAAGTAGCCACTGTATCGTTCTTGCCTAGAGATCTCTGTCTTTCCTCTATTTTTCTAAGTAAATGATTGTTTTCTGCTATCTTCCCATTTTTGTTCCATTGTTAAATATTGGGGTGTGGCAGAGGTTAAGTTTACCATTTAGTTCATAGATTGTAGGAAGATGAGATGTCACCTTTGGACAGGGTCTCACAGAACTAGAAGAGGAATGGATATAAACTGAATATTGTGGATTCTGAGGCAGGCAGGCAACCTTTGAGATGGCCTTGAGACACTCACTGCCTCTGAATGAGGAGCAGAATATGACTTGAAGTTATTTCCTATGGGGAGAGGATGTATGATTTATAGTTGTAAATGCGATCAATTAGACGAAAGCACCTTTGAAAATGTCCGAATAAGTACAAGCAATAGAATGAAACTGACAGACTTTCATTATTTGTCTTGTTCAGTGATGCTGGAAGGGACAGCATTATACTGCATGGACACCTTACCCAGGGCAGCAAATCCTATGACTTACATTGTTAGGGTTGAATGGATAGGCTCATCAAAGCAGACTCTTTCTCCTGAATTTTGAACAAGGAGACATTGTGTCTATTGTCACTTGGAGTGAGCTCTTCAGTTGGGTCCTATACAATGGGGGCATGATGAGTAGACAAGAATGAGGTGGGGTGCCAGGGGACAATGGAGCAGACACCTGGAGACTGGTGACTCCTGAGAGGGAGAGAGAGAGTTGCTGCTTCTGTTCTTAATGGGTTTCTCCTAATTTTAGAACCTGTCATATCTGGCAATATTTTGCTTTTCTGTTCTTGGATTTCATTGGATTTCTGCCTTCTTACAATAAATCCCAATCTGTGGCAGAAATCTAGCATTCAGGGGACAGATCTAGACAGAAATGTGTTTTTCAGATCCATCTCCATTTCCGTGGAATCGCGACCTGGGAGTGGAGGAAATCACCCAAGGAGGGTGTAGAGGGAAAGAGAAAATAATATATTCTGATCATTACTGTGTACCACAAGATATTTATTAAATGTTTGCATATATTATTTACCCTTCTAAACAACTTTGTAAAGTAGCTGTAATTATTGTCCTAATTTTACAAATGAACAAAGATGATAAAAATGGATTCAGTTATTAATACTTTGCCTAGGTTGCACAGGTCTTCTGACTGAGTTCACTTTTCAGCTCCCATTAGGAGCAGAAAGGACTCAGAATTCGCAGGGCAGAGCTGTATGCACTGGACCAGAATCTGGACCGGAATTCTCTCCAGGGGTGGGCACCACTTTGTAATCATAAAGACTAGTATTACCTGATATTTGCAGAGAAGTTGGCAGGAGAGTAAATGAATTAAAGGAAGGATGCTTATCCCAGAGCTCCTTATTTCTCTTTGTGTGTCTCCTCTTCCCCCACCCCATGACTAGCCCTGCTGCTGTCTAGCCTTTTTGAGGGAGAACATTGACCTGCCCCATCCATGGAGAAGCAAGAGGCCTGTGCTGCAGTTATCCCTCCCTATAGCCAATTCCTAGTCCTTTGGGGGAGTGTTTCATGCCCCCGAATTTTGCCACTTGGGGGTAGGTAGTGGGGAGGGATGGTAATGGTTCCCTGTATCTTCAGGATTAAATATTTGCTTAGACAAGTAGCCACTGTATGGTTCTTGCCTAGAGATCTCTTTCTTTCCTCTATTTTTCTAAGTAAATGATTGTTTTCTGCTATCTTCCCATTTTTGTTCCATTGTTGAATATTGGGGTGTGGCAGAGGTTAAGTTTACCATTTAGTTCATAGATTGTAGGAAGATGAGACGTCACCTTTGGACAGGGTCTCACAGAACTAGAAGAGGAATGGATATAACCTGAATATATCCAGAACCCTTTTGTGGGAAAAGGGTTACATGGGCAAAGGATTTGGGAAACGCTGAGTTAAACAAACAAAAAGAGATTTCCTGATCACAGTTCTTAGAGCGTGAAATGTGTGAACATGCATCTCCTAGAAGGGAGAATGCGTTAAATGTGTGAACATGCATCTCCTAGAAGGGAGAACTTCTAGCAGAACTTCTATGGGAAGAACTTCCCCAACTTACCCGACCACAGAACAGCTTCCTAATGTGCTAGCATTTTAAGCAGTAATGGCGAAGGGGAAAAAGATTGTGGAGGTGGGAGGCAGGAGGTGGGAGGCATACAAGAATTTCACCTCAAGGGTTAGCAAACACCTATTCCCTATTCATGAGCAATGGCCTTGAGTGGAGCTCTCAATTGATAAATGGGGGGTTTGTTTGTGTGTGCAGGTGTGTGGTTTGTGTGTCCATGCACCCACACACATAGGCACAAATCTTGGCTATCAACTCAAATGCAGGAACTGGACTGATTTTTATAACTTTGCTCTTAAGGTTTCTCATCCCCTAATATTTGCTCAGGCCTCTTTGGGGACTACGTGTTAAATAAGGCATAGCCTGCCTCACAGTGGCTTTATTTGCTTGTTGTGGGTGGTGGTGGGGCCAGGGAGCTCATTAGGATTCTTAAAAGTTTAGGAAGGAGCAAAGGCCAAGTTAGAAGAGGATACCTGCCTCCTGACTCCTTGGGGGACTCTCTTTTTGGCCTGCCCTACCTACTGAGGACTGGTTGGAGGAGCCCTCGCAGGGAACTTCTCTTAAATTGACACCCTCTGTTTATTTTTGATCCCCTAATTACCCTTTAAACTGGCTGTGGTTTATTTTTAGAGGTTTCCCATCCACCTCATTAACAGCTTGTAAAAGCTCCTGTCTCATATTTCTACCATTTATGCCCTTAATTAAACACAGTGGCTTTTGTTATCTCAGAATACTGGTCTTGTTTAGAATTTAAATAAGATGACTCCAAGCTACTGCCTAACTGCTTTTTAAGCATTCCTTCCCTTTCCTCCAATCCTTTTGTCTGCCATGGGTCTGTCTAGAGCCTTGTCCCCAGGGTTCTCTCTGTTCTTTTTTGGTTATGTTTTTCATAATCAAGGGCTGAGAATGCAGAAGAAGGAGGCGTGGGATGCTGATGGCTCTGTTTTGTGTTTCAGTTTTGTTTTGTTTTGCTGATTTTGGGGGGAGGGCACCGTTCGGATCCTTCCTCCACCTCTACTGGGAGTTAGGAAGAAAGAGGTGGGTTAGGACTTTTTCAAGCTTTGCCATCCAACGTGTGAACAGAACAGTGATACTTGATTAAATGCACACCAGGACTCTGATCTGACACTTGCTGATCCTCTTCCCTCATCAGGAAAGCGCTGCCTAATTACCTTTTCCTGCTGGCCCAGTTTATATTCAAACCTTCTTAGTAGGACTGATCAAAATATTGAAAGCATCCATCATCAGAGGTGCTCAACACCAGGCACTGCCTCGCAGAGGGAGGAAGGCTGGTGTAGGGCAGAGGAAGCACTTGTGGTCTGGGGACAGTCAGTGGCACAAGCCCGGGTGGCACCTGCACTTTGGCCAGGGCAGGGCAAGCCCAGTCAGTGGTCTGTGCTTTGTAGCCTGGGCCCAATCTGCCCTGTGGAACTCACAGTCTCCCTGGCAAGAGAGAATCCTGTCATCTGTGCTGTTGGCTTAGTCAGTGGGCACAGGCTGAGCTGGCGCCCATGCCCTTCACAGGCAAAATAAAGCAAGTATTACCAGGTTCATCTAGGCTTGACTCTCAGTTCCTCCCCTTGGCCTTGGGCAAGTTACTTTACTTCTCTTCCTTGTGTCCTCTTCCATATAATGAGGTCATACCAATATTACCTACCTCAAAAGGTTGATGACAGAATTAAATCAGATAATGTATGTAAAGAACTTAGCATGGTGACTGGCACATCATAATCATGTAACAGATGACAGCTGCTGTGATTAGTATTAGTATTATTGGAAGATAGTGACCATTCTGGTCCTACGTGGCTACTTGAGACCATAGGGGCAGTGGGAGCATTGTGGGTCATTGTGATGATATGGATTTTATCCTGTAAAAGAACTTGTCTACTCATTCACTCACATGTCTGTTTATCCAGCAAACACTTATCAAGCACTTACTATGTGTCAGGGACTATGCAACGTGTGGACTGAGTGAGGCCACCCATGGGGCGTCAGCTCTCAGGCAGCCTCTACTCTGATGAGGGAGATCCTACTATAACATACCTCGGAATAAAATATATACTAGAAAGAAGATACAAACACTGGACTTACAAGGACAAACAAGAAGGAGCTCATAGTTATGACCTGAGAGATGCAGAACTCAGGAAAGATAGAGGAGGGATGTTTGAGCAAGAACACGAAGGATAAGAAGCAAGGAGCAAAGCAGGGAGGGAAGAACATTCTAGGATGAAGGAGAGGCATTAGCAAAGTCATGGAGAAGTGAAAGTGCATGGGTATTTGGAAAATGTAGCCTGGGTAGAGACAGAAAGTGACCATGTAGGACCCAATGATGGCTGGACTCAAATGCCACAGTAGGGAATTTGAAGGAACTGAGGTCTTAAGAGAAGTGACATTAGACCTTTGTTTCAGAGAGACAGCTAACTGGGGCTGTGTGAAGTAGATTGGCAGTGGGTCCCAACCTTTCATTACCAGGAAACCCCTTTTGTTAATTTACCCCCAAAGATCTGGCAGTTTGATTTTGGACATTTAACATATTACATGTATCAATAGTCTGTGATGCTTTATTGGGGTAAATGTATAGTTTCCAGTAGTTCTTTTAAATACTGGGCCGGGTGCGGTGGCTCAAGCCTGTAATCCCAGCACTTTGGGAGGCCAAGACGGGCGGATCGTGAGGTCAGGAGATCAAGACCATCCTGGCTGACACGGTGAAACCCCGTCTCTACTAAAAAATACAAAAAACTAGCCGGGCGAAGTGGTGGGCGCCTGTAGTCCCAGCTACTCAGGAAGCTGAGGCAGGAGAATGGCGTAAACCCGGGAGGCGGAGCTTGCAGTGAGCTGAGATCTGGCCACTGCACTCCAGCCTGGGCGACAGAGCAAGACTCTGTCTCAAAAATAAATAAATAAATAAATAAATAAATAAATACATACATACATACATACATACATACATACTGAAGACCCCTAGATATTTAAGAGTGCCAGGCTGGGAACCAAAGGGCTCGGGAGGTAGAAGAGCAGATGTCTGAAGACCCCTTAGTAAACTCCTGGCTGCGCGGGACAGAAGTTAAGAAGGCCTGAACTAAGGCAGGTGTAGTTTCTGAAAGGTGGGGACAGGTATGAGATGCTCTGTGGGAGAAATGGACAGAATTTGGAGAGCGATTGGGGCTGAAGTGAGGGAGGAATAGAAAAATGAGTCGAGGTTGGACATGGTGGCTCATGCCTGTAATCCCAGCACTTTGGGAGGCCAAGGTGGGAGGATCGCTTGAGCAGGGGAGTTCAAGACCAGCTTGGGTAACAAAGTGAGAGCCCCATCTCAACAAAATTGTTTTAAAAAATTAACTGGGCACAGTGGTGTGCATCTGTGATCCCAGCTACTCAGGAGGCTGAGGTGGCAGGATAACTTGAGCCCAGGAGGTAGAGGCTGCAGTGGGCCATGTCCTTGCCACTGCACTCCAGACTGGGCAACAGAGCCAGATCCTGTCTCAAAAAAATAAAAAAAGAAAGAAAAGAAAAGAAAAGAGAAGGGAAGGGAAGGAAAGGAAAGGAAGAAGGACAGAAGGAAGGAAGAAAAGATGAGTCAGAGCCTCTGGGCCTGGGGATAAGAATATTAACGAGAGGGGACCCGGAGGGGACTGGTGGCTGGGAGGAGGGAGTGTCAGTTGATAGCAGATGCACTCAGTGTGAGCTCGCTGCAGTCTTCTGCATGGAGTTCTTCAGCAGGAAGTTGGGAGCTTGGGAGAAAGGTCACTGCTTTGGGGCAACTCAAGACATTTTCTCATGGGCAGAGAAACTAAGGCTCCCTTAATCTTCCATCCTCAGACCCAATGGCTAGCACTAGTGCCCCCTGAGACACCCACCTTTACTCTTACCTTGATGAGACCCCAATAATCTAGAGTCTACTTCGTAACATTCTTCTGTATCTGTCCTTCAGTGCTCTGGAAAGCATTGCTGACTATAGGAAAGAAAAGATTGGGTTAGGGAGAGGGGTGTGAAGAGGTGCCCAGGCTAGGGCAGTGCTCCACCACTGTCTCCTGCCCTGCTTGTGCCCAATCTGCAGTTAGCCTGATTTAAAACAGATGCTCTCAGTCATGATCAACCTGTCTGCTTCTGCTTTTGCTCTGTGGTCATGGGAAGCAGATGGTTCACCCTGCTGTAGTGGGGACTGAATTGCAGTAGCATAGTGTGGGGTGACCTTCAGGGCACTGGGCAAGGCTTGCAGACTGGGTGCCTTTGCTAACACCCCCTCCTGTGCAAGTCGGGCAGTGTGTTGCCCATGGGGCTGCCAGCCAAATGCCTGAGGGGGAACCAGTCACGCCCCCAAACTATTAATGAACACACCTAAGTAAACACACAAGTCCCATCAGGTGGAATTTAGAACACAATCCCCTGTGAGCTGTGTCTGGGTCAGGGTCTTCTTGACTTACAAACAACCATCCCATGCCAGGTAAAGCCAAATCTCTAATTCTGGGCTTAATGTTCCTTGATGCACGTGCCTGGACTTTGTTATGCATCAGAATCACCAACCAGCTTGTCGAAGTGCAGACTCCTAGGCTCCAATCTAGTGCATCAGAACGTCTGTGGGAAGAAATTTACATTTTTAACAAGTTTTCTAGGTGGCTCAAATGCACAGTAAAGTTTGAGTCGCTGGTGGAGAGCATCCTCTGTTAAATCACACCAAGGCTTCTTTCGTGCATCGTCCATCATAGACCACGTTTGTGGGGTTACTGTGTTAACTGTTTCCTGAATCCCATGCTGGGTATTCTGAATCTGGGTACTTGACTCTGGTTTTGGCTCATGTGTCCTCCCCTCTTGGCTGTAGGTGCCTCCTCTCTGACAGGCTCCCCATGATGGGGCACCTGGATGTGCAGGGCAGCGGGAGGGAGCAGGTGAGAAAGGGCATGAAAGAAATAGGACACCAGCTTCTAATAAGGGAGTGTGCCCAGCACCGGCTCAGGGTATGGGAGGGAAAAGCATGATCCCCAGCAGGGCTCTAGGAAGGCTTTTCTGGAGACGCTGGAGTTAGGCCCCAAGAATAAGTGGGATTAGGTTTCCTGGGGCTAGGGAGGGCATCCTGAGGATACAGAGTATAAACAAAGCATAGTGAGAGGAGGGCGTTGCATTTGGCCACGGAAATGGGTGCTGAAGACCTATGAAGTATTTTGAACACCAGATGAATGCATTGTCAGTTTCATGTAAAGCAAAGTGCTCGGTAATTTTAAAAGCTCTATGCAAACATTAATCATTTGTTTCTCCTTCTGTGGGCAAAAAGGGAGTCAGTAAAATATTATGAATAATGGTGGGATGCCTGGCAAAGGTTTTAGGATGAAAAAACTACTAGGGAAACGGAGAACAACTTTTTAGGGGTTCAGAAGTAGTTGTCCAGGGGCTGAATCTGATTAGTTTGCCCAACAGTGTTAGCTTTTTAAAAAATTTTTTTTCAGATGGAGTTTTGCTCTTGTTGCCCAGGCTGGAGTGCAATGGTGTGATCTCAGCTCATTGTAACCTCTGCCTCCCAGGTTCAAGCGATTCTCCTGCCTCAGCCTCCCAAGTAGCTGGGATTACAGGCACCCACCACCACACCTGGCTATTTTTTTTTTTTTTGTATTTTTAGCAGAGACGTGGTTTCACCATGTTGGTCAGGCTGATCTCGAACTCCTGACCTCAAGTGATCCACCAGCCTTGGCCTCCCAAAGTACTGGGATTACAGGCATGAGCCACCATGCCTGTAATGGTGGCTTTTTTTTTTTTTAATTTGAATTTGAATGTCTTTAGATAGAGCTTTCACCTTCCACTTCCCACAACCTACAACTCTACATTTGTTTTACAGCCTCATACATTTACACCTGCTTAGCCCCAGAAGGTATTAGAGTTTTAATCTCTCAATTGGCACTGAGGAGGGTGAAAAGTTGAAATTCCAGTAGGAGAGATGACAGTAGTAGGAAGTATTGAGGGCCCAGAGAGAGAGGGGCAGTGAGATAAGAAAGAAGGAAACAACATAAAAGAATAGGACATGCTGGTGGATTGAGGGAGTGAGGGGAGTCAAGGGTTAAACTGATGGGACAATGTTGCTGAAGTCTGCAGAGGCTGAGGAGCGGCTCTGAAGGATATGTTGGGTTTAGGTTGTGGCAGGATATCTCAGGGCCTTGTCTAATGGCAGGTGACAATTTGGGCCTCGTGCTCAGAAGAATAATGGTAGCTGGGGACGCAGATCAGCCTGGCATGGAGGCGGTAGGTGAAGTGGAGGTGGAGGTGAGGTGGGTAAGAGTGTGCAGGGAGAGGGTGGAGGGCTGGGGGAGCCTTCTCACTGCGAGGAGGTGTCCAGAAGAGTTGGGATGGCAGCAAAGCTGGATCTCATGCAGGAGCCCAAAGTCAGATAAGGAGAGAACTTCCAGGAGGGAGCGGCTGATTGGTTGCAGGAGGCACTTAGGCAGCCAAGGAGAACATGGGTTGGAAACACGTCCTTTAATAAGCCATTGGCTTTGAGCATTGGTGAGCAGGTCAGCAGGGGTGAGCGTCCCTGTGGTTGGGCTCTGCTCCTTCAGTAAGGGAGCACTGAGGCAGTGGAGGTCCAGCTTCACCTGAGGGGCTGGCATGGACTCCCTGCACAACCTGGCTCTAAACTGGACAGTGGACGGGTAGCCTCTGCTCTGACCTGTCATTGTGTCTTCCCTGAACGTCTGTGCTTGGCCAAAGCTGAGCTGTTCGTAGTTGTCCCACACTGGCTCACTCTGCACTTCTCCCCAGATGGCCTAGAAGACCACGGCCCTCTCTGCTCCTCAAGCCAGAAGCTGTGCTCCAGTCAATAAGCTGAGGTTGCTGGAACTTTTCGGACTGCCGAGGCCACTTCCGCTTCCGGGTTGTCTGACCACTGGCCAGTTTTCAGCTTGCTCTTTAGCGGCTCCTCCTCCTTGTAGCTCAGCACCCTGTGAGGTTGCAGAGGCGGCTGCTCAGCTGTGGCTGAAAGTGAAGAAGCTCTCTTTAGGGGGTAAGGGTTGGAGTTTGAGAGGAAAACTGTTTGATACCGCTTGGCTTCACATTTTCCCCCAAAGTGAAAATCCAGCTGGTTTGTTCCCCTGGTTTGTCTCTGAAGCAGTATCTGGTATTTATAGAAGACTGAGCCAAGGGCCAATCAGCTCAGAATGGAAATGCCTGAGCCTGGAGTTCTGTGGAGCAACCGTCTCCTGGCTTTCTCTCTCCCTGGAGTTCAGCTAAGGTTTTCTCTCGAAAACTTTCAAGCCCTGAGAATCAGTTTGAAGAACCACAAACTGGGGAAAGGACCGTAAAGCACACTGACTGTCTTTCTCTTGGCATCGATGTCTTGTGCGTTTTTTAATGGTTGATAGCAAGAAGGTAGCTGAAGAGCTAGGAGAATGGCCCGGTGCGGGGCACGAGGAGCAGCTGCAGCGTCCAGCTCTCTAGGGTAATGGGCATTGTCTCCTGTTCCTGCAGCCTCTAGGACCTCCTGCTTCTGAATTATGTGCCTGTGCTAACCTACTGGGACAGAATTGTTGTTTTTAGCATGTACCTTCCAGCTGCAAGGAAAAGGAATGGGATATTTGACATTTTAAAAGACAGCTGGAGTGAGTGAGATATCAACTGACACATTCATTAAATGTCATCACTTTTGTTTCTCTTCCACGTTCAGTGCTTAAGTTATTCTAAATTAATTACCCAACCACTTGATTTATTCCTTACACCCCCCTCTCTGCTCCCTGCCACCCTCTCCAGGCTTAAGAGCAGCACAAGTTACCCGGTTGTAAAGGCTGAGCAGAGGCCTTCGGAGAAAAGGGAGACTGTCCAGGCAGCTAGGCTGCAGGATGTTCTTACAATGGGGTCAGAAGCCGAGCCTGACCACTGCCATGAAAGTCGTCATCCTCCTGTTTTACAGGGAAGTGAGACTCAGAGAGGGTGAGTGATCCATCCGGGGCAGACTGGGGAGGCTCGAGGAGCCAGAATTTAACCCAGGTCTTCTGGCTCTAGGCTCTTGAGCTTACCAAATATATTGGTGTCAAAGAGACAAATCTATCTTCACATGCTAGGTAGCCATGGGGATTAAATAAACTGGAGAATACAATTTCACACCCCTGTCTCACCCCTACTTCCTTGTCAGGGAGAGGGAGAGCCAGGAGCGGGAGGGCAGCTACAGGTTAACATCCAGGAGGCACACGAGGAATCTCTCAGCACAGTAAGTTAGGTATATTTGGATCATTCAGCAACGAAAGTTCTTAGTAATTTAAGGAAGACAACATGTGAAGTTTGTTTGGCTCTTTGATTTCACAATCCAGTTTTACTGCTGTATGTCATTGTTGGTAATTTTTCCAGAGAGATGAAAGACCATGGTACAAAGGGCCATAGCCCTTTCAACTGTGATTAGCAAGTCCTCTGTCATCTCAGGGACTAACATTTCCACAAACAGAATTTCTAGCCACAGGTTTTCATTCTTTATTGCTCCAGCCTGAAATGTTCCCACAGACCTAGCCTAGGTATAGATTGCAAGCTGAAGCCACAGAGAAAAGCAGAAAAAGCCACAGAGAAAAGCAGAAATGCTACATGGCTCAGGAAAGCCTGGGGCATCTGCCCACAATGGCGCTCTGTGTCTCTCTGGATAATCTCTGATGTGTCACCAAACTTCCCCAAACTGTGTGGAAAAAAGAGCCACCTCAGGGAAAAGAGTCACATCTCCTCCATTCCTTCCCCCAGTACTGATTCACTGTGAGTTCGTCCTCCTCAGCTGAGATTACTGCAGGAGGTGATTCACAACTCTGGTACTGAAAGGAAAGAGATACAAGGAGGCAGGAGAGCTGAGCTAGCCTGTGGGAGTGCCTGAGTTTGCAGGGTTCCTCTGAACCCTCCGTGTTCTGTCTGCCCTCTTCTGTGGCAGCTCATCAGCTCATCACCAAATTTCCCTTTTTGTCAAGTCTCGTGGCTCATGTTTTGTCTGGAGCTGCATATTGCAACAGCATGATGAGTTCTCCTGCCTTTTTGAAGCTCAACACTGCTTTTCAGTAGAGCTGTGGAGTTATACCGACTAAATTCTTTCTTGCATTGTCCGTCATTTGCATCATTGTCATTGTGAGGTTACTAGCTGGGGTTGGGTTTGATACACAGATCCCACAACTCTTTAGCTGCTCCTGGAGGAGTAACTGATGTGGGGGATCAAATTAGTATGCATGACTGATGGTTCTCAAAGAGTCCATCACAGGGCCCTCTCCTGGAAGGGATGAGGCTGGAGTTTCAGAAGGTACATTTAGGGGTATACCATGAAGGGATATGCATAGTTGTCTGGGTTAGGTAATCTTTCTCTAGGATGTCTTAAATCTCTGGCATTTCTCAAGCTTTGCTCTTACTGTATTACAGAGTAATTTTCTATTTCTTCGTTTGTCTCCTCCTCTGAATTGTGAGCTCCTTAAAGAGCTATGTTTTATTAGAAGGCAGCTTAGCATCATGCTTAAGCATATGAACTCTGGGATTTAATTACCTGGGTTCAGTTTCATGATCTTGGGCAAGCTCTTTACCCTCTTAGGGCTGGAGGGAGAATTAGGTGAGATTTTGCATGTAAAGCACTTAGAACAATGCCTGGCATATAGTCACTACTTAGTGTATGTTAGTTATTATTATTATTAAATTTGCATGTCCTCATCTCTAACATGATACTTGATATACATTAGATGCTCAACACATGTGTTTTGAGTGAATAGATGAGTAAATACCCATGTGTATGTAGAAAGAGGTGAGCCTGCCATAATGTGAATAAGCCCAGTTGAAGTTCTTGAGCATTCTGGGGCTGAGGTAGGGCAGGAAAGAGAAGCTGGGCTTCAGGATTGAGTTCTGTTGTTTGGTTGGGAATTGGGCCAGGACATTTGCAGTTGTGGGAGATGACTTTCACAGGGAATTGGTAAGAGTTGAGTTTGGTGTAAAAGGTCTGGTTAGCTAGTTTTGACCTCCATATGTACTTGGTTTTTTTTACCAAGGATCACAACATGTGTATATCAGTAGGGTTCTCAGAGCAGAGGTGGATTTATGGACAGAATGTCAGCAAATGGCACCTTGTGGAGTGATTATAGTGTCTTCAATAGTTGGGTTCCTGCCAATATTACCCAAAGTAGCCCACATAGTCAAGGCGATTTCTATTAAAATCCCAATGATGTTTTTTAGAGAAATTGAAAAATTCATCCTAAAATTCATATGGAATCTCAGGGAACCCTACATAGCCAAAACAATTTTGAAAAAGAACAAAGTTGAAGGGCTCACTCTTCCTGTTTTCAAAGCTTACTTTGAGGCTACAGTAATCCAAACAGTATGGAACTGGCATAAAGACAAACATATAGACCAAATAATTAGAACAAAGATCTTAGTAATAAACCCTTGCGTATATGGTCAAATGATTTTTGACAAGAGTATCAGGACCATTCAGTGGGGGAAAGGACAGTCTTTTCAACAAATGATGATGGGAAAACTGTATACTCACAAGCAAAAGAATAAAGTTGGACCCTTACCTTACAGTATATGGAAAAATTAACTCAAAATGGATCAAAGTCATAAAGAGCTAAACCTATAAAACTCTTAGAAGAAAACAGAGGAAATCTTCATGACATGGAATTTGGTGATTATTTCCTGGATACAAAGGCACAAGTAACAGAAGAAAAAAGACAAATTGGACTTCATCAGAATTAAAAACTTTTGTGCATCAAAGGACGTGGTCAACAGTATTAAAATGCAGCCCATGGAATAGGAGATAATGTTTTCAAATCACATATCTGATAAAAGATTAATGTCCAGAATGTATAGAGAACTCCTACAAGTCAACAATAACAACAAAAACAACCCAGTTCAAAATGGGCAAAGGACTTAAGTAGACATTTTTCCAAAGAAAACACACAAATGGCCACTAAGCACATGAAAAGATGGTCAACATCACTAACCATTAGGAAAATGCAAATCAAAACCACAATGAGATACTACTTCACACCCATTAGGATGGCTACTATCATAAAAGCAAGGGTTGGTGAAGATGTGGAGAACTGGAATTCTTGTGCAGTGCTGATGGGAATGTAATAAAATAGTGCAGCTGCTATGGAAAACAGTATGGTGGTTCCTCAAAAAAATTACAAACAGAATTACTGTATAGTCCAGCAATTGTTTCTGGGTATACATGTAAAAGAATTGAAAGCAGGATCTCAAAGAGATGTTTGTACACCTATGGCATACAATAGTAGCATCATTCATAATAGCTAAAACACAGAACCCACCCAACTAGCCATTGGTGAGTGAATGGATAAACAACATGTGGCATATCCATACAGTGGAATATTATTCCGCCTTAGAACAGAAGGAAATTCTGACATATACTACAACATCTGTTGAGGACATGATGCTAAGTGAAATAAGCCAGCCACAAAAGAAAAAGCCTGTGTATTCTACTCATATGAAGTACTTGGAGTAGTCAAATTCATAAAGACAGAAAGTAGGATGGTGGTGGCCAGGGGCTGGGAGAAGGAAGGAATGGGGTGTTAGTGTTTAATTGGTAGAGTTTTAGTTTTTCAAGATGAAAAGACCTTTGTGGATGGATGGTGTTGATGTTAGCACAACAATGTGAACGTACTTAATGCCTCTGAACCATACAATTAAAAATGGTAAATTTTATGTTATGTGTATTTTACACAGTTCTTTTTGAAACATCAAGGGCCAAGCTGATGGGAGACGAAAAAAGAGTTGGAGCCCTGCAAACATAGGTGAAAATGGACTTTCGTGAATTGAGTTATATTGAAGCAACTTGGATTCGCTTGTTATGAGGAATCATTTTAGGAAGCCCTTGATTGATCTGTTTTTGTTCATCAGCATTTGCATCAATCAGCCTTGCTTGGGCACCTCTCCATGATGATTCACATCACTTTCTTTTCCCTTGATGTCTAAATGCTGATGGTTCCCGAAGAACCTCTTTTTAGGCTCCCTTGTCTACTTGTACTTAGCAGCGTCAGCCTCCTGTCTTCACATCGCTTTGAGGTGTAAGGTTTCCAGAAACTAACATCTCACACCTGACCTCGCTGCCAGGATGCGTCTTGAACTGTAGCTATCTGCTAGACATCCCTCCAGCATCTCAAACTCAGTTTGGCCCAAACTGGTCTCATCACTTTTTCTTGCTCTGCTGAATTTCTGGTTTCTGTGGAAGGCCTTAGAACACTTAGTTTCCAAGGTATAAAAACATACAACACTTGGAAAACCCCCTTTCCTCTCTCTGTCTTCCAGATGAGCTCAGCTGTCACCGGTGTTGCATTTTCCCTCTGTGACTATCAAATTTTTTAAAAATAGAGATGGGGTCTCGCTCTGTTGCCCTGGCTGGTCTCAAACTCCTGGGCTCAAGCAATCTTCCCACCTCAGCCTCCCAAAGTGCTGGGATTACAGGTGTGAGCCGCCACGTCTGTCTGTGACCACCACATGTTGTACAGGTGCCCTGCCGATGTCTGGGTCAGCCCTACACTCCTTCTTGAGTGGACGGCCACAATTGCCTGCCCATCTCTTCACCTCCAGTCTCTCCACATGGGCTTGCTGCTATGAATAGCCGAGGGAAAGCTGGGGAGAGGCTGGTCCTGTTTCCTCTACTAAGGAATCAGACCTCTGGATAGGGCTCACCCTGAAGGAGAGCAGGACATGACACAGATCATGAAGTCCCAAGTGGCTTCTGGCTGAGAAATAATAGCCCAGGGAGGAAAGGCTGGTTAAGTGGATGGGATGAGGCTGCTAGACTGAGTCTTAAAGTCAGAGGAGCAGTTGCCAAGCCACCAATGGAGGGTGGGGCAGCAGGTCCAGTTCCTAGTGGAGGCAGTTGGCAAGAGCTACACAGGGGCCAGGTCTAGAGTCTGGTGGGGTGGGGCTCAGGGCAGGGACAGCAGGGCTCCATGGGCAGAAGTCCTGCACTCTGCCTGGGCTGACCAGTGCAAGCAGGGTAGCACTTGAACTCAGGGGGTTCACTGTCTCCCCTAGATTTAGGGTAGTGGCAGCCCTAGGAATTCCAGCTCTGGACCTTCACTTGTGTGGGCCCACAGTTTGCAATATGCCTCCTCCCCACAACTTCCACACTTCCAAATCCCACTCAGCCTCAACGCCTAGATTGGAGCCACTTTGCACCTGAAGCTGCCACTCATTCTGCTGAGCTGGGATGTTCTTTCTTGGACCTCTAAGGCCTTTTACTTCACCTCCGTAACTGCACTTCCATTTTCTACCTTGAACTACCATTACTCAGTGCCATTGTACTAGACTAAAAGCTTTCTGTGGGCAAGTCGTTCGACA
This sequence comes from Piliocolobus tephrosceles, assembly GCF_002776525.5. Classification (NCBI taxonomy): domain Eukaryota; kingdom Metazoa; phylum Chordata; class Mammalia; order Primates; family Cercopithecidae; genus Piliocolobus; species Piliocolobus tephrosceles. Next base: position 107,032,021 of record NC_045434.1, on the reverse strand, counting down.
ATGAATAGAACACATGGATGCCTGTGTTAGTGTTTCCGAATCCATCGTTCAGTAGCTGTCAGCCTCCACAGGCCTGTTTACATTCTCTGTGGTCTTCCCAGGTGCTGCTAACTCAGTATTTCCAGTTCTTCTTTCCCTGGGGAACTCGAGCCTCTTATGTTTTGTGAGACCCTATCAGCAGTTCTGGCAATGGACTGTGAAGAAAAGTGATGTGTTACTAGAGCATTTAGGCCAGTAGGAGACCCTTCCAAGTGCTCTTTTCCTTCATGGGTGGCAACTAGCAGTGTTTGAGATTTCAGTTGCTCTGTCCTCCTGAGTCCCCCTGAATAAATACGATGAGAAAAGCTCCTAGCTGACCTGTGATAGATGAGCAAAGCTCCTAACTGCCCTGTGATGGGCACCTATCATGGATGAGAAATAGGCCTTTGCTGTTTTCAGCTACTGCAATCTGCAGGTTGTAATTGCAGCATAGCCTGGCCCATACTAACAGACACAATGACCCCTTTGGTTTGTCAGCTCTAGATGTGACCAGCACATTGCCTTCTCCTTCTGGCTGCTGGGTGACCTGATGGGAAGCCACTGGCAAGGGGAGGCTGCGTCTTCAGGCAGGGGAGTGCTGCTCTCAGCAGTTCAGCTCACTGGGCCTCTCATGGTGGAGCGTCCCTCATTTAGATGCAGACGTGCAGGAATGGATGGTCCCTTCCACTCCCCAATCTACGGACTGCTCTCTAAATGAATTAAAAGCTGCAGGTAAGCAGAGAGATATTCTATTACATTAGAATGTTCTTTTTTTTTTTTTTTGAGGTTGCAATAGTATTTTCCCATGGCTTTGGCAAATTGTGTTTTACAATAGTTAACAGAATTCCTCTGCTGGTGGGTGACAGCATCGTACTTCCCAGATGTGAGTGTGTGGCCCACTTCCCTAGGGGAGCTTCAGCATCTACAGGGGCTGCTTGTTGAGCTGAACAGCTGAGGGAACAGCGGAGCCCTGTGTGCCAAATGATCTCCGAGCCACAAGCCTGACAAAACACAGGTGGATTCCAGCCTGATGGGGTACACAGGCGTTCCTCAGGCAGAACAAAGAACAAACCCTTCTGCTCTACCTCTGTTAGAAGGGAAGTGGTTATCTATGTGAAGCAAAGATGGAAAAGAAAAGCTTTGCGATGTCTTGTGCATGTGCTGACTGCTAAAGCCCAGGAACACAAAATGACAAGAGAAATGGGCAAGAGACAGAGATTTAATTGAATAAAAACTCCAGGCTGTGACAGGGGTGGGAAGACATGAAGCAGTAATTAACAACATAATATTTTAAATGACGATGCAATTAATTAACGTCCTGGGTAAGCGCAGAGGGGGAGGAGGGCATCTTTCAGCCCAGAAACACTGCTAAATAAAGGAGAAGGGAACTTTCCATGTTTTTTTAAAAAGGCTATGTGCAAATGGCCCCTGTTATCACAGCTTTTTCAAAGCTCACAGCAACAACCCGAGAGGTTTCTCCGGCCAGAGAAAGCCAACAAATGGACCAACTTTGTATTTCATTTTTTTCTCCTCTGTGAGGGAAGAGATACTGGGCTAGATAATGAAGTTGGCAGATGTTCAGGTCTCATTCATGATTCAGGTTGAAGACTAGTCTACCTTGAGGGTGGTGGGGGTGAGGCTGCAGGAGCTAAAAGCCTCCCTGGGGTGGGCTCCCAGGCCTGTAGGAATTGACCCAGACTGCCAGAGCAGCAGCGGTTGCAGTTGGCCAGGGTGGTGTGGGGTCTGGCTAGAATCTATTCAGAAGATGATTTTCTGAAACCATTGGGATGTTCATTCATGGGAGACAGCTGCTTGGATATAAGAGGAATGTCTCAGATGAGCAATACTATCACAATTCACACTGATCACACTCCCTTCTCCAAGAGGTTAGAATGGGTTACCCTCACCTACCTAAGGGTTTAATGATGACAGCTGGACATGTATTTTGAGTTCACTTCCAGAAGTGCTTTCTCACACTAATTTCTGGACTCCTTATGACCCAGGAAACTCAGTTGTCCCTTTGTAATTGCAAGGTCTACAGCATCTGTTCACTGATGGAAACGACTATCTTGATGGGGTCAGTCCAGAGTCAGAATCACAATGAAGTTTGTTGCCTGCTAGGAATCTTGTCATGACCTTGGGTTTTTTTCTCACTCTCAAGAGTGACAACAGATGATTACTAATGCTCTCATTTAACAGACCTTCATTTTTGGAGTTCTACTTTTCTGTTACAACCTTTACTGTTGGTAATCACAAGATATCTGGGGAGAAAAGTCATCTTTACACATGAGTCCCCAGCCTAAGGCTCAGTACAGGGTGGAGTTTAGGTTTATCTACATTTACTTTTCTAAGCAGAAAACTTCCTTTGCCACAATATCCTGTTAACTCATGCCCAACCTGGTCATTTTTAGGGCTAGAAGACACTATGCAGAGTTCTATCAGCAGAGAAATCTGACAACTTGGTTTAAAATGAGGGATACTTTATTGGTCGCTGCTCCTCTACCATGGAACGTATATAAAGAATAAGACACGGATGTGTGAACAGATTTTCTGTTCTTGATTTTCCACTGTTAAAAGAAGGGGTTCTTCAGCAGACTTGCCTCTTGCAAGTAGTACACACAGCTCTGGAAACTGGCATTGTGCTGCCACAAGTCAAAGTAGAAACTCACCTCCACGCGCTTACTGGGGTTGTACAAACTGAGATTGAGGAAATCAACCTGGTTTTAGGGGTTGGTGCGAAGAACACTATTAACAGAAATGTGCTATTACAACACAGAATAGTTCAAACCATTTTTTTTTTCCTAAATTGAGTTTGGCCTAAGGTAGAGATCTAAAGGAAACAAGAAACCCTCACAACCACTGAAACAAACAACACTGAAGTACTTAGTAATTTATAGAACTAAAGTTTAAGATGAATATTGTCCCAGAGCCAAAGGGGCTGAAATAGGCTTACGCTGACTCAGTTTCAATCAAAAAGGTACTCTTCATGGAAAGATGGACTCAAACTGCTACTTGGATTTCAAAACTCCCCATCTGGAAAAGAACATTTAATCTAGGTTTTTCTTTAATCTGTTTAGGCATTTTAAACAGAGACTTGATACTTCATGGAATTATAAAGCTATGTATAATGCAGAAATCATTCCAGAACATATGTGTCTCTCCTGCTTTACAATGAAGGTTATTTCTGAGAACAAAGATCCTGTTTTCAAACAAATATGATCATTTACTGTGGCGCATCAGAAAACATATGGCGTGTTTAGTTTCGGCGGAATCATTCCTAAAGAAAGTGACTAAGTTCCCATGAAGAATCAAGACGTTTTCAATTCATGGGGAAAACCAGCGAAGAAGGGGAGCGAGGAATCCTGCATTTCAGCTGAAGGCTCACAAGCACCTCAGAGGTCTTGTGATTTCAACATGGGACTGATGGTCCCAACGTGGTTTCTGTCCCGCCAGCAAAGAGCTTCAAAGACTAGTAATTCGCCTCACAAAGGCTCTTCCATGGATTCACCTCATTCCTGCAGGGCACTGAAAATGCAACTGCAGTCCCACTGAGCTTCCTCGTTTTCCAGGGTTGTGGAACTTGCATTTCAGAAACTCAATCTACCTCTTTCCAAAAAACTGTACATTGTATTTTCTAGAACCAACTTCTGGGCTTTCCACCCTTTGTCTTTTCCTACTCTTTTTTTTTTTCTTTTCTTTTCTTAACAGTAGACCCATAAAAAGGGAAAAACCACAAAAACATCACCTTGGGAGACAGAAAAGACTAAGACAGATCTGACCACACGACAAGTGTCTCAGCCTTGACCTACACAGGAGCAGGTAAGACTCTGGAGTGACGGACGGCTGCCACTGCTGCCGCCACTGCGACTGCACAACACTGTTTAGACGGTTGAACAAGTGCAAAGAGAACATTGCTGAGTCCCATTTGTGTTATTTGGCCGCACAACTCATGGTGTCGGAGGTGGCTTCGGAGATGGGCACGAGCTCTCACTGTCGAAGCTAGCAGCTCGGCCCTGCCACTGTAAAGAGGAGAAAAGTCTGGTTATTAATTGCTAAAGAAATTTACATTTCAACTTGCAAAACTGAACTGGCCCAATGCACTGAATTCACCTTTCCCAGCTTCTCATAAGCTTTCTTGAATTTTGCTGTCAGCCATGCAAAAATATAAGGGAAACAGCTTAGAGCTTCTGGTTTGGAATACCTGATTTTCAAAAAGACCTACTGCAGAGATAATTAAAGCTTTCTTCTCTGTGTGTGTGTGTGTGTGTGTGTGTGTGTGTTTGTGAATGAGGTGCTCTGACTGGACCATTTCTGTGCGCTTCAGCCATTTTTCACACTGAAAATCATATTATGTTAGCAGCGAAAGAGGCAGTGTATAGAATATGTCCTTACTGCCAGGAACCCATGGTCATGCATTATTAGCAATTTCTCTGGGAACTGATAGTACAGCTAAAAATCTGATACTGCTTTAGCTTTGAGCTGTCTCTTTTGGTCTTTATTCTTCCTATGGGCATTTGCACCTGACTTGTGGAGAGGTAGAGGCATGAGCAGACCCTTCTGGGCTTCTGTAACCCCTTTCTCCTCCCCAGCTCTCCTAGCTCAAAGACTGCCTTCTATCAGCCAGACTCTAACCCTTCTGTGAAAGGGGTGATGTAATGAGGCGTAATGGAGTGAAGGAGAGGGCTGAGGCTGGCTGGACTTGAGCCATTCGATCCTTCTTTAACCAGTCATTGTTGCAGCAGTCATAACCGCAGCAATGTTTACTGAGCAAGGATCTGACCCCATGAATATTCTGGACCTGCCTGAGGGCTGTATATTAATAACTTCAAAGTGAGTCAGTGTCCACTGCTCACCCATCCTTGGAGTGGGTTGCAGAGACCCAGTACTCTCTTGGGTGTCTGCAGGAGAGAGCTCCAGAGATAAGAGGTTGGTAGGTGGTCAAGACGGCCTTCCTGACCTGGAAGTGCAGCCCCACCTTCTGCTTCTCATGAGTGTTGAGGGTCTCCACTGTAGAGTAACGGGGCTGAGCAGAAGCTGCAACTATGCGTCTGTGCACACATGGAGGTTTGGGGTCAGGGGAGGATGTGGTTCTCCCTCGTTACAGTCTTTTCTAGAAGGGCCGAGCCACCTGAGGAATAGATCACTTTCTATCCAGCATCACCTATGGAGTAGATGGGAAACCCACGAAGTTGAGGAAGGACCCAGACCTACTAAACTACTTTAATGCTTTCAGTTGTAAGGAAAGCTTCTGTTACCATTCTCTGGCCTCGGTTCTTCATGGGCTTCTTAGGACTCCCTGTGCAGGCCAACTGAAGATCTTTGTGACTAACCAAGGGCCAGACAATCAGGTACCGATGACTACCATTATGTGACCTAGACCTAAGCAATCTTAGCATGTCAGCGCTGGAGGCAGCCTTGGAAGCTGATCCAGTCTAACCTTCTTCTTGCAAATAAGAAAACGAAGACAGAGAAGTCAAGACACAGCTGGCTAGGGGCAAAGCCAGGACCCGAAACCAGGTCTCCTAACACCCAACTACGTGTTGTTTCCACTCCATCCTGCTGCTATCTCAGCATTTGGCCGCACTAGGGGAAGAAGGAGACAAAAGGTAATAAGCAACCTAACGTCTTTGGGTCCACACCAGGTACTTACTCCTAACTCCAGGTGGCAGTCTCTCTGCTTGCAGCATCCACTTGAATGAAATCACAACCGAGGGTTTCCCTGGTGAAATATTTTAGATAAATAAATGCCTGGTTGTTGAGCCCACTGTGGCTTCTGACTCAAGTGTTTCTTAACCAGAAGGTGACAACAGATGATTACTAATGCTCTCATTTAACAGACCTTCATTTTAGGAGTTCTACTTTTCTGTTACAACCTTTACTGTTGGTGAAAGGTACATTAAAATCACTGGCTTCTTCCCTGGGTAAGCATGCCACTTACACAACCTGACTGATAGGCCAGGTCAGAGGAGAAAACATAAAAGGGCTTCATAGAGTGTCTTTCTTCCTTTATGTAGCAGCCCAAAGAGTGGTCGCAGGGAGCATAACTGTTTATCCAGAACAAACGAAGAAGGAACACTGGCTCCCCTGCTAGTCCGAGTTTTCCTACGAAGATAAACAAAGGGAGGAGATGGGGTTCGTGGACAACGGGAAGGCAAATGATTCCAGGAGGCTTACAGTGGCTCTGAAATAGCAGCATACCTGTCCCCAGCACACAGGAGATTATTGTTTCAGAATGCCTGTGTTCTAGTAAGGTCTTTTTTTGCTCTGAAATGGGTCACGTTCCAATGGAGATTTAACATCTCTGGCAGATGATCTGAACCTGGCCCTCCATAATAAAATGCCTTGGTGAAGAATGCTGGTCAGCCCTGTGTGTGGTAACAATGATGACACGTGGCTCTGGGCTGAAAGGGAAGGGGGCAGGTGCCGCAGCTGGGAAAGGCCACTTGTGATGGCTCAGTGAATTTTTATTCATGAAAGAATCCCAGCAGGGAAAGACACCTTTTCAGTTAATTTGTTCCCCTCAGCCTTGTTTTGAGCCCCAAACAAGTGAGCAAGTATGATGCCCTCTGTTCTCATTAATAAAAAAGAAATGATCACAGCACTTGAAAATCCCTTAAGAAAGGTGCAAGATAAACACAGAGCGCTTTGCAGATATGATGCCATTTATCTTCCCGGGAGCTGGAGGAGATTTCTTTATGATTATACAAATGGGAGATACAAGTTTCAGGAGCAAAGCTCTTGCTCAACATCCAGAACAGGAATGAAAAGAAGGCACGATGTGAGCTCTGAGGATGAGCGGGAGGATTGCCTCCAAGCACAATGCATCGCACCAGCGGACACAAGGTGCTTACTTAATGTCAACCCTGTGGGGGTTTGCATGCATTTTAATAAAGATGTTTAAAATGTGGGCGCTAAATATGTCTGCAACAATTTTAAATAAATGTGAACTATTGAAATTTCAGGTTGCCGAGACGAGTGTCATTTTCAGCTTCTTGATACAGAGAATGATCAGCTGAGCAGAAAATGGTGGGATCATGCATGGGGGAGGGGCATTCCTGGGAGCGTGGCCTGCGAGGTCAAGCAAAAAGTAAACCCAAAGCATATCAATTTATTCTCTTTTTGTTTTCCATATACTGTTACTTTCCCTTTACTGTCTCATCAAATATTCATTTTCAAGGGCTTGATTCTACTTTATCTTTCTTTTGTAGTCTGAACCAGTGAGTCGGAGTTCTCAAAGAAATAGGGACTTGGAATCAATTATTTGGCTTAATTAGGTTGTATTCATCATGAAGGAGAGTGATTCTGGAGGCAAGTCCTAGCTCCTCCGTGGTACTCAACACCCCACCCCCAGCTGTAGCCGCTGCTCTGTCATTTTCCATTTTCCACAGGCAGGCTCAGCCTGGTAACAGGGATGGGTTATTGCAGACTCAAGATTAGAAAGGCAGTCACAGTACAAGATGGCAGCTTATGGGCCCAGCCATAGTTTAGGGTCAGAGTTTCCTAGAAAAACAAAGATGGGAAGGGCTTATCCCCTCATTTTACCCAGGAACCCCAAGACCCCAAGGCCCTACAGCCGAGCAGAGACCTCTTAGCTCTCATTCCATGCCCTCCTGCTAAGCCACCCTAAACAGTTTAGTATACTTGTTCTATTCTTAAATATCTCCAAAGGATGATAAGCGGGGGAGGAGGAGTGGTGTGGTGGATGGGGCTGTCATGACCTCCGCCTGGGTTGAACCAGCACAGCCTTCAGTGAGGTGCTGGATGCTGTCTGCAGGTTGTCGAGCATTCTGCCCAGCAACGCCTCCTGTATTGTGGGTTCCTCACCCACACTCTGCAGAAAGGGCTTTCTGGAAAAGAGGGGCAGGGGCTCCCCTGAGGGAGCTGAGAGCCGAGGGACTGGCCTCACTCATTAAAGGTCCACAGCTATAGAAAAATCAAGTCGCCTACAAGATAGAAATATGAGGTCTCAACTGCCAGACACTGCTTCTTAATACCCCTTGATGCCACCTCAAAGGTCACAGGGCAGGAGCTGCACAGAGCACACGCCACCTGTCTGGGGAGGTGAATCAATTAGCCTGCCCCCTCAACAACCGAGGTCCCTATCACCCGTGTTTCCACGGGTCCAATCCCCTTGGCTCTCAGGCTCTCCTGAGACATCTCACCCTGCCAGAAACAGCTAGAAATGGGCTTGTCCTCCATGAGAGGGCAGGGAGCCGGTGGGTTCTCTGGGTTTGCCGACCTGACTTCTCTGCATCATAGAGTGTGGGGAGGGGATGACTCTGTTTTGAAGGTGACTCCGATTTTAAGCTGAGGGGCCATGCAGTGAAAAGGATAAAGCTTTATTTTGTATTAGTAGAATTTCCAATTTATACAGCTCTCTAGACTTGTTAGGTTTGAAGCCTGTTAAGATGACAGAATATTCACCCAGCTGTCTAGGATACAGACCAAGGCATGAGATATTGTGAATGAGGTTTAAGCCTTGTTTGGTCACCCACACTTCCAGTCTATTTGAGAAAAAGCAGGCCTGGGGACCACCAGGGTGATAGAATACAGGATCCTAAGTCAGTGGGATTCAGTGGAGGGTGGAGAAGTTTGCAGATATCACTCAAAGGGATATTTTCTTTGCAATTGAGGGAGAAGTGACAGGGTCAAGATTATACAGTAAGTCAGGAGGGACCAAGATTAGAGCCCAAGTCTCGGGACTCCCAGCCCAGTGCTCTCTCCATTACGTCTCTGTTAGAACCCAACGCAACCCAGCTCCACAGCTTTAGCCAGAAAGCCTGACACCTTGAGGTCATGCTCCCTTCCCCAACAAGGGCTAGAACCAACATTCATAAGAGGAGGAATCTGCTCTTTGGCATCTCCATCCAAGCAGTGAAAACTGCCAAGTGACTGTCTCGCTTGAGCCTCAGGGAACTTACTGTTCTGACAGGGGTAGAATGTCTTGCCAAGTTGTGATCTCACCCGCTTGGGGCTTTCTCCTAAAGGACCAACTTGGCCAAGGGCTTTGTGAAAGCATTTCAGGCCTGGCACAGTGGTTTGCTGGCACGTCTTCTTCAAAGTTCTTGCTTTCCATTAAGAACTCAGTGTTGCTTTCAAAATGCCCAACACCAGAGGCTTTGTGTCAGTGGCCTCCACCTTTTTCCTCTGTTTCCTTTCAGCCTATTACACACCCTGTAAGAAGCATGTGGCCCCCATGCCCACCTTTCCACAAAAGGCTGAAGGTGTCACTGCAGCCGACTGCCATTCTCCAGCCCACACTGCCATGCAGCAAACATGCCAAGGGCCAGGCGACCTCACCCACCTCTTTGAAGGATTTCTTTACCTCCACCAAGGAGTGCCAGTGTGCGATGGGCTTCCGGGGGTATGCCAGCATCTCATTCCAGTGGTCCCTACCCAGGCCTTCGGCATTGATCCCTACACGACAGACTCCTATGATCTCATTGTGGCCCACTCTGAGGGAGAAACAAAAGTCCCAGCATTGGCTACCAGACATGCCCTCAGAAAAGGAGGTCCTGTGCGGGTGGGCGGGGGGGCGGGCATGGTAGGACTCTGCCCGATGGGTCTAACGTAGAACTCTGAGCTCTGGAAACAGATGCTTGGCAGGGCTTCTCGGTGTCAGTGGCAGTGAAGCCTTTGCCTAGTCCCCTTCAGTGGACACTGGACACAGGCAGATAAGCAAAGGTTATAAACTTGTTTGGAATCTCAAGAAATGGTGGGCAGATAGCCTGAGTTTGGGAGGTGAGAGAGTCTAAGTCTCTTCACTTATTCGACCCCGCCAACACATTACAACCTCACTGAGACATCAGTATTTGCAAATAAATCGACAGTCTCTGAGCACCATTTCTCTAAAACCCCCCATGGCTGGAATGTGATTTATCCACTCGGTAAGAACATCAATTATCCCTTAAGTATGTTCGTCAATACTATGCCTGAGAACTTGGGCTAAAAGTCCTGTATTGAGGCTTTATTGCATGGTTTCTTTCTCCTTTAGCTAAAGTGACAACTGGAGAGAAGGAGTTATAGGGGCTGGAGTAGTTGAGAAATGTTTTTGAGCCAGCCTAGATGGAAAAGCAGGGGGTGTGGAAGGGAAGAAAAATATCTGAGAGAGGGGAGATCCGACTGGATGGACATGCTGGTTCCAGATTAGGGAAGGCCGCGAGAGTCCAAGGGAAAAGCCTGGATCACAGGAGCCACTGATGGTTCTTGAGAAGGGCGGGTCCAGGAAGAAAGCTGTCATTTAGGAAGATGTGTCCCTAGTATGTTGACTGAATTGGGGCAGGAATCGATGGAGGCAGGGGTCAGCTAGGAGGCTGCACAGCCATCCCAGGGTGACAGTAGTAGCAACAGCAGAAATAGAGAGGATAGAGGGGCATTTCAAAGGCCAGATAACAGGACTCGGTGCCAGATGGAAGAATGGGAATAGCAAGGGGTGAATTCAGGGAAACTGATGGATAGAGCTGCCCTTGATGGAAATAGGCCAGTTGGGAAAAGAACTTTGAACCTCTGCTAAGGGAGAATCCATGCTCTTCCTCAAACTCCTGTACCTTCTTGGGTACAGATAGAGTTGAGGCCTGAACCCCGAAGCTTGAGCCCTGAATCACAAGGTCTCTAAGGTCAAGGAGCCCTGTGCTGGTGCTGGAGTGGGAGTGAGGGGTGGAATCACATCCTTCTGGGACGCCCACCTACCGATCATAGTCCATGACTGAGATGAGCAGGCTGACTTGATCCATGTTTTCCGGGGGAATGTCAAAGATGATGGCCTCATTGTAGACAGGATTGAGAGTGTTTTTCTTTATGGTTGTTTTCTTCTTCTTCAGCCTCCGCCCATCACAAAGCAGGGACACTTTGACATAGGGATCTGTGCCAATGGGGACAGAGGAAAGGGAATGGAGTGTGTTAACAGATGTCTGCAAACATCATTTGCAGCAAAGGGACTGAAGCCCTAGACCTACTGCTGCTCATCAGATGGTATCAGTGGGTTGTTAAAATAATTAAACCACCTTGTATTTATGTAGCACACCTGTCTCTGAGGACGCTCTGTGCTTAATAAATGCAGAGTCTTTAGCTACCTCAGTATTCTTGGGAGAGCGCCTAAAGGACTTTTACTAATGGGGAAGCTGGCCCCAAATCAGACATGGCACCTGCCGACGGGTATGCAGTTCACAGCCCTAAATCTCAGCTCGTCAATCACTGGCTGACTCAAAAGGGTGATGAGGCTGAACAATGACACTATTTCTTTCACCTATGAGGAGTGCTTTTCCTTGAGTGGCTTTTTTGTTTTTTCAGAATTATAAACCAAAGGATAAAGGTTTTGGGGCGGGGTAAAAATAGGACTCAACAATGGCCAAGGAGACACAATGTGTCAGAGTGAAATGAACAGCAACAATCACGATGCTGTTCATGTCCTCCCCACCTGAGAACATAATTTTGGGTCCCATTGTCTCAATAATCTCATTTCCATTTGGCATCTAGAAGGCGGGAAGTGGCCCTGCTCTCTGCTTCCCTGGAAGCCGTTTCCTGCCCACTTCTGGGCAGTGGAGGAGGAGGGAGCTGTGGCCCGGGGAGACTCAGGGCAGCTGGTTGACATTTCCTTTCTCAGTGGGATCTTGGATTCTCTCCATCCTGCAAAGAGATGCTTTTATTGAACTTCCATGTGCCTCCCATCTTTTTGTTTTCTTTAGTTTTCTGAATGGGTGTTTCATGGCCATCTTTCTACCTTGAAATTTTCTACTCACCCAAGTGAAGTGATACGTAGTGTATCTCATAGCGCAGGTGTCTCGGTCACCATCATAATTGTTATTTATGCTGCACAGCTCAAGAAATGGGAGGGCGGCTCACAGGTAATAATAGCTTTCGAGACACTGATGTGCTGAGACACCTTGTTGCTCAGAAGCCAGGGCTCCTGTGAATCTGTCAGGAGGTGCCAGCCAAGCAGATGCTTCCCAGCTCTGTGATTCATAGGCATGTGGTTCTATCTCCTGGACACTGGGCACCCACTAGGGCCCTGTACTCCCTGGCATCATTCAGATGGCAGATGAGGCACACATCCATGGTGGAAACGAGGAAGAACTGTGACACCTGATCAGAAACCCCAAGCCTGAAAGGCATTTCTGTAGACACCTAAATGAGCTGCCAACTAATCCATGTGGCAGCAATAGCTATGCCTTAACTGTGAGGACATGAGGTTGGGTTGATGGGGAGACCATGAGGTGTTTAATCAACCTGCTTCTTTAACTATACATTTGAAAGGATCCTCTCTCGGGGATTTTCAGTATAAAGGAAGTGAGAGTTTTGAGAACTGGCACGAGGCTCTGCTTTCCACAGATTCCATTCTCTGTGGATATGCCCCAGGACATTATTCAGGTTCAGGTAGACAGATGGGCAGAGCTAGCCCCAAGACCTGTCTTTAACACAGCAGCTTGCAAGACCCATAAGGATGTATCTTGCCTTGCAAAGTGGCTCCAGACTTGAGGTTGCTCAGGTGCTGCCTCATTCCCCTGCTCTACCTATTTCCATACATTCCCACATCAGAGCAGATTTCCATATCGTGAGGCTTGGAAAAATAGAGGCAGAGCCACTTGTCCCATGGGCCACTGAGCAAATGCCTTAGCAAACTTCCCCAACTCTGTTCACCCCTACAAGGCATATCCATTTTTTTTAAGAGACAGGGTCTTGCTGTTTTGCCCAGACTGGTCTTGAACTCCTGGGCTCAAGTGATTCTTCCACCTAAGCCTCCTGAGTAGCTGGGATTACAAGCATGAGCCACTGTGCCTGGCTGATAGGAAATTTATAAAATTCAGCGTACATATTTCCCTTGCAGGAACCCACACTTTCACCAGCATCCATGAAGCCAAGCAGACAGATGACCATTCCCTAGGCTTTTCTGGGGCAAAAATCCATGGTTTCTAGTGAAATGGTGGCCCCAGATGATCTTGGAGGTCCTTTCCTCTCTAACAGTCTATGATGCTCTATGCAGCTGAGGGAGGGGACACAAAGACCAGCAATGTATTTCAGCCTCATTGTCATGGGAGCCATCAAAATTCAGCATTTAGAATGCACTCACCACCCTTTTGTAGCATACTGGTCCTTATTATTATTTTGTGCTATTTTTAGTGTCATGGTTCTAGCAGATAGGCTTTGAGAATTGATTCAGGGCTAGTTTAGATCATGGAGAACAGGAAGATCCTGGGTTTTAGACGTCAATGCCACACAATTCAAGAATAGGCAATTAATAAACTCCATTCACTCCCCAGCTTAGTTCAACATCAAATAAGTCTGGGCTGAGGGCAACCTCAAACTCATCCTCAAGAACAGGAGATCTAGTTCGAGAGGCTCCTAGCCAGTACACCTCCACTACTTCACCCTTGGACCAGGTTCCTAATGCTGTAAATTCAACCATCCATTCTTTCAATATCTATTTATTGAATGCTTACTGTGTTTTATCCACTGTTCCAGATACTTGCTTACATCAATGAACAAAATAGACAGAAACCTGTAATGAAAAGAGGACCCCTGGATCTTCAGAATCAAGCCAAGGTTTAATAACAGGTTCCAAACCCAGGTTGAAAAGAGGGGCAATTGTGAAAGGGAGGTTAGAAATTAGCATGAAAAAAATCTCACACCCCAAACTCTCTGATTCAGAGCAGCTTTTGTGATGACCTCAGCAGCTTCACCATAGGCTTTCTCTCCAGCACATCAATTCAATTACGCCAGAGAAAAGAGAGTGTGGGGACTTAGGCAGCAAAATCCTATTTCCCTCAGCAGCCTTGAGAGTCTTCAGTGAATTTTCTTCCCTGTTATGCACTTATTTTGGTATTAAAATGAAATCTACATTGGCTGTACTTTAGGGGAAGCTGACTTGCTGCTGCCTAAGCTTTTCCCAGGCCAGAAGAGGTCCGTTAATCTCTTCACCATGTCCTGATGTGTGTGGGAAGCTCTGAGGGACTCAGAGCTGCAACAAACACATGTTACTCTAGGGTTTCCTGACCACCTTGTCCTGAAACTTCAGTTTTCAAGGCCTGATACCTCCTCTTCTTCCAGCTGCACCAGGTTACATCTGAGCCCAGGTGTTTTGGGCTCAGCCATCACCTCTTTCCAGCAACTGATTATACCCAAGACTCAAGCTACTCCTCTGTTATTTCCAAACTCAAATACCTTCTTCCACAACTTAGGGGTTTTCCAGCAAATAAATAAAGAATACAAAGCAAATATGAGGAAAACTCTTTAATATATTCCCAGCTAAGTTCAGAAGCACCTCCTGAGTGGTTTTACGTTGGTAATCTGAATCATCGAGAGTCTCTTGAGCAGGAGGGCAGGGGATCTAGGGAAACAAACTGAGCTTTTTTCCACATTTGCAATTCTGAGTGCAGCCCAGACTGAGAGGCTTCACCCCATTTCACTCCTCAGAGCAGTCTGAGCTGATGAGGGAAGGAGGCTCCCAAGACTCAAGTTACTCCTCTGTTGTTTCCAAACTCAAATACCTCCTTCCACAACTTGCAGAATTGTAGGGGAAGACTCAAAACCTCTGACACTACATCCATCCTGCAGGTTGCTGTGCAGCCGCCCCCAAACAAGCATTTCCTCTGTCACTAGAATAGGACTATATTTCTATGTTCCTGCTGTACCTAGCAGCTTTCTTGGTGCTGAGGCTGAGGCCAGGAGGCCTGCAGCAAAGCCTCAAATACCAATGCATTTTGCTTTTCAGTGGATTTGTTTCTTTGGCTCAGTGCACAGAATTGCTGCCATGAGCCTGCACAGACTGGCAAACATTTACACACTCAAACTTGACATAACCCTTCCGGAAGTCCTGGGGCCTCATATAAATAAGAAAACTTATCCTTAATTTTTTAGTCCTGTATATTTACTTCTTATTATCTCCCTCTTCTAAGAGAAAGAATGACAGCAATAGATGATATGCTTATATGTGCTTATATGTGCAAGGCACCATTCTGAACATTTACATGAATTAACTCCTTTCTCCTGAAAGCAACCCATATAAGATATTATTATTCCCACTTTTCAGACTAGAAAACCAAAGCATTTACACAGCAAAGAAGTGGCAGAACTGGAGTTCAAATCCAAGCAGTTTGCGTCCAGAGCTGGTGCTTCTATTCTAAGAATGCTGACAATTCTTTCCCCTTCTCCCTGAACACCCTTCCAAATCCTAATGCCTGGGCTGCTGGCAGGCCACTCGGGTTAAGAGAAGTACCTGAATAGCCTGTGATGTCCATCGCCTTGAGGTTCCGACACTTAATCACGGTGAGGGTGAGCCTGCCTGCTGTGGGCAGGTAGCAAAGGGAGAACATGATCTCTCCCAAGTCCACGCTTTCCTGCAAAGAAGCAGACAAGAGGGCAGATGAGGGGCTTGCAGACCACGGGCCTCATGTCCAGTGCAGCATCTGTTGGGGTTCTCTGGGGTCAGGAGGAGGCTCTTGGAGACACAGTGCTCTGTTTTTAAGACTAAGGAACTGGCCCCCTTGTTGCGAATAACCGGGTATAAAAGGCAATGGAAACAATATTGCCTCTTCAGTACAATTTGCCCCTTCCAACATTCCCTCTCAATGTCAACCACATTCTGACCCTGGTCCTTGCCTTTCTGCCTTTGGCCTGACTTGCTCTCCATGTGCCCCTTGGCTTCAGCCTCCAACCACCAGCCCCTTTATGGCCTCTTCCTGTTCTCCTCCAGCTCACCCTTCTCAGTCACTGACCCCCTTGACTTCCTGCCCATCCAGGCATGTGGTCATGACAGTGTCCTGGACAAGACACATGCTCTAGCCTTCAGGTGTCCCGTCTCCCAGCAGGTCCATGATTCTTTTCTGCTTCTGCCCCTCGGTGCAGTAATTCTTTGTCAATCACAGCCAACCAAGGAGACAAACACCTGGTACCCCATCTGATGGCAAGTGTTTGATGCTAGGCCTGAGGTCCACTTTCTGCTTTCTCCTTAAATGTGGTCATCCTTTAAAAATAAACCCAGCACAGAGCACACGCTCTGCTGCCTCTCCTGCCCCCAGAATCATCATGGCCAGGGATTCCTGGGAGTTTCTGAGAGAATAGGAAAACCTCAAAGACAGTAAGCACACCCATGTGTGGCATTAAACAGTGCCTTGCCAGGTTGCTTCCTCCATTTGATGAAGGAGGGTGCTGTCATGGTGAAGCCTCCTCCCGCAGGTTTGAGGAGGAGCTCCAAGATATGGAGATGTTTTCTCTCATAGGCCTCCCAGAGTCAGGTTTGAGGAGGAAGAGGTCAGGGTTTGGGGTGATTTCAGATGAGGCCATCCATCCATCCACCCATCCACCCATCCATCCATCCATCCATCCATCCATCCATCCATCCATCCATCCAGTAATTTAGTCAGTCAACAAATATTTATTGATCACTTGCTATGTGCTAAGTGTTGATCTGAGTGCTAAGGATAGAGGAGAGAACAAAACAGACAAAAATCCCTACCTTCCTGGAACTTAAAAAATACATTTCAACTTAAAAAAATAATTTCAACTTTTATTTTAGATTCAGATTCAGAGGGTACATGTACAGGTTTGTAACATGGGTATACTGCGTGATGCTGAGGTTTGGGGTACAGATGATCCTGCCACCCAGGTAGTGAGCATAGCACTCAACAGTTAGTTTTTCAAACCTTGCCCCCCCCCCCCCCCCCCAACTCTAGTAGTCCCCAGTGTCTATTGTTGTCATCTTTACGAGTGGAGCTTACATTTTATTAGGGCAAAGGACGATAAAAGAGGTAAGTACATAAGTTAGTCCAAAGTATCAAGGAGAACAAAAGGCAGAGAAGAGGAATATAAATGACCAGCAGGAGGCTATAGTTGTTGAATTTTTAGCCAGAGAAGGCCTCTCTAAGGAGGTAATGACTTCTGGGAAAGAGAAGAATTGAGGGTGACACCAGAGTTTTTGTCCATTCTCCTTGCAAAGAGCCACCCTTTCCTGGAGACTCCGACAGCCCTGGTCCCCCCTGAAGAATAAGCCAAGGCCCTGTCTCCCCGTATCTCCAGAGCCTGCACTCAGCACACTCTCCTCTAGGCGGCCCTGACACCCCACCACTTTCCTAGCCCCAGATTTGTCTTGTCCACATCCCCGAAATAAAGTCACCCCCCAAACCAAATTCTAGGAACAGCAGAAGGTGAATACCCCCAGCTTCCCAGGAAGGGCCTGGCTGGGGCCAGGGCTGGGCACACTGTGGAGACAGCCACCCCTCCTGCACACAGAACCCCATGGCCTCCACAGAGCCAGCCATCCCACACCAGCCCCTGTGGAGCGCCTCCATGAAGATCACTTCCAGCTGTGAGGCTGTCAGCAACTCCGTGAGGCAGGCTTGTTGGCATTTTCCCCTCCATTTCACAGACGAAGAACTTGCTCAGGTTTATAAGCCTTGCCAGCTGCCTGGACTCGTGACTCTCGGGAGAGTGGTCCTTGCACTCCACTTTTGAGCAATGCCCTTCCAGCTCACCTAGGAAGCTGCTCAAGGGAACCATCACCCTTCTGCACCTTGGCGTACACTCCATCCACTTGTTCATTTGTGTTTCCATTCGTATTTACAGAGTGCCTGCCAGAGGCACCATGCTTTGTGGAGAGTATGCAGTCCCCACTCTCAAAATGCAGATGGTCTAGTGGGGCATAACCAGTTAAAAGAAGGTGCTGGAGTCCCCATCTCGCTCAGGTGCATCTCCTGGCTCCCTAGACCCCTAGTCAAAAGAGACACACACAGCAAGTGCCCTGTGCCCTGGCATGGGTCCTGCGGCAGCAGGCAGATCAGCATCACATCTGGCTAAACATTCCATGTCTCACAGAGGCACTGAGGTATAAAGAGAAGCCCCTTTATTTCCCTTAATAACCTCTCAAGCCCCAAGTTACTGAAACCCTTTAGATTCAGTGAGCACAGTACTAGGAACCAACTCATTGCACAAGGACTGTGTGCCAGGCCTCTGCTAAGTACTTGGCTAGACTATCTTGGTGAGTCTTACCTCAGCCCTGTGAAGTAGGTGCTCTCTCTCTCATCATCCCTATTGCACACAGGAGAAAATTCATGTTTGGTGAAGTTAAATAACTGGCCCACAGCTGAGTGACTAATGAGTGCTTTGGTGCGAGATTTTCATATATCAGTGCCACTGCTCAAACACCTTCAGTGGCTCCCTTTGTTTGGCTTCTGGGATCAAGGCTCATCTTCTTAGCTTGCACTTGGGGCTTTCAGCAACTGGGCCCTGTCTTACCTCCTCACCTGCTGCTCTCTCCCTTCTCTATGCCAACCCTCCGCTCCACATGACTGGTATATCTTTGGTCCTTTTTGCCAAAATGACTCCCCTTCTCCTCTTTGCTTGGATACTCTTACACCTACATCATGCCCCCACACCACACCCCCATGGACCCTCGCCCAGGGTCCAGGCCACAGTGAGCATCTCTCCTCATCACCCCTGCAGGGCTTCCTGTCCTCGAACAGCTCACAGGAGTCACCAAGTCCCCTTTTCCCTGTAGCTGTGTCCCCCAGCATCTAGTGACAAGGACCCCTTTTGTGACAGGGTCCTTGCCTTGCACCTGCTTGTGCTTCAGCGTGCCCAGAAGGACACAAAAGCAGCTACAGAAATGCCCGCAGAAAGGGGCGCTTACATGTTAGTAAAAGAACTCTGGAAGGAGTGGTTCTTCGTGCAGTGTTATGATCGAGTCAGGGCCCTGGGAAGAACTCTGGAAGCTCCTGTGGCCCCTCTGAGAGGGAGCGAACAAAAGGCTGCTGTCCCCATTTCCCCACCACCATGTCCTGCAGATGCGGAGTTGCCTGCGCTTTCACAGGCTATCTCTTTTGGGGGAGTCTGAGTTTATTCCTTATGGACTTGGGAGGCTTGCCTGGGGGTATGAGAGGTCCCTCAGGGTAAACAGCATCGCCCCAGGCTCTGTGAACTGCTGTCAAGGATGGTTCCCTCCAGGGGAGCAGTGAACCGCAGACCACCTGGTTTTTGCAGGACCCCTGCTCTTTCTCACAGGACTGTGGCAGCTGGCGACATGCAGGTGCTGGGTCTGCAGTGTGGTGTGGCCCCTGCACCCAAAAGTGAACTGCACCCTCCATCCATGGGCACAGCCAGGTAAAAGGACTGGCCCAAGATCCCACTATGACCTGGAGGCAGGGAGGAAACCAGGGCCAGAAGACAAAAGCCTGCTTCTGGAGGCTTCCTCGGGGAGTGGCTGGCCCTCACTGTGCCTGGTGGCAAGTTAGCAGCTCTTGGTTCATTGTTCTCCTGCACACACAAGCAGCAGAGGACTAGATTATTTAATAAGGGAAAATAAACAGGTTAATTTTGAGTAAATAAGTGATGAGAACTAAGCAAACAGAGAGGGTCAGCAACTCCTGGTAGTCACTCTCTCTCTCTGGAAAGCCAGGCCCCAGCTCAGCCCTCACCAGGTCCTCTCTCTGAACTACCCTCTCTCAGGAGGTTTCAGTCAGATCCCACATGGCTTACCAGCCTTTTATCCTCATTAGAGGTGTCTGAGACTTTGGACTTCAATAAAACCATGGGTGACCAGGGGCTTCAGAACAGCTAGCACATTATTGCTTTCATCTTCACCTGCTGTCAGGAGAGGCTGCCTTAGGGCCCCTGACTGGTAATGAGCTCTCTGGTGCAGGAGAGGTCACTGCTATCCAGAAAGCAGCAGAAACCAGCATAGCCCTCTAGACTGCTAACCTAGAAGCTGATAGGGTAGATCAGCTCAACAGCAGCTGGCTGAAAGTCTTGGCTAGTGCTTGCAGGAGGTGGACCTGCTGAAGGGAGGGAGCCAGGATGTTGGCTTCTGGAGAAATCTGTCCTTCAGTGCAACCTGTACACCTGATGTCGCTGCCCATAACAGTAGCATTCTCCTTGGCTGCAGTGCCCAGGGTGTCTGGACAGTAAGATTCTTAAAGGCTCACCTATCTATAGCCCAACACTGCACTCCCTGGTTTCCCAGAGGCCCCTCTGCAACAACTGATTAAAGCACTTCTCTCTCTTTGATGCAGTCACATAGTCCTGGGCATAGAAAAAGATATCCTATTTGTGGGCTGCCCATGAAAGGGCAGTGAACCATGAATCAGGAGACCTGGACTTTAGACCTTCTGCCCCCAGTTAACTGTGAGACCTTGAACAAATCATTTCCCATCTCTGGTCCTCGGGCTATAAAATGTAGGGGTTGTTCTAGATGAGATGCTCTATCCTCAAGGTCCCTGCCAGCCATGAGAACCCAAGATTCCAACTGGAAAATCTATCAGCCGGCACCAACTGAGATGACCCAAGGATGCTTAAGTGGTGTCTATTGCCTGCCTCAAGGAATCTAGCAATTTCACTTTGAAATCCAAATGCTCCCATTTTTAAAGTCCCCATTGCCCCCCAAATGTTTTGTTCTTCTCCAAGGCCAGCCATGTTTCCTCCTGAATAAGCAGCCAGTGGCGTCAGTGCCTCTGAGTCCATCTTGGGAATGCAGGCTAAGCAAAGCAAGAACAATGCTCCCCCATTTCTTACGGAACACTTCTAGTCTCTTAGTCATTAAGTGGCTTGTCTGAATCTCTCATCATCAGCAGAGAAGCATCCGCTACACTTTCAGGAAAGCCATAGGAGACCTAAAAAGATCTCAGAAGCACGGGGCAGGAAGTGCTGTTAAGTTCCCCAGGGGTTGTGGGAGGGTAGGGGGGCTGAAAGAGAGATGGGGTGGAAGCCAACTGGACTCCAATGGCTAAAGAAACATTCACTGAGCAACCCCACATTATGGACCTGGGGCTCTGTACTGGGGGTACAGAGATGAGTCAGATGTGGAAGCCAGATACGTGGAGCTGAGCCAGCCCCCGTGATATCTCCTCCCATAGCAACACAGGCCTCCTCTTTGAAGCACACACTACAACTATAGCTTTTATGTTGATCTGGGGATTACATGATGAATGCCTGTGTTTCTCACCAGATTGTATGCTCTTTGAAGGCACGAATGGGGTCTGGTTTTATTCATCCTTATCCCTCTCATGTGTAGCCCAGTGCCTGATGTGTAGTAAGGGCTCAGCAAATACTGGTTAATGAACAAATGGTTGAGAATGTGGATTTGGGGTCAGTCAGATCCAGCTTCCAGCTCCAAGACTATGAGAGGCTACGTACTCCTAAGAGAGTAGCATGGCTTACTTAACCTTTCTTTTTTTTTTTTTTTTTTTTCATGTGTGACTTTTATTTTTTTTATTTTTATTTTTATTTTTATTATACTTTAAGTTCTAGGGTACATGTGCATAACGTGCAGGTTACATATGTATACATGTGCCATGTTGGTGTGCTGCACCCATCAACTCGTCAGCACCCATCAATTCATCATTTATATCAGGTATAACTCCCCAATGCAATCCCTCCCCCCTCCCCAACTTAACCTTTCATAATCGTGGCTTCCTAACCTGTGCAGTGGGATGAATATAGGACCCACCTCTTAGGATTGCCACCGAGATTAAATGAGGTAATTTGTGCAAAGTGCTTACTTAGCACAGTGGCTGGCACAGTGTAGGTGCTTAATAAGTATTGGCTACTATTATAATTATTACTACTATTATAAAGAGCTCACGGTCTTGGAACAGGGGCAGGGGAGAGAAAGGCATATCAGTGGGTAGTACTGTTTGGTTTGATCGGTGCAGTAATAGAGGTGGGGACAAGACGGGGGCATGCAGACCAAGGAACCAGGAACTCAGTCCCAGATTTCAAGCTAGGCTTCCCAAAGAGGGTGATATTTGGTAGGATCTAGAAAGGTGAGTAAAAGTAGATTTCTGTCAGAAAAAAGCAAGCAAGGGCTTTTGCTTTTTTTCTCTGGAGAGGGATCAACAGTGCCTAAAGACATGGAAAGGGCAGGGAGTGTTCAGGGTGCATGAGAGGTTCCCTGTGGCTGAGAGCATGGTGATGACAGGGGCGGAGAGCTCCCAGATGAGGCTAGAAACAGGGCCCCAGGCAAGGGCCAGCCTTGCTTGCCTAGTAGCCCATACTTGGGAGTTTGTCCGTGACTGCAGACGACGGGAGACTGGGTCTACCCCTGCCCTTCCTTCTCTACTTCCTACTCAGTCCACTGTGTCACCTTCAACCCAGACACCCACACCAGAGACCATTTTCATGTGTGTCATTCATTTGTCACACAACCACTAAATGTTGGAGGATCTCGAGAGACAGTCATGATAAGACAGACAAAGTCCCGGCCCTCCAGGAACTCATATTCTAAGGGAGGGAGACAAAAGTACCCTAAGCAAGATGGTACCCAAGGTCAGTGAGGGAGCCAGGGACCTGACCAAGGGTAGTGAGTGGGTGTGGGGCCACTTTACTCAGAGTGGTCCTGAAAAATGGGGAGGAGCAGCCAAGAGTGGAAGGAGAGCTCTCAGCAGAGGGGCTAGCAAAGAGTGCTGTGGGTCTGGCTGGGGGAAGCAGATGGTGGCTGTGGTACCAGAGTAAGTAAAGGGTAAGAGGGAGGTCAAGGGAGGACTTGGAAGTGATTGGATTTTGCTTCCTGTGAAAAGCAGAGCCCTTGGAGGACTTGCAGTAGTTTGGGACTTCAGCAGCTTGTAAAGAATGGGTGGCAGGGGCAGGGTGAAAGTGAGCGTGAGCTCAGATGCTCTACGCCCTCCACGGCTACTCAGTTCCCGAGCTGCACAGCTTCTCCCTTCTGAGTGTCCCCAAACTCTGAGGCCCTCTCCTCCCATCCCCCCTGCACTACCTCAGCTCTGGCCTGCACCATCTCTGCCAGATCCCTGCAGTTTTCTAACTCCCCCTGCTCACCCCCTCCCATCCATCCTCCTTGCTGTAACCAGGAGGTTGCTCTCCTGCTCAGAATTCTGCAGTGGCTTCTCATTTCACACTTGTTTTGTAGTTGGAAAGCCTCTTCTTCAAATGAAGTATCAACCAAAAGCCCAATCACATGCAGTAGCTGAAGAGTGGCTCAGAGACAGGGCACCAGAGTACCTTCAACCCCTCAGGCTACCTCCTTGGAACTTTCAGGAGTCGGCATGAAAAACCACTAATTCACAGAATCACATGGCATTCAAGCTTCTTCACGGGGTGGCCCTCGCCTTTCTAGCCAGCCTCACCTTCCACTGTTCTGCCCCAGGTGCCCTACACTCCAGCTATAATAACCATAACATTGAGTGTTTACTATGTGCCGTCCTGCCCTAAGTGCTCCTATGTATGATGTCATATAATCTTCACAAAAGCCTTACAAGATGGCTATTATTGTTATCCCCACTTTTTAGCTGGGGACGCTGAAGGACGGAGAGGTTATGCAACTGGTCCAAGGGCACACAGCTACTAAATGGCACAGCCAAGATGTGGACAGAAGCTTGAGAGTCCCCACTTTCAGCCACTACACCATCCTGCCTCTTGATGACACCTCCCCACTAAACGCTCCAAGATCTTTCCCACCTTTATGCCTTCGTCTTGTTCTTTCTGCCGCCTGAAATAACTTCTCTACTCCCCTGACCATCCTGGACAACTCTTATCTTTCCAGGCCAGCTGTCCTGTCACCCCCTCTTGGGTCACCTCCTCTGACTCCCTTGGTCTGGCCTGGGGTTGTGCTCCCATTGCTCTTGGGTGGTAAAGGCCAAGGGAGAAATCTCACAACTGCCCCAAGGCAAAGTCAGGACTTCTGAGAGGAACCCGGAACCCGGCAGGATGTGCTGAACTGCTGGGTGAGGGGCTGCAGGAGGAGAGTGGAGACTGACACTCTGCCCGCCCCATGTCCCCATGGCTGGCTCAGCTCTCGCCTGGGAGAGAGGAGCTGTGGGAGTGGGCACTCCTTCCCAGGGTGCCGAGAGGGGGCCCCTGCTGTGAACACCAGCCTGGGTGATGTGAGTTGATTCCCTGCTCCTCCTCAGGCCTGGGCTCCTAGGGCTTCAGCAAGAATGCTGAGGGTGGCTGGGGTAGAAGGGCGGGATGTGTCTGTTGTGATGCTCAGGGCTTCCTGCTGGGTGCTGGGGCAGGTTCTGTTTGTTCTGAGTTCCGTGACTGCTTTTACTCTCAAGTGCTTCTCTGCCCCAAGGGCCTTGCAGCATTATGAATAAATGATCAACCAGAATTGAGGCTCCTTAAACGAACTCAGTATACTCCAACTTCACCCTGCAGTGTGGACACAGGGCTAAAGACTGCCCCGTGGAGGAGAAAGCACCCCCAAGCCAGTGTGGAGCAGCGGTGCACGGAGGATGTGGGTGAGATCCTTGAGTCTGGGTTTGTCCTAGGGACCCATTGAGACTAAAGCACACCAGCGGGAAGCAAATGTTTCTGCATCTGAGCATCTTCAGAGAAACAGATGGTCTTATTTAGGAAACTTTTTCTCAGCCTCTCCTTCGTGAACCTGCCCTTGAAAAGAGGCTTAGTATTTCACATGCACCATTACTTTTGGGCAAATATCCGTGAGTCAGAATCACACTGGGAGGTGCAGATCTCTTTCTAATGACTTTTAAAAAGGTGGGTGGAGAAGAAGAGGGGCTATGAGAGGTTGGAAAGGAGCTTGAGAGGAGTGGAGTTTGGAGAAGTTTTAGAAGAGATGGCAGCAATGCCTGGTCAAGCCAGGAAGTCTGTGCCATAGAGTGCTTGTGTATGAGAGCCCAGAGCCGAGGACCTCACTTCAGATCTGGTCCTTCCACTGTCATCTTCATTAACCTCAGGGGCGGTGGGGGTAGTAAATGGTACATTAATGAAGTTAATGATGAGAATCCATCTTAATTTCTTGCCACAAGTTGTCCTGCCACGTGGCTGTCAAACAGCTGCCAGTTTCTCCTGGGGAGAGGGCAGGCATCTCAGTGGTGAGAGATCTGCTCTCTGCCCCTTGCAGGGCTGTGGGGGCTGGGGCTCTCAGCAGGAGGGGTGATGCCTTGGTCCTGGTTTCCGGAGGAGTCTCCTGGGGCAGCTGAGGAATGTTTCTTGCAAACAAGTGCCCTGAGGCGGGTGCCAAATAGGCAGGGCTTTGGTCTCAGCCAAAGGCACATGCCTGCACTGCCTGACAGTGGCTTTAGCTTCACCATCTCTTTGGGGACAGTCACCCTGAAGATTAAGGTCTTTCCCCACCTCCTGCTCCCCACACTTCAGAATCTCTGGGTCTTGCCATGGCAAGGTGTTCCGTAGAGAAGCTCTTTCCAGCCTTTCACAGAGTTGACTGCCCTGCTCTTGAAAACTACACTTCCTTCAGGTTCTTCTCCCACCTCTCTGGCTGCCTCTTTCAGGTCTCCTGTGCCAGCCTCTTCTCCCATCCCTGCCTCTAAACAGTGGGGTTTGTCAAGCCTCTCCTCTCCTCACTCAGCCATAATGTCAATATCCGTCTCCACACTAATGGTTCCTGAGTTTATGGCCCCTCTGCAGACATCTCTTCTAGACTCCAGACTCCTATATCCAAAATGACATGGCCATGTGGCTGGAAATCTAGAACTTCTCAGAGGCTCAAAGTTGCCCTTTTCATCTTCTGTTTACATAATTTTCCCCAACCTATAAGTGGCCCTTCCATCCACCCAGTTGCTCAAGCCAGAAATGAGACATCTTTGTGGACTTCTGCCTTCCTCTTTTGGATTTAGATCATCATCAAGCCCTGATAATTCTAACTCCAAATTCCATCTCAAGTCCACCCACCTCTCTCCATCTCCAGTGCCACACGGAGGCCAAAGCCTACCCCCTGCCCGCATATAGCTGCCTCCTATCTGCCCTCCCTGCTTCCCTTGCTCTCCCGCCCCATTCTCCACGCAGCAGCTAGAGTGCTCTTCCCCAGATGGAAAATGGAGTGTACCACTCCTTGTTTAAAACCTCCAATGGCATCCCCTTGCAAGAGGAATAAAAACAAAAGCACTTACCAAGATCTACAGGGCCCTCCACAACAGGGCTGACTCTTCAGCCTCCCCTGTGCCAGGGCTCTCCTCACAGGCTTCCTTAAATGCCCCAGGTTATTCCTGCCCTGTGATTTTGTACTTTCTGTTCCTCTGATTGACCGTTCTTTCGCCAGCTCTTCACATGGCAGAGACCCACTCATCTCAGGCCACTTCCTCCAGCTCCTCCCTCTGCTGCCAACTGTGTTCCCGAAGGACAGGTCTGGGTCTGTTTTGCCAGGACCAGGACGAGGGTGAGGCAAAGCAGGTGCCCAGGTACAAAAGTGAAGGAGGTGCTCACTGTCAGGTTCATGCATGTATCCAAGAGTGAGTGCCCCCTTCCATTCTGCCTCCTGGGTACTTCACTTGCCTCACCCTAATCTCAATCCCATATTTTACTCATTTCACTGTATTCTCAGTACTGAGCACAGTGCCTGGTGTATAACAGATGCTGACAGGTATTTGTTGAATTAATGAGCAACTCAGCTTTGTGGGGTTCACCTGGTTAAAGTGGCAAAATGAATGGCTGACAAGAGTAGGCCTTTGCTTAACCTCAGCCTCTGGTCTCCCCAGGAGGGTTGCTGTGGTTATTGAGATGGTTTCAGGGTGGAGACTCATAAGTGTTTCTCAGGGGGTGGGCTGAATATTCCCTGCATTAGAAGCTTGGGAGGTGGGGACTTGATTCCTGAGCTGCACCCAAGATTTACCGAGTCATCATCTCTGGAGGGGGTGCCTGGATGTTTGCATTATTGACAGGCTTCCCAGGTGAATGTTACATAGCCTCGGTTCGTGATATAAGGCGAGAGATTCTGAGATTGCCCCAGGTCAGACCCTATTAGAATCTCTGTGACATGGAACACGTCCTGATGCAACCGAAGTCATTAAATATCAGGGCTACCAAGCAAAAGTTAAGGCATAAAAGGGCCTCTTCTCTTTTATTAGGCACAAGCAAGGGTTCCAAACGATTGAAGCCATGTGGGCTGCTGGACTGGTCCTGGCCCTCACCACTTCCCTTTGCCTTTTTCCTGTGCACCACAAGGCACACTGGGTAGCTATATTTTAGTAAGAAGCTGCCTCAGCCGGGCGCAGTGGCTCAAGCCTGTCATCCCAGCACTTTGGGAGGCCGAGACGGGCGGATCACGAGGTCAGGAGATCGAGACCACCCTGGCTAACACGGTGAAACCCCGTCTCTACTAAAAAAATACAAAAAACTAGCCGGGCGAGGTGGTGCCTCTAGTCCCAGCCACTCGGGAGGCTGAGGCAGGAGAATGGCATAAACCCGGGAGGCAGAGCTTGCAGTGAGCTGAGGTCTGACCACTGCGCCTGGGCGACAGAGCGAGACTCCGTCTCAAAAAAAAAAAAAAAAAAAAAAAAAAAAAGAAGCTGCCTCATCCAAATTTACAGGGTTTAAGAAAATTAGGTATTAAGCAAAGATAGTGTTTCAAAGATATCTGACACCATTCTGTAAATATTCCTTATTGCAATAGATCTCCAAGGATGTGTTCCTGACCAATAAGATCAGCATCACTTGGAAATAATCAGAAACACAAATTCTTGGATCCTACCCCACCAGAAGGCAGGGCCCAATAATCTGCGTTTAACAAGCCCCAGGGAAGTCTCAGGAACTGACAACCATTGCTTTTATCTAGTTGGAAGAACCAATTGAACACACATACTCTGGCCAGGATTTTGAAGTGTCTTCCACTTCTTTGAATCTATTTATTTTGGTGATTAAAGCCAAAGTCAAGAGAGGAGGAGACTAACAGTCATGGAGCATCTACTAGTTTGTAGGGACTATGTTGGGTACTTAACACTTGTTTTTTGTTTTGAGTTTTGCTGTGTTGTCCAGGCTGGAGTACAGTGGCACGCGATCTTGGCTCACTGCAACCTCGGCATCCTGGATTCAAGCAATTCTCCTGCCTCAGCTTCCTGAGTAGCTGGGATTAGAGGTGCATGTCACCATGCCTGGCTAATTTTTGTACTTTTAGCAGAGATGGGGTTTCACCATGTTGTCCGGGCTGGTCTCAAACTTCTGACCTTGTGATCTTCCCCCCTCGGCCTCCCAAAGTGCTGGGATTACAGGCATGAGCCACCACGCCCAGACCTTAACACATATTAAATTCATTTTACTCATACTCTATGCCTGGGAGGAACACATAATTATCTCTACGTTGTACTGAAAACCATAGAGGTTAAGTAACTTGCCTAGGGTCTCGTGTGCTAAGCTTGGCTTTGGCTCAGGTGTGTTGACTCTGAAGGCGTTGCTCTTCTCCTCCATCCCACCCAGCTTCCTCTGGGACTGTCCATGCTCCACCCCACTCCACCCCACCTTCTGTCCCTGGTTATGGAGGGTTAGGGCTGCCGAGGACATGTAGATTTTGAAGGTGAAATTTCTTGGTGTTCTTGAAGCAAGAAGCACAAGAGAGGAAACTCGGAGACTTAGAATATTTACCTCCCTTCTGCCTGCCCCCACCTGCCCCTCTTGAAAGAAGACAAATGGATGGTGTCACCCTGCATTACAGACTATGATAGGATCCATCCCGCTCACTTAAACCTGCTAGTGCAGCACCCTGGCCTCAGCCCGTCATTTCTCACGAAAGTCACCTGCTATGTCATTGTCTCACCAAGTGCCAAACTGCTGCAGCAGACACTGCCTCAGGGGAAGGAGGGCGGGGGAGAAGCTAGGCCAGCAGGGGCAGAACACCTGGGCCAAAGCTCTTGTCCCCAACGTGGCAGCTCAGTGGAAGAACCCTAGGCCCTCTCTGCACAGATATTTGTACCTGAGTTCTCTGGGGAGCAGCCACCAGGACTAGGAGGAGGAAACCCATATATGAAAAAGTTTTGAGCTGGTGAAGTGTTTCCCCTGTCTCCAGTAAAGTTGTAGTTATATTCCTCACTGTTATTTCCTTGCTTCCTTAGGTCTTGAGGAGGGGTGAGGAGATGATCTGTAGTCCCTACAGGCTTCTTGGGAGAGTTGAAGGTGTCAGATCTCAAAATTCATTCCCTTGGTGTGGGATATTTAAGGATCAGAGCAAAGCAACTCCAATCACATGTCACTAGGAAGCAAGAGGCCCCAAGAGATCAGCCAGCTTATCCAGTCCCAGCTCCCCAGCAAGACCACATTCAGCTTAACAATCAATGCCTCTTTTCCAGTGTTCCACCCCCTCCCAGAACTCAGGAAGTCCTCCCAGATGGCTGACCCAGTGCCTGGGGCATCTGTGTCTTCCCTCCTAGTTCCTACCTACTATTACATCATAATTTAGAGGTTATGCCTTCTAAGACTGTATGAGTTTTGACTCTACCTTCTCTTCACCAAAACCAAGAACCTTCCTTTGGCCTCATTATGTTTTAGGCATTTGGTGGCCTTTCATCTAGACCCACAACTAACCATCGATGAAGAACTCCTGACTCATGATCCAGAAGGGAAGAACCATGAGTCAGCTACAGGAGTTTTAATATAAACAGATCCAAGGAGCGATGCATGGAGTTGGGCACAGAACCTGGGGTTCAAATCCCTGCCCTGCTGCTTTCCAGCTGTGTGACTGTAAAACTCACTGAACGTCTCTGACCCTTTCTGACGGTGGGCAGTATTGTCATGCTTGAGGTGGCTCCTGTGAGGCAGGTGCCTTTTGCCCTGATTTAGAGTCATAAGAGGAAACCATGGGGAGGGTGTGGCCAGCTACTAGTAGGAAAACCAAGACGTGCATGTAGCAAGAATGCAATCTGTTTGTAAGCCTCTCATTCTCCCGCCACAGGGAGGCAGGTGGTGCCACTGAGCCCACTGGGTGTGCTGTCCCCCCTGCCTGCCTGGTGGGCTGAGGGGCCAGGTATGCCCCATGGATGTCTAAGTCAGCAAGAGTTGGAGGAAGAGGCAGCTGCTTTGGAGTTGTTCCTGGGTAGAGGGTGGGAATGAGACATCTTCTAGCCTGGATTTCAGAGGTCCTGCCTGCAGGACCCCATGGAAGCTGAGTTGATTTGCTGGCTCTTTCTTCCCTCCCAGCCCTGGGCTTCCCTACCCAGCAGCGCCTTCAATCAGTAGGACTGGGGAGGGCATCCTGTGTCTTCTCAGGCTCCAGTTCAGATGTTCCCAGTAAGGGAACTTAAGGGAAAAATTAAGCTGGCTCTCGGAGGCCTGGGTTCAAATCCCGGTTCTGCTGCGAATCGGTAGAATGATATGGGGCAAGTCACTGTGCCTCCCTGAGCTGTGCATCCTCAGCTGTAAAATGAGAGCATTGTACCAGATGACCTTGCCTCCTCGTTAGAGAAATAGGGTGAACCGTGAAGCCCAATGAGTGTATGCACTGAAGACACCTCGCAGGGATCTAGTGCAGAGCAAACTCTTCAGACACTTTCCGGCCACATCCTGCTCCATCCCACTGCGGAGCTGCCTCTGGCCGCTGGTGGGTTGGCTTCAGCCATCTCCAAACTGCATCCTGACAATACTTCACTGGAAGGAGAGGCAAGCGGTGTGGGAGAGGGGGACAGGAGGGAGGGAACATGGGGCCAGGAGCTCAGAGATTCCCCAGCAAGTACAGTGTTCTTTGCTGGGAGGTTGCTCTAAACCAGGCCCCAGGCCTCCCTTCCCCCTGCTCACCCAGGAGCACGACGATGAAGCACCAAATTAGCTCCATTATTGTAACTCCTCCAAAAATTATAGGCCGCATGTTCTGCCAGAGCCAGCTAATGTCTCCCATTGGTAAGCAGGTGACACTAATAGTTATTTCCTCCCTTCCAGGCACCAAGGGCAGAATGGCAGAAACAGAGTGAGGCTCAGGCTGGGAGGAGAAAGGCCCAGGGAGAAGCCGAGGCACTGGATGGTCCTGATGCCAGGGGTCGCCTGAGTGCCACAGCAGAAGTTTGCAGATCCTCCCTTTCGCTTAGAGAAACTGTCTCTTTGCACTGTGTGAACCTGGAGACCTCCCTGCTCAGGAATGGCGCTGCCTGGCCTCCAGGGGAGGCCACAGCCCACAGGCCATGCCGGGCCCTCAGGTGGGGTGTCCCTGGGGCTCCTGCTGCTGCTGCTGCTGCAGAGGGGCCTGCTGCTCCCCAGCTGTCCCCACAGCTTGGGTTCCTTCTCCCAGGCGATGCCCAGCTTTCTTTGGCTTCCCACACAGCAGTCAGCATTTCCTCTCTCACCTCTTCCATCCTCCCCCACCGCCATCTGCCTCTCCTCTCACACCAGACAGAGCCATCTCCTGTCGGTGTCAGCTGAGGCAACGCTTCCTCAAGGGGGCAGGGTCCCAAACGGGAGTGGAAATAGCCCATTCCCAGGCATATACCCAAGCCCCTTTCTGCCAGGCCCAGCAGCGGGAAATCACAGATTCCTGGACCTGGGGTGGCTCCTATGTCTCTGTGATCACTGCCCTCCGCGCACACCACGGTTCTGCAGAGCATCCAGCAACTCAGTCCCAGCCCAGTCCTTTCTAGAGACAAAGGTGGGAATCAAGTCGGCCTGATGCCTCTCTTTAAAGAATTCCCAACCAAGCCCCCTCTGCAGTTAGTAGTTGAAGTGTAAGGACCTTTCTGGGGATCAGTGTGAGAGCTCAGGGGTCCCCAGATAATACCAAGGCTCCTTCTCATTTCACATATCAGAAAACAGAGGCTTGGAAGGGCTGTGCATCCCTGGTGAATCTACTTGGAATTTTTTCCAGCTCCTAGACCAAGCTGGAATCCCTTTCTCTTACTTTCCAATTCCATCCCACAAGTATAAATTGAGTACTTACTGGATGCAAGGCCAGGGTTCAGGGCTCCAGTAATTTGGAAAGTCCCAAATTCCAGGGACTGCCTACCTCTCACACTGGATGATGATAAGGAAGTACTTTAAAGGTACTACACATAGCTGGCATTCATTGAGCTCCCGCTGTGTGCCGATGGGCACTTGGCTGAGATTTGTGTGAATTCTCTTCTTTAATCCTCACAACAACCTTATGGAAAAGGGTAAGTTTTACCCACATTTTACAGATGAAAGAACAAGCATGGAGATGTTATGTTAAAGAGTGTGGAGATACGGCTTGAACAAAGGCAGCCAGACCCCAGGGTCTACCTCAGCCACCATGCCAAGCCAGTTTGGTTTTCTGAAAGGTTGTCCCTGAGAATGATTCACCCAATGCTTCTGGAGCTCTGACTGAGTAGGGTTTGATGGAGCTTTACACATTCTCTCAGTAACTTGTTTTTAAAAATCTCTTTTAGGCCGGGCTTACGCCTGTAATCCCAGCACTTTGGGAGGCCGAGGCGGGCGGATCACCAGGTCAGGAGATCGAGACCATCCTGGCTAACATGGTGAAACCCCCTCTCTACTAACAATATAAACAATTAGCCGGGCATGGTGGTGGGCACCTGTAGTCCCAGCTACTCAGGAGGCTGAGGCAGGAGAATGGCGCGAACCCGGGAGGCGGAGCTTCCAGTGAGCCGAGATCGCGCCACTGCACTCCAGCCTGGGTGGCAGAGCGAGACTCCGTTTACAAAACAAAACAAAACAACAAAAAAGCAAAACTCTTTTAAAGATGCTCATGTATTTGTTACAACAGATTTGTGAGCTAGGTTTTATAATTACCCCCACTTTGCAGTTGAAGAATCGAAGGCATAGAGGTGTTCATGAGGTCTCAGAATTCAAAGACCACGCTATGATCCGCCCCCGGGATGCTGTTCACCATGTGATGCCCTCGGTAGAAAATTTCCTCCTGTCCTAGAACCAGGAATAGCTTTGTGTTTCCTAGGCCTCTGGTTTGTCTTTACTTAATGGACACTGAATTCTGTGACTATCTTTCCCTTTTTGTATTATCTGCCAGAATGCTTCAAGTCACTCGTGTGGCCTGCCTCTGGGCAGGTTTGGACGGCAGGGCGTGCGCATTGTGTAGGGCGCTCCCGTTTTAAACTTATTTTTAATCTTGTCGTACGTCCTATGAGCTAGCTAAATCTTTTCTGGAGCAACACAAAGTGACAAGCAAAATAAATAAATGTTTTTATTACATGCTGTGCAACCTCAGATAATTCACTTAGCCTCTCTTAGCTTAATTTTCTCTATCTACAGAATTAGGATAATTCCTCCTACCTGCTGAGGATTAAATGAGACAATGTGTGCAAAAAGGCTCTGTAAATTCAATAGTGCTATATAAAGGCAAGGTGACTTGCTACTAATATTGTTGTTATTAGTTACGAGATGGGGTCCCTGCCCCTGGGGCACCTGCACTCAGGGACTGGTAAAGAGGGCATGGCTGTCTGGGACCTACTCCTACGTCACTGGGAAGACACCCAGGGTTGTGTGGCTTGAAGGAGCTACTGATGCTGCCCTGGCTGGAGAACAGAGCTGCATCAAACCTCACGCTGTCCGTGTCTAGAGTCAGGGCCTTAGTTGAAGCTGTCCCTACTGCCCTGCCCACTGGGCAGCTAACTGGCCAGAGAGGAATAGGCGATGTCTGCATAACCCCCAAGCCCCCCAGGGGGAGGCTGGCAGTCCCTGTGAGGTTGTAGGACTCTCCAGGGAGTCTTCTAGGATCTCAACATCACCTGAGAAGACCATGGCCTCTCCTACTCCTAATATCTCAGAATGTTCAAGGACTTGCTGATATGAGATGGGCAGTGGCCTTGGTCTTCAGTGAGAAGGCTGGCTTGGGGCCTGCCAGATCTTCAGGCCTGTCTTCACTATCCCTCCTTGGAGCCTTGGCCCTGCACACCTCGCACTCTCCTCCCTCTTGTTCTCCACTCCACGTCTTCCCTTCTTTCCAGCATTCCTCCAAAATTCCTTAATCCTGGACATTTGCAGGCCCAGCCCAGCCTGTGCATCAACCCCTCACAGTCTGCAGGGTAGTCCCCGCCCTTCACTGCATTCACATCATTTTCTAAGCAACAGGGGGACTCTGGGGCTCATCAAAATTCGAGTTGCAGTATTCTTGGGAGAATGGGCTTCTAGTGAAATGTATTTTTGGTGGCTTTCTGTATTTTCTAAAATATCTAAAATAAGAATGTAATACTTTACCTTGAGGCAAAGAACGGTAAAATACATGAGTTATAGAGCATTTAAAGAAAATGATCTCAGTTTTGGTTCTCTGCGCTATCATTTTAAAACTGTGTGGCTTCAGGGAATTTCCTTAGTTTTCCCCATCTGTAAAATGGAAACACTGATACCTTCCTGTATTGAGGTTAAATAAGAATATATCCTTGGAAATTTATTTATAAACACTTTAGTTATTGTTGTTGTTAGATTCAAGAGCCATAAACCACGGCAAGAACCCAGGAAGGCCCTTTTCTCATGGAAATCGTATTGCACCCTAGTCACAGCCCAGTGGTAGAGATTCTTGTCCACATTTGGCTAAGGAGGAAAGAGAGAGGTGAAGTGGTCTGACAGGCCACATAGCAGAGGCCAGTTTCAAGCCCCAGCCTCCTGACTCCAACTGTTGCTTACCTGCAGGCTCTTGGGGCCTGGCACCGAGTCTGCCCTTGGATCCATGCCCCTTGCAGGGTCTCATGGATCCTGACTGAGAGCCCAGAGCTGACTGCATGGCCTTGAAGCCTCTACACCATTATCAGGGCCTCAGTTTCCCTGTGAGTGAAATGAAGAGAGAATCTTTGTCCTCCTTTCTCAACACGTGAGAGACGCAAACTGACATGGAAGTGGTTTGGGTTTTATTATAATCACCCTTAAGGGTATTCATAAGCCACATCATCTTCAGGCTGCGAGGTCTCCTCGAAATTCTTTTCCAAACAGAATTTCTTAGGGGAACTAAAAAATGTCCCTGGGACTGGAGTCCTCTGCGGGGAGGAGGAGTGACAGAAAGCCAATCAAACAAGATGAAACAGGAACAAGCCCCTTGCTGCTTCCTTGGCGTGTGGTGGACACAGCATGTGCATTTGTGTGTGTGTGTGTGTGTGTGTGTGTGTGTGTGTGTGCATGAGCATATGTACACACATGCATGGGGCTGCCTGGGGTCTGGCCAGACTCAGGGTGGGTGGCGGAGGGCTCTGCTGAGATTCTGCTTCCCTATCTCTTGCAGGACGCAGACAGGAGCGCAGCCAGAGTTTCTCTGGTAAAAATTCTCCAAATAGGGTCGGGGGAATACTTTCCTAGGGAACACCCACTCCCTAAAAAGAGCTGGGTGGCTGCCTGCACTTGGATAGGATTCACTAAAAACACCCTGCCAGCAGGAGTTGGAGTTACAAAGGGCTTCACTGCCAGCCTTTCCCCCGGCCTCTTTTTCTCCACAAGCCTACCAAAAAGGCCCAGCAGCACAAAGAAATATTGGTTCTCATAATTTCCCCCAGAAAAGTCACCTTGAGCCCTAATCCCCCACTTTCAAAATGCCTGTCCAGGGCCTGCCCGCCCAGCACAGCTTGTCAGCATTAGAATCCTGACTCACACCTTCTTTTCTCCAGGGCCTGCGAGGCACTCTGAGCTTGGCTGTTCCGTATGCCCTCCTTCCTGCCTTTTTGCTTCCAGCTGACTTTCAGCTAGTTCCTCTGATGTATCGATCCTGGGAGGGGCTGGGCAGGGCTCCCAGCAGTGTCGCTCTCACAGGGCCCTGCAGGAGTGACTCAGCTGGAGATGACTCTGACAATGTGGAGGAGGCATTTTCAAGCAGGTGCCTCAAGTCACAAAGCTAGCCCTGTCCCCAACTTCTCAAGAAGAGAAGTGCTTATCATGTTGTCATGACACACCACCAGAGCTGTTTTTTTCTCTCTGGAAGTTGGACTGTTCCTAGCACATGGTCCAATGTGTCACTACAGAGATGTGAGTCAACCAAAGGCTCGAGGAGGGACCGACTCACCCTGGGAAAGAGCCCCACGCCAGTGCTGTTCCCGTGGGTGCAGGGGTGGCGTGAGAGGCTGTCCTCTCCCCTCTCCTTCTACAAAGCGGTGACCTCTTTTATTCAAACAAGGTGCAAAGCCTTTCGGGGGCGGCAGAGAGGAGCTCTGGAGAAGGCTGGCAGGTGGCCAGGGTGGCTGAAGAAAGACCCTCTGTCTCTCCCCCTGCACATTCCCCTTCTTTCCTTTTGGGTTTTCTTTCTGGTTCTAGGTGATCCTTCATGTTCTGTCCCTGAATTCTCTTTAAAGCTCCAACCCAAGTGTAGACCCAAACCCTGCTCCTGGTTCCTGGTTCCCATCACATCCCTGAAAGAGCCTGGTAGCATAAAAAGGAACTTCAAATACTAAGGGTGAACAAAAGGAAATAGCCACAGACAAAGCAAATGACACTGCCTCAGGGTCTCCAGCCCCAGGTGGCCAGGACACTTGCACAGGCCCCTCCCCACGTCTTTCCCTGGCAGCTCTCTGCCTCTCCCCGTGGAGTGGCGTCCTCTCTTTTATGGACATTTATCTCTAACACTCTGTCTCTTTTCTGGCTGAGACCCTATCCAATTCTTCCACCTGGCTGGGGCCTTCTTCTCAGGCTTCATTTTGGACGGAAGGACTGGTTCATTCTCAGGAGACTTGCAGAACTCAGAAGGTTGAGATGGAAGTGGCTTCCACCTTCCTATCTCAGGTGGCAACTCCAGCCAAGCCCTAAGGAGGGGCCTCTCTCGGCATATACAGGAAAATGGCTTTACAAGCCCCGCAGAAATGCCAATGGCCATAGAAATTCTTAGGAAACAGAGAAAGCAAATGCCATTTGAAACCATAAAAGCCTTCTATGGAGGGTGGAGCCTGGTAAAGGCAATATAACAATCTTAGGGTCCCCACTGCTCCTGGAAATGATGGCCAGTTATTCAATTAGCAACCTTGTTGGGTTTTAAATGTGAGGAGATGGGACTTCAACTGAGCTGCAGCTGGGGCTGGGGCTGGAGAGAAGTCAGGCAATTGAAAGAGGGATGTGTGGTTGTTTGGATTTGAGGCCTGGAACTTTCGGGGAATGGAGAGGGAAGACAATAGAATGATGGGAGTGGTGGGGAGCTGGGGGCAGGTGCCCACCAGCAGTCTGCTGTGCCGCTGGGAAGTGGTACTCTCCATCACAACAGACCTGCAGTTAAGTGCTGCTCTTCACTTTGTGTTGCTTGGGGTGTGGTGGCGCTGGGCCCGTGTTCCATGACTGAGTCAATGAAGGAAGAGCCATCAGAGACCAAGAGGGGGATGACAGTTAGGAAGAGGTGGAATACTGGTGCCAGAAGAGACTATGCTCATACATGCTTTCCCCACCCCAGGAAGAGGCAGGACGCATGGAGGGAGCCCCTGTTAGCCAGTTCCTGAGAAGGCAAGATGGGGGAGGGCTTGGAGCACATGCAGCCAGCTGGCCAGGTGGACCCCTGCCGCTCACCGGCCTGGTGACCTTGAGCAGATTGCCTGAGTTGCTTCCTCTGGAGACTGGGGATAACACCAGTACTGACCCTGCAAGACAGGGGTGAGGAATGAATAAACCATGGCACTTAGAGCCTGGCACACAAGAGGCCAAGAAGCTCTGGCGGACACCCTGCTTAACCTGCAGTTGGAATTCTGCACATAAATTGTCATCTGAGGCTTGTTTTCGCACCCATTCCTGATCTCACCTCCATTCCCTCCCACTTCAAGTATATCAGACACAGGTTTTGTGAAGAAAACATAAAATAGCTCCTAGGGAAACCCGACCCATGGTCAAGGATGTTGGTGAACTCCACATTGTGTCACATCCAGACAATCAGCCGGGTAGGGCTCTAAAATGACAGTCTTTTGAGGCAATCATTGGTGCTTTTCAGGCCATCAAGATGGAGGGCAGTGCCAGTCTGTGCTGGCCAGACATGGGTGAACATCGTGCTGTGGCTCATCCTGTCTGGGGGCTGTCTCTCTATCCTAATTCCCTCATCCCAAGGCCAAGTGGACTCCATGGAAAGCTTTCTACCCAGATTTCAGTGCAGCCCTAGAGAGGCCCTCAAGGTCTCACAGACTTTGTCCAGAAAGGAAGATATTAAATATTCATGGAGAATGAGTAGGTGTCAATTCAGACATGAGAGGAAAATGTGGCTACAGTGGATGGCTGATGAGGATGAATGAGGGCCAGATGGGCTCAGGGTTGGCAGAGGCGTGGGGGCTGGAGGGAGGGGGAGGATGGCTGCTGTAGAGACCACATTTTTCTGTATTGCTGCTGACACTAAAACACTATAAAATATGCTAGCAACTGGACAAGGCTGACCTATGCTCTACGGCTCACCTTGTCTCCTTCCTCCTCTAAGATAGAAATATTTATGTACCATGGGGAGATTTTGGGTGGGAGTTAATTGGCTCAGGGTCAAAACACTTTGATAAATGGCCTCTTTTTTCCTTGGTTTTCCTGCTGATGTTCCTCGCTGGTTTGCCTATTTCCGGTCTTAGATCTTCCTTGCATGGAAAAGACTAACTTTTGGGATAGGGGAGGGGGTTTTTGCTCTGTGCCCTTTGACATTTCATGCCTTTAACTCCAGATTCTCTCTTTCACCTCTTCCCTACAGAAGAGAGAGGCTCATGGGCACAGGATGAAGGCAGAGTGTGGGCAGGGGCCTGGGAAAGAAAGAGTAAAAACAAGGCAAGAGAATTTCCTATAAAAATCCAGAGACTAGGAAGGCAGTAGGAAGGGCATGGGCTGAGTCTCATGAGACCTGCTTTGGAGCCCAGATTTGCATTGACTCCCAACCACCCCAAGCAAGGTGTGAGACTTCTCTGGTCTGAGATTACTTATGTATGGCAGGAGGAGGTTGAGCCAGGTCATCTCTGAGGCTCTTTCTAGCTCTGACCACCCCCAAGTCCATGAAAATATGGAGTCATAACACTGTGGTCCGCAGGAAAATGTGAAGCCCCTCAGGGACTGCTCCAATTCTCCCGAGTTGGTTCCTATTCTGGTCATAGTTACACCCCATGACCCTAGTCTCTCTGAATTGCTGCTGATCTAGAAAACTGCATTCCCTTCCTCCTGGATGAATCCTGGAGTTCGAAAGTCTGTGACAGTGCCCAGAGGGGATGTTTGGCTGCTGCTTTCCTTGCGACCAAATAGTCTCTCTCCAGGAGAAAATGTCATTGTGTGTTATTAGGCAGTGGAAGCACTAAGCAAGTGCATATGTTCTGGGAGCAAGGTCGGGGGAAGCATGGGAAGTACATCTGTGTTGGAGAAATCACTTTTTGTTGATGCATGAGCTCGTTGCCTAATGATTTCCCATTCATCCTCTTGTAAAGGAAAGAATAGATATTTATTCCATCCAGAGGCACAGCATACTAATGAGGGGCACATTGGGCCGGGGGCAGGGTCGGCTTGCCCACCAGCTCTGTGCTGAAGCAGGCTGTGAGCAGAGGGAGGGAGGGAAGACAGGGTTGTGGTCTGGTTGCCAGTGGGAGCCGTGCCCTACAGGAAGCTGGCCTGAGTGGGCAATGGGGCTGTCTGGAGGCTAGGGAACTCATCAAGAGTGAACGTGGAACTGTCTCCACTATCTGGGCCTCTGGCAGCTTTGTAAGGCCATTTCTTCTGAAGCAGCGGAGAAGGACCTATTGTGAAAGGTCAAGTTTAGAAACAACTTAAATAAGAACACCCAAGGCCAGCAGAGCTGAGCAGCTCTGCTTACTGCAGGTCAGAGCCCTGTCTGGACCATTGGCTTTGTTTTCCAGCATCACATGGGAAACCTTTAGCCCCCTGGAACCAAGAACAGCTACAGGTCCTAATTTTGGCTCAAGTGAGAGTGTGTGGAAGGGTAGGGGCACATCCGTCACCTCTGCAGCAGGAACAGTTTGTGGACTTGGAGTCCTCACCTGTGGTGGAAGGGACCTGCTGCTGCTCAGCTGTGGGAGTCTGTGACCCGACTCCCGGATTGACCATGGAGGCCCTAGTGAAGGCTGCCCGTGGGATGGAGTGTGGAACCCATACCTCTCCTCTTTCCTTTCTGGGCTCTTGGTGGATTTTCAGCAATCCTTCTCTAGAGGAGCCTTGGCCCCTTGGGCAGTCCCAGAAAAGTCAAAGTCCTGTTGGCTTTGGAACCTGGGACTGGACACAGTAAGGCACATTCTCAGGATCTGAGCTTTGAGCATGGAGGGACCTTTCCCTGCACCCTCCAACCTCCAATTGCCTCCTAGTCACTACAGGACATGAGGTCTGAGGTTAGGGCTGCTGTTACTATTCTGCAGCAGGAAAAGCTGCTCCTTGCTCGATGTTCCCATCAGATCAAGAAATCCTTCCAGGGAGGCAGCCAGGCTCTTCACCGCCTCCCCTCTTTGGTGAGAGGTACAAAGGAGAGGTCCCACCCATCTCTGCATTGGCAGGGGTGAAAGGAATAAACTGTGAGTAGGATGCACTGGTCATTTCCAGCCATTGGTCTAAGGAGGGGGTGTCAGAGAATAACAAGGATGATGACGCCAGGCCCAGGGGAGCGTGGAGGCAAATGAACATCCAGCAAAGACAACTGGGGAGCTGCACAGCTCCCGCTGAGCAGCGAACACACAAGGGAGCCCTGCAGCCCTACCAAGGACCTGGTGGCTTCTGATCCAGGTGGGTGGGGGCCAGGCAGCTGGGAGGGCCACTGCTGGGCTCACTTGGACTGCTCAAAGAGGGGCGCAAGACTGGCCATCTTCATGCATTATTTAGAGTGCTCCGGCTGCAGGGTTCAGCCTGGGGAGCAGTCCTCATGGGTTTGGGCAGGCCACCCAGGCCCCCAGGCTCAGGCATACCTTTACACCTACTGGGGCTTCCATGTAACCCTGATAGGCCCTGCTGGCCTCCTTCAGAAAACTCTCCCTCTCTCTTCCATCCTGGCTTGGACCTGTATGCAGCAGTCCAGACACTCAGGAATTTAAGGCAGAATTCTAGGGATACTGAGCCTTTCTGCAAATTTCTGATGGAAAAGGTGGTCTTGGCCTGAATTGTTCTGTGTTGCTCTCAGCCAGGGCTGCTCACTCTACCTCCCTGTCCCAGCCCCAGCTTTTCCCTAAGCTATGGCCCATATATGGAACCAGCCTCTTGGCACACTGCCAAACCAACCCTCCTAGACCTTTAAAAACCCATTTCAAGAGCTGCACCCTCCAGAAAATTTCCCCAGAATAACACGACCCAAGTCCCTGTTCCACAGTTGATCTTCCCCACTCAGGTTCCACCAAAGCGGCCCTTGTCAAGGCCGATGATAAGCTCCTTGATGCTGAACAAAACGGCCAGGTCTCAGTCCGCATCTTACTTGATTGGTCACAGCATCTAATACAACTGAGCCTTACCCCTGTCCTTCTGGAAACACTTCCTTTGTTTCCTGAGACACTGTACCCTCCTGGCTTTCCTTCTTTTCCCCTGCTGCTAGTCTCCTTTGCTGGGTTCTCTTCATAGCCCCACATCAATTGTTAGAGTACCTCATGGTTAAATCCTGTTTATTTCCTCTTTTCCAGCTAAACTTATTCCACTGGGATTTCAATCAGTCTCATGGCTCTTGACACCATTTATATGCTAACATCTCCTAGATCTGTTTCTTTAACCAAGGCCTCACTCCTGGACTCCAGACTTTATATCCAGCTTCCTACGTAGCATCACCACTTGGATGTCCAAAAGGTATCTCAAATATGACATGTCCAAATCTGAGCTCCTAATCTTCCTCCCCAAATGGGTTCTTCCTCCAAGATTTCCCAACTCAGCATCCCGAGTTGTTCGGACTGAAAATCTTGATTCTTCTCTTTCTCTACACCTTAGACCCTCCACCCAATCTGTCATCAAATACTGCTCGCTGTACTTTCAAAATATATTCAGACACTAGCCACATCTTACATATCTACCACCATCCTTGTTCAAGCTACTGTCATCTCTTTTTCAGGACAATCACATCCCCACTGACTTTCCTGCCTTTGCTCTGACTGTGTACAGTAGTCTAGTCCCAGCCCATCAGCTGCAGTGATCTTTTTGAACTTTTGGTTGTGGAACCATATTAACCTCTCGGGCCTCTTACCTCTCCCACTTTATCTTTCATTCTTTCCCCTCCCCAGCCCTGTTTCTGCTTCTGCCACATTGGTCCTCTTGTTGTTCTTTGTTTTTCTCTTTTTTTCCCTTCCTTCCTTCCTTCCTTCCTTCCTTCCTTCCTTCCTTCCTTCCTTCCTTCCTTCCTTCCCTCCTTCCTTCCTCTCCCTCTCTTTTTTATAGACAGAGTCTTGATCTGTTGCCCAGTCTGATGGATCACAGCACAGTGCTGTGATCATGGCTCACTGCAGCCTTGATCTCCCAGGCTCAAGCGATTGTCCCACCTCAGCCTCTGAGTTGCTGGGATTATAGGCATGCACCACCACACCTGGCTTTTTT
This sequence comes from Piliocolobus tephrosceles, assembly GCF_002776525.5. Classification (NCBI taxonomy): domain Eukaryota; kingdom Metazoa; phylum Chordata; class Mammalia; order Primates; family Cercopithecidae; genus Piliocolobus; species Piliocolobus tephrosceles. Next base: position 106,989,997 of record NC_045434.1, on the reverse strand, counting down.
TTTTTTTTTTTTTTTTTTAATTTTTGTAGAGACGAGGTCTCCTTGTTTTGCCAGGGGCTGGTCTCAAAATCCTAGCCTCACATGATCCTCCTGCCTCAGCCTCCCAAAGTGCTAGGAATACAGATGTGAGCCAATGTGCCTGGCCTCTTTCTTGTTCTTTGATCATGCCAGATGCCATCCCACTGCAGGGTCTTTTCTCTCTGCCTAGACCTCTCTTCCTGCAAATATCTGCAGGGTTCTTTCCCATATTTCAGGTCTACGCAAAGGGCACCCTCTCAGGGAGGTCTCCCCTGCCCACCCTCCCCAACCCAACTCTCCTATCACACTTCCTGCTACATTTTCTCCATGTCATTTATGACTCTCAGACATACTATTTATCTTAGTCACTTGCCTTCCTCCACTAGAGCATAAGCTCCACGAGAGCAGGGACTTTGTTGACTGCTGCATCCTCAACATCTAGGACCATGCTTGGCACTTAGCAGATGCTTAAACAGGTCATTGCTGAATGAATAATTCCCAAGTGATTCCTCCTTTGACTTCCTCTGTTCCCTTTCTCTTGATCTCCTCCTGCTCGGTGCTCTTTGCTGCCTGCCGCTCTTTCTCCTTCATCCTGGCTGTGGGCGTTCCCCAAAGCTCAGTTCTTGTTCCTGAATTCTCCTTCAGCCATCTGTATCCCTCATCCCACTCACTCACTCTTCTCGCTTCAATACTCACCTCAATCTGCCCCTTTTTCCTTTTAATGTAATGTAAATAATTGTGTTCCTTTCATTAGATTTTTACTTGCTCTGAAACCTCTGTTGAACTGTGAGTTCCTTGAAAGCAAGGACTATGTTCATCCCTTCAATACCCAGTTAGTTGTTCTAGGACCCAACATGTTCTTTGAGGGCTCTTTGAAGACCTGTTTAGTGGATGAAGATTCAATACGCTTACCTCTTACTCCTGCCCGTCTCCTGCCCAGGACAGACCTAGAAACTTGAGATCCAAGGTGGACACTTTGAAGGCGTTGTATCGAACTGCCGGTCAATGAAGCTTTGGGAGGCTTCATCCCCAGGTGATTCCATGAGTCACAGCGGATCAATTAGCTGATTCTTTGGCTCTACTTGAAAAAGCCTTTTGTGGCCACTCTGGGATCTCATTTGACTTGAGTGTGTGGGCGTGAGAAGAGGATGCAACAGAAAATTTTTTCAGGCAAGCAAGGCAATTTCATTTCAGGAGGCCTGTCTTCCCCCAACATGCTGGGCCAGTGAGGGACCTGCATGTCCCCAAGACGACAGAACTGGTTTCCTGCCTTCCCCATCAGACTGTGAGGTCTTGAGGGCAGGACTGGAGTTGAAGTCATACTCCCAGCCTGGTGCCTGCTACATAGTAATTACTCTGCAAGTAGTTATTATACAAAGAAAAGAAACCCAATCTTATGAGAGAGAAGTTCTCTCTAGATCCTTCCCTAAGTCCAAAGAGAACAAAGAAACATAGTCGCCTTCCTCTGACTTCCTCTTTTATCATGCTCTGTCCTTCACTGTCATCAACATAACCTGGCCTAAAACTTTTCTTTTCTAGAAGCAGCTTTTCTAGAGCAATCTCATCTGACTCCAATTTCTTTTCTTCACGTCTCCTAACACCTCTGCACATGGCTTGCAGTGCAGCAGCTTGCATAATTGTGTTGTAAGCATCCTGAACTGGTCTGTCCCCAGGTGTGTGCCTTATGTATGAGGGGCTTGGGGACTGGGGGGCACAGGCATCTCCTACAGTTCCCATCAGCCTGGGCACCCTGATGTGGAGGGCTCTTGCTCTGCCTTCCTTTCCATAGCCCAGTCCCTGGCTCTGCATTCAACAAGTGACCAATGAGGCACTGACCAGCACATAGTCGGCATTCAATGAATAGCTATTAAACTAAAGAGAAAGGATGGCGAACCTAGTGCTCACAGAAAGGAAATGGGGGAAAAGGTAAAGGAATCCAATGTCAGCACTAAACCCACTCTCCAAAATGACCCGATTTTGAGATGAGTGAGAGAACCTAAGCAGCCCACAAAGGAAAAACAGAACGAAACACTCTTCTGGATCCCCTGATGAGCTGCACAATTTCAGTGTTTATTTTCTGTCCCAAGAAACAATGTAACCATGCTTCCCTCTGGTGGTGTAAGGATCATGAGTTCAAATCTTGGCTTTATTATTTCTGTTTGGGTGACAATGGGTAAGTCACTTAAACAAACTTCATTTGTTTATTTACATATAGGGGACCACCATAAGCATTGTGGTGAGGATGACACATGAGGATGACAGATGGCTCCTTCAGCCATCTGTATCACTCATCCCACTCACTCACTCTTCTCGCTTCAATACTCACCTCAATCTGGTTGTGCCCTTGGTAGCTAGCAGGAGCTCAATAAGTAATGACAGGCACATTCCAGCAAATGGGAATTGGGAAGGAGACGGGAGGGAGGGAGCTGAGTGCCGGCACAGGAATGTGGCTCATGGGAAAAGGAGGAGGAAGGGTTGCTGATGGGGCCTCCCCTGTGGCAGAAACCTCCTAGAGGACATTCCCCAAGGGCTTGAAGAGAGGCCTGACTCTTACTGACATTTAAGGGAAGAGTGAGGATGTCTGGAAATTCTGCCCGGTGGCTTATCACTGTGCGGTTTAGGCCTCTGCTATGGAGACCACACTCCGGAGAATAGGTAGCTCTGTTCTGTGAAAGCATGAGAGCCAAGAACTTCCTAGGGGGGAGGAGCTGAGAATCACAGGCCTCTAGAGATGGTTTAATACTGAGGAAAATGCAGCCCAGAGATGGAAAGTCACTTTTTCAAGGTCACACAGAAAACACACGGCATAGCCAAGACAAGAAATAAAAAAGGAATCATAATATCCAACAACCAGTCAGAACAGGTGACCTGGACTGAAGGGGAAGGTCAGGCCTGGGAGTGTTATAGCAGGAAGGCACCAGAGGAATAGGGCTCAGCAACTGCTCTGTGACAGTGCTGTCCTGGGTGGCTGTGTACACTGTTTCATTTACTACATATAATACCAATAGGACTAGAAGCCATTATTATCCCCGTCTTGCTGATGTCAAACCTGAGGCACAGTTTAGATAATGTCCCAAGGTTTTAAAGCTAGCAAGTGAGGAAGGTAGAATGCAACTCAGGTTGGGTTGACAATAAAGCCTGCACTCCTTCAGCACAGCTCTGCTTATTTCCAGGCCAGAGGCTATTCTACCATTTAAGGCCTCCCTTCTTCCCTGCATACCCTCAGGCCAGGTTCTCTGGAAGTATATGGAACACTTCATCACCCCTAAAACACACACACACACAAATGCACACTCACACACATACACATGCATGCACACACACTCTCTAGCCTAGTCCAAAAACAACACACGTGCACACACACACACATGCACACTCTAAACTAGTAGGGACCTGGTAAGGCAGGAAGATGGCTGAATCCATTAGCACCACCAAGCACAGCACATATTTATGGCCCCAATTACAGCCTTCGTCTCCCACTACAGTGAAGGAGAAGGAATAGCCACAGGAATGAATAGTTGTGTGCGGTGGGGTCTGAGTCCTCTGTAGCAATAACTACAAGATTAGAGATGTTAGCAAACCGGGGTGACGGTAGCTCTATTATAATGATAAATCTACAGCTTTATTTAGAAATAATGAGACTGGGGGCAGAAGACGCTAGGAGGGAAGAGCATGGTGATTTTAGCCAATTGAAGCTCTGGTTGGAGAGACAGTGGCAAAGCTCTGGGAATGCACAAGAGACCATCAGGGGCCCTTGGGCAAGCCAGGCAGGAGGAGAGATGGGGGAAGCAGGAGGGCAGAGCTTCCCAGGGCTGGAATGGGTGTGGTGAACTCCCAAAATTTCCATCCCAGGCCTGAGTTTCTTAATTCCACGCAATGCAAGAGGCCTCTGACTATCCTGCAGACCTGGTTTGCTCTGGCTCTCCAGCCAGTGGGGCATATGAGCTGCTGTGCTGCCCAGACTTCCCTCTGGAACAATCTGGCGTAGGGAGGTGAGTGTCCCTTGAGACTTAAGATTTGCAATTAACAAAGAGCTAGACTCCCCGGACGTGCTCCTCCCCTTCACTAGCCTTGAGCTCAGGGTTCTGTGTTTGTGAGAAAACAATGCAAATGTTTCAGGCTTTGGTACTTCAAGTCAAGCACAAGGGCGGGGGCGGGAACAAGGGATCTGCCTGGTGCCACCCGCCAGGGCTGAATCTGACCGTTCTGCACAAACTCAAGGAGCAACACAGGCAGCATTCACATCACTTTGGTGAGCACAGAGCAGCCTCCAAGTTCCCTTTCTCATAGGTCCTTTCCTTCTGCTCAGCATGTGGGTCACGGACCCTCTGCTTTGGTCCAGACTACCTGATCTGACTGGTTACCCCAGACACAAACCATCCCATTCACCTCTGAACAAGTGCACAGGCTGGGTCTCTCCCAACCAAGCCTGGCTCTAAGCCATTTTCTAAATACTACTTGAGCTGCTTCTCCTCCAAGGAGCCTTCCCAGGTTAACACCATTCAATGCCAACTACTTCTTTAATAGTCTTTTCCTTGGGCACCCATATATAGTTTTAATTGAATTAAGTAAGCCACTGGTCATGTAACAAGAAAGTACTGGTTTCTTACACTCAGCCCTGAGGGAAAATACAAGAGAAAGTCAAATGTGGGTCACAAGCCATTCCTGAGCCATTGGGAGGACTTTACAAGGTAGAATATGACTCAGGATATAACTTGGGGATACAGAGAACACACTGGAGAGGCAGCTGCTGTGAGACCGGGAGGCCACATGGAGGATGACGGCAGTTAGGCTCTGAAAGGTGGATTGGTTTGCACCAGGCAGAGAGGTGGGAACAGGCCTGCCTGACATGGAGAACTTGTTGGCAAAGGCAAGAGGCAGAAATGTCAGGTGTTTTTCTGAAGCTGCTGGATTCCTGAGCTGAGGTCCAAAGGGCAGCTCTGGGAATGGAATCAGACACACGGGAGACATGGGAGCTGGCTGTTGGCTGTGCTCAGCTCGTCAGCATTTCTCCCCATTGCGCTGGCTGTGGAAATTCATATACACCCAGTGCTCTGTCATTCCTGGTGACTGTGATGACTTGGGCCTCCCTGGCCCCCAAATGATTAAAATTTGACAGCACCACAAATAGGTACAAGCACCAGCCTTCTTGCACCTCTTCCCCCTCTTTTTGCTTGAGTCCTTGCCTGGCAGGGTGATGAACTTGCTCCTGAGAATTCTATCTGCTGGTGGGGCTGTGGGTTGGAGGGTGGCAGGGGACTCACTTGAGAAGAAACATCCAGCTCAGACAGATAGTAAGACAGACTGGCTGAGCATGGGTGCGGCTCTGCAGCTGGGGAAACTCCTGCAGCTGGACTCCCTCTGCGCCTGGACTCCCTCTGCGCCTGGCTAGAATGCTGCCCCTTCCTCTTGGGCTGTTGACTTATTTATGACGGTCCTTCCCCACCTGATTTAGTTCTCCTTATCCAGGAGACCTTCGCCAGCTGTCCTAACTCTAAGGCTCTTATAACCGTACACAGCGGATCGTATTTGCTGCTTTGCACTGCCAGCTACTGCAGGGACTTTTCCTGTCTCTGTAATTAGATGACAAGTTTCTGTGGGTCAAAGAGGCTGTTTTCTACCCCAGCCCCACCCTCACCCCCATGCCCGGCACAGTGTTCTTAGGAGGAGGAGACGGAGGGGGGCTATAATGATAATAGTTGAGGATGATGAGGATGGTGGTGATTTGTTCCATGCTCTTTGGTTGATCTGCCCTTTTCAGAAGCCAGGCTGGGGAAGTGGTGATGGAACAAAGGCAGGACAGCCACGGGGTTCTCAGATATGGAAAGGTGCATCCAGGTGAGGAGTGTGCTTGGGCACAGACTGCTTACCCCAGGCATGAGGCTTCTAGTCATGCCTAGAGCCAAAGACACCAGATGGTGGACTCTGGCAAGGAGCAAAGGAGGCTCCTAGAAGGGCTGAGCTAAGCTCTGCTTCCTGCAGCCCCTGGCCCTCACGCCCTTCCCTGGGTGGCAACCTCACTCTGAGGAGGGCTGAGCTGCTTTTCTCTACCTGTCCAGTTACCATAATGAAACCACAGCCTAAGGAGACCACAGGGAAGAGCTCCACCAGATGTAAACTTCAGAGTGATTTATGGTATGGAGCGCTCGGGCCTGGGGCTGCCGCACAGCTGCTGTTCTGATCCGCCCCGTCTGCCCGCCCCGTCTGCCTGCTAGCCAGCCAGCTACTTATGTTCTTCTTAGGGATGACATTTCAGGAAAGCAAAGGTGGGGGAGGCACTGGGCCATTGGGCTGGACTGGTCAAAGTCAGCACAAGCTATGAGAATGGGGTGTCCCCCAGACCCTTCCTGGGGTGTAAGCAGAGCCCACCAAGCTTTCTCACTTCGAACAAATCAAGATTTATACCCTTTGCACACCAGAGCAGGGCTGATTTTCCCAGCCCCTCTCTTCACAGGCTCAAAACAGAGATATTGAATATTGACTATCTGAGCGGGAGTCTGCAGGCAGAGTGGGGTCGCCCCTCCTCAGAGATACAGCGCAGGAAATATCCAGGTTGCCGCTCAACCTGTTAGCACTCAAGACAGCAGATGCAAGGCCACTGGAGCTTGGAGGGATCGCCCCCACTGAGCTCTCACTGCCTGGAGGTGGGCGGGGGGTGGCTTAGAGAGAGGACACTAGCTATACCTGCAGGACACGGCTATACAGTTTCCTCAACTTGGGACTGGAGCGAAGGGCTATGCCAGACCGAAGGGCTCCAGATGTGCCCTCTCCAGTTCTCTGTGCCAAACCTGTGCTCCCTTCTCTTAAAAGCCAACTTGAGCCCCAGCTCCTTGAAACCTTCCCTGGTTAATTCCAGCTGATTGCAAACAGCCCAGCACCCACCTCCTGTGTAGGGGTTAGTCAGGTCTCCTTTTGGGCTGGCCTCCCCCATCTCCCATACATGACTGGGAAAACAATGCCCAAGCAAAGGGACTCTGCTGTGTGTCGTCATTCGTGCTGTTCATTAGGTATGTCCAGCTCTCCTTCTGGGCACTCGGTAGGATTAATTTGCCCCTTCTCCCTTGATATTAGGAGTTACCATGTGTCTTGTTCTAATGGGAGTGGAAGTGACATGTGTCACTTCTGTGTGGAAGCTTTAATAAACAGTGCATGATTTGCCACTTCCTCTTCCTCCTGATGTTTAACTGTGGGGGCCCGTGTCTAAATGCAGCGTCTGTTGGCTTGGGTCCCCAGGTAACAAGGTGGAGTAGAGTCCCCAGCCCAGATGCAAAGCACATGAAACATGAACAAGGCATAAACTTTGGTTGTCTAAAGCCACAAAATCCTCGGACCGTTTGCTGCTGCAGCATAGCCTGGTTCAGCCTAATTGATATGGCCTGTTTCGATTGCCTATGCCAGGTTTCTATATCTATATCAGTACTCTCTATATCAGTACTCTCAGTAGAAAGAACTATCCCAGAACATGCAACCAGAAGCCACAGATAAAAAATCCCTCCCCTTCCTAGCTACATGGGGACTCTGCTGTCTGCCATTCCAACCTGGGGCAGAGTGCAAGGGTAGGCTGGGCCACTGGGCAGTTTCCAGAGTCCCTCTTCATATCCCTTAGGGAAAAGGCCCATTTGTCTCTAGGAAGTGAGGGGTTGGGGATATGTCCAACCCAACCCAGAACCACAAATCCTCAAGAAGCCAAGGAACAGGGCTGTACTCACACTTGTGGCATATTGGATGTCCTTCCAGATGGAGGTTTCCCGAGACAGATCAGAGGCCTCAAAGAGGTTGTCCATGATGACCTCACCAATCATGTCATGGCGGGAGAAGCGGTCGAAGTCGAAGACACTGAGATGCAGCTTGCGGTCAGCCAGCTCCTCATAGGGCACAGGGAAGTGGAAGTTCTCATCAAAGGTGGGGTTCAGGGTCTTGCGGTGCACCCGGGTCTGCAGCTTGCATTTGCGATCAGGCAGGAGGTAGATCTTGACATAAGGGTCAGAGCTTCCGCAAAAGTCCTTGGCAGGGAGGTCAAAAGCCTTCAGGATATGCACAATCAGGGTCTCGGTCTCGTAATCATAACGTAGGCTGAAGTTGATCTTCCCGCAGCTTTTGGTGGCCTCAGACTTGGCATCGTCCCCATCCACCGACTTCTGCTTGTAGAGCTCAGGCTTGATGCGGCCAATGCTGGTGGGCTGCTCTGCTGCTGGTGGAAGATCGTTGCCATAGTCTACACTGGAGACGTGCATCTGCCTTGGCAGGTGGCGCTTGAAGGACGTGTGCCTGGTAGAGGGCAGGAGGGGGCAAAGGGAGTGTGGTCAGGGCTCAGGGGAAGGGGGATGAAGGCAGACACGAGCCTGGAAGCCCTGGCTCATTGTATCCCTTGTTCAGCCCCCTTTTTCTTCCTCTTCTTGACCCCACTTTTCCTCTGCACACACTTGGTGTACAAGGTTGTGGTGAGCATTACATGTCTTAATATATGTAAAGTAGTTGGAATGGCGCCTGATATATAGTAAGCTCGATAAATGTTAGCCATTGCTATCATAATCACTTTTTCCTGCTTTTCTCTTACCTGCTTTTTAGGTTTACTTCCTAGTAGACAAGACTCTGGTTTCCTTATTAAATCATGAGATCCCTTAAGAGAAGGACCATCCCTTCTTATCCTCAATGTGGCACCCCCTTCATCACCTTCATCAGCATCTCCATTTGTTGAGCATTTGCTATACAGCAGGCAGCGGAGTGGTAAAAGCATGGACTTTGGAGTTAGACTGCATAGGTCAATCTTGGCTCTGTCACTTTCCAGCTGAGATCTTGGGAAAGTGATTTAACCTCTCTGGGCCATAAAAACGAGGATAATAAAAGTAACAACCACATAGGATTACTATGAGAGTAAAATGAATTGATTACATATGAAGTGCTTAGAACAGAGCCAAGCATAATCATAAGCAATATATGTGTTAGCTCTCCTTATTGATTACATTGATTCTTCCATTGGCTCCTCACAACTGCTATATAAAAATCATCAGCCTTATTTTACAGTTGGAAAAAGCGAGGCTAAGGGAAGGTGAGGAACTTGCCCAAGGCCATATGACAAACTGTCAATGTGACCCCCAGCATGTTCATTCCTGGCCTCCAGTCTGAAGATCAGGCCTCATTCTCTTTGGATGGTCCCCTGAGGGCCTGGAGAGCCATTGCAGGGACCTAGGAATCCATCAGAGCCCTAAGTTTTGAGTAAATACAAGGCCTTATGCATGCTTGCACCACATCTTTTAAAAGTGTTTCTGAATTTGGGGTAGGTTTTTGTCGTTATGTTTTTCTTGTTGCTATTTTCAGTTAAAGGATGCTGTATGTATTTACAATTGTTGTCATACAGGAAACTCTGAAAGGCTTTAAAGGAATCCTCATTCTCAAACTATTAAGACTCTCTTGCCTTATCTGCCATGCACTGCAGACTGTAGCTATCAGGCTTTACTGACACATCCCTAAACACACCGTGAACTCTTACGTCTCTAGGCCTTTGCCGTTCTCTTCCTTCTGCCTGAAGCCTTTCCTTCCAAACATCCAACACTCCCCTATTCCACTATTCCGTTCCCCTCACATCCACACATACCCCAAGTGCACACCACATGTACAGCAACCAGCCTCAAAGGTTTCCCTTTCGTGAAGTCTTTCCTGGTGCCCACCTCCTCCTCGTTGATCACCCATCATGGATCACATCTTCTGACATATTTCTCCATCAAGGGATATGTGTTATTATTTCTGATCGCTGATCCTCACAGGCTGGAATCCCATAGATGTATTAAGGGAGTGTGGAGGTGTGGGATCAGGGAAGGGAGCGGTCCACTCCTCACCTGGTGGATGAGGCTGGCTCTGTAGTTTGTCGCTGCAGCCGCGTGTGACGCATGATGTGCTCCTTGACCGACATCTGCACCTCAGCTGGGATATCTGGGGATGTGTGGCTGATCTTCACGGCCGCCTCCAGGAAGCCCAGGGTGCTGGGGTCCTTCAGCTTGTCCGCCATGTTGCCTCTGAAGCTGGGGCTCTGGAGGGCTTCCAAGGGGGGATTAGCAGAAGAGGGACTGGAGGCCTCCTTGTTCCTCCAGGGCATCCAGCACAGCTTCCAAAAGAGAAAGAGAAAAACTGCCACCAGGGCCACGCCACACACAATAACTACAACTGCGAGGAGGCTGACAGAGGTGCCTGCCCTCGGCATGAGCCAGGCAGGGAGGGACAGACAGACAGAGGCGGGGAGAAGCAGGTGAGGGTGTTGGAAGAGGGGGCACACAGAAGGGACAAAGACGGAAGAAGAGAGAAGAATGGTCATGAGAAAGCTGCCAGGTCAGAGGGAGAGGTGGTTTCAGGGTTGACTCTTGATTGTCCACTTCGTGGAATATCTGCAGCCATGTGTTCACCTCAATCTGATTCTTCCAGCATCATCCTCTTTCCTGCCCCCACCCCCTCCCCCCAGCCAGCTTGGGGAGCACCTGGGCTGTGGTCTCTACTGCCTATTGGCATGTGCACAGCGAAAGGAAAGTAATTTAAATAGTAGCCTAAGCAAATGTGCAAATTCGTGAAGCATTCATGATCAGATGCTGTTTGAATTTCTATTAAAGCTGCTACTATGGCCAGACTTAGAGTCATTTTTGTCTACAGCCTACTTCCTTAACAGGATGTGATACCTTGGCGGGGCAGATGCTGGCTAACTCATCCTCTTTTCTTCTTTATCCCATCCCCACTGAGCCCAAGACAGGAACTCAATAAATATTGAGTTGATTTCAAGTGAATGAGAGTCAGCATAGTCTCTTTAAGGGCAAGGATTATGTTCTTCTGTACTCCCAGAAGTCTGTGCATAGTAGGCTCAATGAATACTTCTATTAAGTTGGAATCTGATCTACACAGAGCACGTCAAAGCTAAATACAGGCACAGTTCATGTTACTATGCTTCACTTTATTGTGCTTCACAGATACTGTGTTTTTTATGAACCGAAGCTTTGTGGCAACCCTGCCTTGAACAAGTCTTTTGGTGCCAGTTTTCCAACAGCATGTGCACATTTTGTGCCTGTGTGTCACGTTTTGGTAATTCTCACATTATTTCAAACTTTTAAATTACTATTACAGTTGTTATGGTGATCTATGGTCTGTGATCAGTGATCTTGGATATTCCTATCGTCATTGTTTTGAGGCATCCTGAGCTGCACCCATGTAAGATGGCCAACCTAATTGATACATATTGTGTGTGTTCTGACCACTCCCCTGGCTGGCCATTCCTCTCCTGGGGCCTCTCTATTTGCTGAGACACAACAATATTGAAATTAGGCCAATTAATAACCTTACTTTGACTTGTAAGTGTTCAGGTCAAAGAAAGTGTCACATGACTCTCATTTTAAATCAAAAGCTAGAAATAATTAAACTTAGTAAGGATGGCATATCAAAAGCCAAGACAGGCCAAAAGTGAGGCATTTTGTGCCCCACAGCCAAGTTGTGAATGCAAAGAAAAAGTTCTTAGAGGAATCAGAAGTGCTACTCCAGCAAACACACAAATGATAAGAAAGCAAAACAGTCTTATTGCTGATGTGAAGAAAGCTTTAGTGGTCTGGACAGAAAATCACACCAGCCCCGACATTCCCTTAAGCCAAAGCCTAATCCGGAGCAAGACAGTACCTTTCCTTCATTCTATGAAGACTGAAAGAGGAGAGGAAGCTGCAGAAGAAAAGTTTGATTCTAGCAGAGGTTGGTTCTTGAGGTTTAAGGAAAGAAGTCCTCTCCATAACGTAAAAGTTCAAAGAAGCAGCAGCAAATGCTGAGTAAAAACTGCAGTAAGTGATTCAGAAGATCTAGCTAAGATAATTGATGAAAGTGACTACACTGAAAAACAGGTTTTCAGTGTATAAGAAATAGCCTTATATTGGAAGAAGATGCCATCTAGGACTTTCACAGCTAGAAGGGGGAAGTCAATGCCTGACTTCAAAGTTTCAAAGGGCAGACTGACTCTCTTTTTAGGGGCTAACACAGCTGATGACTTTAAGATGAAAACAATGCTTATTTACCATTCCAAATATCCTACGGTCCTTAAGAATTATGCTCAGTCTACTCTGTCTATGCTCTAAAAATGGAACAACAAAACCTGGATAATAGCACATCTGTTTAAGAATAGTTTACTGAATATTTTAAGCCCACTGTTGAGACTTACTGCTCAGAAGAAATGATTCCTTTCAAAATATTACTGCTCATTGACTATGCACCTAGTCACCCAAGGGCTCTGATGGAGGTGTGCAAGGAGATTAATGTTGTTTTCATGCCGGCTAACACAACATCCATTCTGCAGCCCATGGATCAAGGAGTAACATCAACTTTCAAATCTTAGGCTTTAGCTGTCATAGATAGTGATTCTTCTGATGGATCTGGGCAGAGTAAGTTGAAAACCGTCTGAATAGAATTCACCATTCTTGATGCCATTAAGAACATTCATAATTCAAGGGAAAAGGTAAAAATATCAACATTAACAGAAATTTAAAAGAAGTTGATTCCAAACATCGTCAATGGCTTTGAGGGGTTCAAGACCTCAGTGAAGGAAGTAACTGCAGATGTGGTGGAAACATCAAGAGAACCAGAATTAGAAGTGGAGCCTGAAGAATGGATGAGGAGTTGCTTCTTGTGGATGAGTAAATAAAGTACTTTCTTGAGATAAAATCTACTCCTGGTAAAGATGCTGTGAACATTGTTGAAATGACCACAAAGGACTTAGAATATTATATAACCTGAGTTGATAAAGCAGTGGCAGGGGTTGAGAGGATCGACTCCCATTTTGAAAGAAGTCCTACTGTGGATAAAATGCTATCAGACAGCGGTGCATGCTACAGAGAGATCTTTAGTGAAAGGAAAAGTCCATTGATGCAGCAAACTCACTGTTTTTTTATTTTAAGAAATTACCACAGCCACTCCAGCCACCAGCAACCACCAAACTGATCAGTCAGCAGTCATCAACATCAAAGCAAGACCCTCCACCATGAAGAAGAGATTAAGACTCACTGAAGGCTCAGATTGTTAGCATTTTTTAGTAATCAAGTTTTTAAAATTAAGATATGTATTGTTTTTGGGTGTAATTCTATTGCACACTTAAGGGGCTACAGTATATTTTACACTGTATATGTATATATATGTATAGGTATATATATTACATTGTATACTTTTGTAAGGCTTTAGCTGCCACGAATAATGATTCCTCTGATGGATCTGGGCAAAGTAAATTGAAAACCATCTGAATAGGATTCACCATTCTTGATGCCATTATATTTACAGTATATTACAGTATATTTTATACTGTATATATGTGCATATTCACATATATGTATATATAATATATGCATATATTCACATGTATGTATATACTGTATACACTTAATAGACTACAATATATTTTATACTGTATATATGCATATTTTATACTGTATATATATTTTGTTTAATCCTATTATGCTATTCTAATAATCCTATTTATTTTTAGAAAATATTTTTATAAAATATACTGTAGTCTATTAAGTGCACAATAGAATTACACAGTTATATATATGTTTACATATGCATATATATAAATTACATATACTTATATGTATAAAAGTTCTATATACATATATGTATATATAGTATAAAAGTAGTATAGTATAAAAGTTATATGTGTGTATATATACATATATAGTATAAAAGTAGTATAGTATAAAAGTTATATATATCTATATATACATACATATATATGTATGTATAAGTTATATATACTTATATGTGCATATCAACATATAAGTTTATATAACTTACGTGTGTGTGTATATATGTGTGTGTGTGTATATAACTTTTATATGCACTGGGAAACTGAAAAATTTGTGTGACTTACTTTATTTTGATATATGCTTTATTGCAGCGGTCTGTAACTAAATCTACAATATATCCAAGGTATTCAGGTACAAATGATTCCTAGAGCTGTCCTCTTCCATTCCTGTGGCCATTCAAGAGCTTTGCTATAAAAATGGTGTTTTAAATGTTGTGATTGGTTTGGAAGTGGGCACTCACTGCCCTACCCCCAGCCCACCACTAACCCCAGGGATGCCCATTATCCCAAGAAAGAGGTATGCCCCTATGACGGATACCCATCTTTGTGAGAAATTATTAAGCAAACCTCCCATCCCACTTCCCTCTCCAAATTTAGGAATGAACCTTTGAGTCCAAGGCCTCTTCTTGCTCAGAGTAGAGAAGTCAGAAGGCTCCGAACCAAGGGCATACCTTGCAGGGTTTGCAAAAATGTTACTGTGGACAAGCTAGCAGAGGAGTTTTGTTTGGCTTGCTTAATGATTGAAATGTTAAGAAATTCCACCATCATCATCACCCCAGACTTCTGACTTCACTGGAAAAGACGAATGACTTGGTAATTGACATGGGCTCCCACATAGTGGGAACTGGTGACTCTCTTTGTAAGGATATGTCCTCACCAGTTCAACCCTCCACTCCCTGTTCCCTGCCTGGCCCCTGAAAGCCTGTAAGTTTGCAGCCTCTGTCTTAGCCTGTCCAAATGCCTTAAAAATATTACCATTTAAGGTGAGAAATGAACCACAAGTACTGAGTCCAGGCTGTGCCTTTAAAGATGGGAGCAGTGGTCCACAGAAGGGACTTGCTTGGAGTCACAGGTTGGTCCGACACAGAACCTGGACTAGGATCCAGATGTCCACCACTCAGCCTGGCACTCTTTCCTCTGCCCTGGCCTGTCTGTCTCTGGTTAAACTGTAGGCTACTTTGACACGTGTTTTTCCTCTTTGTCTGACTCAGGGCCTCGCATAGAAACTGGCACACGGAATGAATGAGTGAATGAAAGAATGATATATGAGAAGGCTGTAATTAGCTCTCATTTCAATTAAGTTCAAGCAACATTTACTGAGTACTTGCAATGTGCCAAGTTCTGGGCTAGCTTGGGATACAAAGATGCCCAGGCCCCTCCTAAGGGGATCCAGGTACTCCCACAGCACATAGGCTCCAGGGAAAGAGATCCCACATCAGAGGGGCCAAGAAGGAGGTGAGGATATCAGCCACTCTCTCTGGGAAGCCAGCACTGCCTTTTGACTCCTTTGCTGCAAGTTACTTGCCTAGATCAGCTGTCACCTCTGAGAATAGGGAATAATAGCAGAGAATCCTCAAGTCCTGAGCCACCTACCACCACCCCCTTCCCAAGCCTTCCCAATGCCTGGCTCCCTGCACAGAGACATTAGAGCCTTTTCCTGGCCAAAGGAGCTGGAGCTAATCCTTCACCTGAGACTGCCAGACACCAGGAAAGCTCATTCTAAGTCAACTTCTATACTAAAGGTCTCCAATGTGGTAGTGTCTCCAATGGGGTGAACCTCGGGGCAGGGGGACACAAGAGAAAAAAAAACAAGCCATTTTAATATTTATAATCTTTAAAAGAAATCAAAATTTTAATATACAGGTTGATAGAAATAATAGCATGTTATTATTAGATTTAGGCAATGTATTCAACATTACTATGTCTAAGGTTCAAAGAGCTTTATATCTATTCACTTATTTAATCTTCTCCAATGAAAAAGATATGATTATTATCCTCATTTTACAGATGTGGAAACTGAGGCACAGAAGGTTAAATAGATTACCCAGGTCTCACAACTAGTGAGTGGTGAAACAGGGCTACTGGTGAACCAGCCAGTCTAGTTCTGAAGTATTACCTCTGTGAAACAGGTATGTAACTTGGGAACAAAAAAACATATATTGGAGGAACTAAGTTGTTTTTTTTAACCTGTTACGAGTTCATGATCTAAATAATTTGGAGACTGTTTCTTCAGGCCTTTATCCTAGTGGGCTCACCGGGAAAATCACCACAGCTATATGTGTCCTCATTGTACATATCTGGCCATCTCTAGCCCTTCACATCTGTTCTTTGTTACAGCTGTTCTGGATGCATTCTCTGCAATATGACTCACCTCAAAACAAAAGGTGTTTCCAGGGCTTTGCTTTCCTTTGATCATACATCTTAGTTGTTCTGGTAATAATTAGAATTTTAATGAGAAGGGGGTAGGGAGAATCTAGAGAGCATAGAGTGCATTTAAATGTTCAGCCTGACAAAAAATGAAATTCGTAAATGAAAAGAGAGGTAGGAGAAGGGGGTGGGGCAGGAGAATGAGGTTTTCCTCCGTGTGGTTGCTATTTAGATTGCTTCTCCACATGACCCCCAGCTGCTCTTCCCTCAGAGCTGTGATTAGGGAAGGCAGAGAGCATGGGTTATTGGAATCAGCACCCAGTGCCCAATAGTGGTTATATGAGACCAGGAGGCCTGTCCTATGCTGGAAGAATCTTCTTCCAGGACTAGAAGAGCCTGGGCTTTTGACTTCTCACTGGCAGGCAGTGCAAGGAGAATTAGGTCTCAAACACTGAGTGGGTTCATCTTCACAGGAGATGCAAGGTTAGTGAGCAAGGCTGGTAAGACCAGAAGCAAGCAGCGGGGAGGAGGTGATTGTAGAGGATTTGCCCCCTTTAAAAATCACTATATGTGTCCTGGAACTCAGACAGCCCTCATCTCCTAGTTTAAGGTACATTGAGGTTAGAAAGGGCTGTAGGTTTCTGTACAGCCTAACGGCTGCCCAGATAACCTAAGCTGTGTGCCTTCCCTCTCTGGGTTTGCTGGGGCCAACCCACTGGGACATGTCCCCTAGGAAATCACAGGTGCACAAAGAGACTTCAAAATCCTTTCCCCATTCACGTCTTGTTTGAACTTTGACCCCTTGAGGCAGCTAGAACTTTGATGGGCAACTCCACCAGTTTCTGAGTCCTGATCCAGTGCTCTTCCAATTTACACCACACATTCACTTCAGGAAAAGTGAGAAGTAAGCCTCCAGTAAGGGAGAGAGGGCTCAGCCCAGCCCTGAAAAAGAGAAAGTACTTCCTAGGTATTTGGATGCTTCTTCCCTGTCTTCTTCTTTACTTCCTCTTCAGCTTAGAGAGAAGGAAGCGTTGCCCTGAAGTCAGACTGGGCTCACTCACAGTCTACCTCCACTAGTTTCAAACTGTGTGCCTTTGGCAAACTAGGTAACATTTCTCAGCCTCATTTCCTCATCTATAAATTGGGGGTAATAATAGTATCTACCTTATAGGGTCATTGTGAGGTTTAAATGAGACCAAAAGTGTTGAGGATAGTGCCTAAGATGTAATAAGCAATAAAATAAATATTACCTATTTTTATTAGAATGAGTTATGCCCAGCCCAATTTGAAACAGTCCTTAGTTTTGAAATTTGTTTAGTGGGCAGAACACCTGCAAACCATGAACATTAATCAATAGAGATGGTTTTAACCTTGTCTTCACAAACCAAGAACAATCTTACTAGCAGAAATAATGTAATGGTTTCGGACATAGCCAGGTCTGTCTGTTTCTTGAGACATAACAAAACCATGGTTCAGATCACACATCTCCAGGCTTTCCTGCTGATACTCATTTGCTTGCTGCCTCCTCAGTTGTTTTGTTGTTACCGTCACCAGCCAGCTGGTGAACAGGAACGAATTCCAAAGGAGTAAGAAGATCAGGGAAGAAAAACCTGTAATTGAGAACATCCTATGTTCTTGAAACTTTTCTTGAAATTTGGGGAAAAGAAGCCTATTGCTCAATATTCATTGTGAAATGTTTTCATTCAGGCATCAGAAGAGCTCTAGTATTTCATGGGCAACTGATTTGGTAAACCATAGTAGCCAGCTATCCAGCAACCCTATGGAAGAGAAAACAGCTATGGAACTAGGCTTTGGGATCACACCCCAGTGACATAGCCTTGTACAGGGGCACATGGCTCCTAGCCCTGGCTGTGAAACTGGACTCACAGGTGCTCAGACACAGGATGGACATCTCAGGTGGGTGGCAGTGCCAGAATGAATGACAGCACAGCATGTACCATCCTCATTGCTTTCTAATTGCGTGAACTTGAGCAAGTTATTTAACCTGTCCAAATCTTAGTTTTCTCCTTTATTTAGTCAGGATTCGAATTATTCCTACCTTTCAGAATCATTGTGAATATTACATAAGCTAAGACTTTGAGCACAGGCCCTGGTACATGGTGAGTGTCCCCAAAATGGAAGCTGCTGTTATTCTTCATGTTTTGTTTTTTGGTGGAGGATAATAATTGACTGTATACAGAACAGACACAAAGCTAAGTCTTTGAGGCAGGGAAGGGAGACACCAGATCAGAGGACAAAGCATCGAGGGACGTCAGGCCCCTCTTCTCTCCTGGGAAGCTGAGATCCCCTTCAAGGCCATCAGGGTAGAATCTGCTTGTCACCTTAAATGAGACTGTCTTGTTGGGGTGATGGCCCATGGTCTCCCTCCTCTTCCAGAAAACACTGGGTTATTAATTAGCAGCTCGGGGCTTTCTTATCTTCCCCCACTGACACTTCTTTCTCCAAAGACAGCCCTAGTGCCCCCTCTCCTCTTCTCCACCCATAGTGTTAGAATTCATCAGCAATTCTTATCGCTTGCTATTGTTCCCATTTTTCTAACGGGCTTTCACGTCAGAAAAATCCATTTTGTAACAGGAACAGGCATTCTTCCTAACCGATTGTAATTGAAGAGATAAACTGGGAAGAGGAAGCAAAAAGAAAGAACCATTTTCCCTGCTCATCCCAAAGCCAGAGAAGGCTGGCTTCAGGGCCTGGAATTGGTGGTGGACCCTCAGAAATGGTCAGCACTCAGGCTGGGGAGAGCAGGAGCTGCCTCTGCCAAGGAGCTCTCGTGCAGACACAGATAGAGACATGGACAAAGCACAGCCCAGAGGCCAGGGAGCAAGTGACGCAGAGGCCCAGGAGCTTGGAAGAACAGTGTTTAGCCTGGGAAGAGAAGCGATTCTGGCAGAACCACTCATAAAATACGAATAATATTATTTATTTATTTCTACATAGTAAGCATTATGCCCCTTACATTATCTGATTTAACATTTTTACCCTCCCTAAGAAATTGGTATTCACGCTTAAAGATAAATAAACTAAGTGTAGAGATGTTAACCAGGTAACTTGTTCAAGGGTACAGTGCATTAAGAAGAAGAGCTAGGATTTGAACCTAGGACTTTCTGATGCCCAAATCTGGGCTCTTGAACCAGATTTCTGGGAGGACTACAGATTCAGCTGTAGAGTCCCAGGTTGGACAGAGAAGTTGGCGGGGGGTGGAGGGGGCAGGCATTTCTTAGTTGTACTCAGGAGAGGATGGCAGGGACACTCCCACTTTTTGGCCTGACCCTATGAACCTGGACAGAGCCCCAGAGACTCAGATTATGACCAGCCTGGTCACCACCTGCCCCATCTTACTTCTTCCCTGGAAAGCTGACACTTCTGGTTGCCCACCAGCCACTAGGCAAGTAACCAGTGGCCTCTGGAAAAGGTGTACCTGAGGAATATCTGAGAGAGAGAGAGGGAGAGGGAGAGAGTGTGTGTGTGTGTGTTAGGAGAACAGAGCTATTCTGTACTGAGGCTCATATGTGGCCCATTAATAATAAGCTCTGCCAGGGCTTGTAAGTTTATTAGGAGAACCCGGTGTAATTAAAATTCAGGGCTTGGGGGAGGGGAGCAGAGGGCTTTTGCTTCTTTTCCTTCTTTCAGAGATCCAGCCTGAGCTACCAATGGGAATAATTAGCGAGTCCAAACAGAGAAGGAATTAATGCTCCTGAAAAAGCTGTGATGAGGAGAGACAATGCTAAGCTAATTACGGCCGCACCAAGCTTTATGACTGGGCGCTCGCTTCCACCATCATTAGGGGATTCAGAGCTAAATTGGAGACGAATGTGGAGTGTTATAGCTAACAGAGCATTGGCACTAATTTAGCAATTATTAATATTATTATTTTGGTGGATGGTAACTGTACCTTTCTGCCTGAGGGGTCAGGGCATGTGGGCCTTCTGAATGTGGGATCAAGGCTGGAGTGATGGAGGTTGGGGGCAGACTGTCAGAAATTCTTTTCCCTCTATGCTCCTCTCCCTGTTTGTACCTGCAACTAGTGAGAGGAGGGGTCTGCCTGGGTCCTCGGGGAGCAAGAAAGAGTTCAGTGCTCCTAGAAGAAAGAAGGGAGGGATGAGGTTGTGTCATTATACTTGGAGTGCCCAGATCCGGATGCCCCTATTTATTTCTACTTTCAGAGACTCCTCTGATTTCAGTTCCTAAGTGTGACTCTGTCCTTACAGGCTTCCTTTCCTAAGCAAGACTAGAAAGGGTGCCACCTAGTTTAGTCAGGACTTAGTCTTAGCATGCTTTCCCTACTCCAGACAACCCTATACAGACCATCAAGAAACCTGGCTTGATCCAGATGCCTCAATGCCACTCCTCACTATTTGCAGCCACATGTTATACCCCTAACTCTGTGGACAGGGAAGATAAGCTGCAGACAGTTGGAAGAGAACATGTCTTTTGTACAGATGACACATACTGAAACCGCCATCCCTACTTGACGTTCTCATCAAAGTCAGAGAAAGAAGAGAACTTCTAGAACTGTAAATCTAAGGGCTCTACAACTCCTAGATACTGGACCCTGCTTCCAGAACTCTAAAGCTCAAAACACACTAATAAGAATATCATCTCCTTGGCTTCTAAAGGATTGTGCATTGTACCTTTCCTCAAAAACGGCAAAATCTGCAGAATTCCATCCTTCCAGTGATCACATAAATCCATCCTTCCAAACATCACATAAATCTCATGGCCACAAGTAAACTGGAGTTAACCACTCCCAGCTGCCAGCCTAAGAAAAGCAGGGAAGCTTGAGGTCTCCTTTCAGGTTTCTACATTTTCTGAAGCACTTCTGGACCTCTGCTTGCTACCTTAAGTACAGAACCCATGCTGACCATACCTAAACCTCTGCAACTTGGCTTATGGAAAAAGTTCATTCATTTCCACAAGGCAGATGACACAATGAAAGGTGGAGAACTGCTTGTTAGTTCATTTGGGATGTATTAAGGAGAATAGCAGGGCTGTGGCTCCAGAGTTTTTAAAGAAAAAGGGGAAAATTGCTTTTAGTTGGAACAGTTTGTGTACAGGTGTTTCCAAGTCAGGGTCTGATTAACTGAGACTTCCTGTGCAATTCCTAGCACAGACTCTGGCCTATAGAGGAGTCTCAGCAAATGACAGTGGAGTCTGAATCTCAATTGTCGAATCCCAGGGTGTTACTAGAAATCTGTAAGCTAGAGACTTATAACAGGAGAAAGTCAAGGGAAAACATAAAATGGTAAAGAGAGCTGGGCATGCTCTAGCCACTTGCATTTTCCATAAAACTGCAACAAATGAAAAACTCTAGCATTCTGCTAGCTGGAGAATCTGGACCCAGGTAGTGGCCCTGGGATGCAGGGAGCAGGCTGGGAGGTGGAACAGTTGGGGCCTGGTCCTGAACTCCATGGCATCTCCCCAGACCCTCTGGTCACCTAAATTCTCAAGATCCCAAGGCCACTCTCAACCACTATCTTTCTCTTGCTATGATCAAAGGGTCTGCTTCTGCCTCCCCACATCCCTCTCAGCCTCCCAACTTGGACCCTGGGCTTCCCGGGACTTGTGACTCAGCAGCCAAAGTTAAAGTTTTCCTGAGCTAACTCTAACTCATCTTCTGATACAGCCTGCAGGGAAGGCATAGTAATTCATCTGGGCCTGCTGACTCTCACCCCTCAGGCTTTTCTCACCCTCAGCCTGGCCATCCAGGCACCTGTCATTCCAGATTATGGGTATCCCTCTGGAGTCAGAACACCAGTGCCTCCCCCTACCAAGATGTGCTGCGTACCTACAGCCCTGCCCCACTCCCAGCAACTTCCACCCTCACCCCTGGCATTTCTGCCCTGAACAGACAGGAGAGGCAGCTTCCATCCCAGGTGGAACTCCACAGGTATGTTCTCGCCCTGTAGGCTCTGAGGGTCAGGACCAGCATTAAGGCCCCGCTGGAGATGGATCCTTGGTGGAAAAGATGGAAGGGAGCTGGGGAGTACGGAGAGGCAGGAAGAGACTCCCTGATAGGGAAAATTCTGTGTCTGGTGGGTATGGGGAAATGGGTGGTGTGGGAGGGGATGGCACCAGAGAACCAGAGTCTTATAATAATAACTTGTTAGGCCTAATGTGTTCTGCGAATCTCCAAGGCAGGGAATCAACTTCCCCAACCTCCATCCGTACTACCCTCTAAAAGTTCTTCTTTATGTCTAACCTCAGTCCCTTCTGCTGCAGTGATCAAGCCATTGACTAAACATTGCCACAACTAGGGAGAGCAGCGCCTCCTACGACCCTCACCGGGCTCAAGTGGGCTCCACTTACCCCAAGGCTGGATACAGCCCCCTCACACATCCAAGGCTCTCCTTGGCCTACTGCCCCCTCTCCTGAACTGTTCCTCACGGATATCTACCTCTATATACGACCTTTAACCTCAAGTGAAAGGACCCTGGGACCTGCGGCCGCTGGGGAGTTTACCCCACCTGTACCTGCTCCCGGAACGGCCGGTCCCTGGCATCTGGTCCCTGGAGCAGGGCGTGGGGACCAAATTCCCGCCTCTGGCAGCCCCTTTCTCCCCTTCCCGCGCCAGCGATACGGAGCCACTGGGCAACTCCCGAGTACTCCTAGGCCCAGCCCTACTGGAGTCGGGGTCGGGGGACAAGGAGGAATGGAGCCCGCAGAGCCTCCTGGAACCCCGGCGCCCTGGTCCCTGCAGGATCTCCCCACCCCCACTCCGCATTCTCTCCAGGCCTCTCACTCCCCCAACCCCTCCCCCACGGAGGGGACGCGACCCCGTGCTCCCTCCCGCCCGGGATCCTCCAGACGTCGGGACAAAGAAGCCCCGCGGCAGCCGGCGAGCGTGACTGCAGGGCACTGGTGCAGCAGGTAAATACCCGGGACCGGCCGCCACGTCGCCGACCCTCCCGCAGCTCCCGCCGCCAGGGCGCGACACGCCATTCCCGCTGTCGCGACTCCCCGGAGACGCAGCAGCTGCGCGCCGGGGTCCAGCCCGGCGGGGATCGGGCTCAGGACTCACCCGCTCCGGCAAGCTCGACTCGGCTCGGGCTCCCGCCTCGGCTAGGCGGCCGCCTGGGGCTGCGTCCGGCGCAGGGTCCGCGCGGCTTGGGCAGGAGGCGCCCTCTTGGCAAAGTCGGCTAGAGGCGCCCGCTCGGTCGCGCACCCGCCCCGAGTCCGAGTCCGAGAGGGCCGGAGGGAGCAAGTTATAGGGGCGAGAGGGGTGGGGGAAGGACGCCGCAACACCCTCATACCCTCCCCCACCCCGCCCCCTGTCCCCCGCCCCCCAGCGGAGACGCGGAAAACCACTCGCAGCCGGAGAGACACCCGGACAAAGACCTCGTGCCAGCCGCAGACCCAAGTTTCTCCCGGAGAGACCGGGGGTCCGCCCGCGTTCACCGCGAGAACACGCAAACTGACGGACAGACCGACGCACGGACCCCGGGACCTCGACACTTGCCAGGAGGCGAGCTCTCTTCCTTAGCCGGGCGCCC
The DNA here is from genome assembly GCF_002776525.5 of Piliocolobus tephrosceles. NCBI lineage: Eukaryota > Metazoa > Chordata > Mammalia > Primates > Cercopithecidae > Piliocolobus > Piliocolobus tephrosceles. Next base: position 106,966,513 of record NC_045434.1, on the reverse strand, counting down.
CTGGTCTCCCGCTCTCTCCATGGACCCCTCTCCTGGCAGATTGCCCGCAGAGCGAGCTTAGAGATGCGAGGGAAACTGAAGCCCCGAGGGTGCCCGGTCCTGGGAGCCTGGCTGTCTGCGGGGTCTCCCGCAGTCCGCAGTAGTAATACGGGAGGGCCAGGGGGGTTCTACCCCCACCCCCGGTCCACTTCGGGTCTCTCCTGGCTGTGCAAGCGATGGGTCAGGGGGCTGGACGAGGCTGGCTCCCAATCCAGAATCCCTAGCTGGAGAGTTCTTTCTAGGTTCTGGAGCTCCTGGGACCGGGGCTTTGGGGAAGGGAGACCTCAGGACGGATATCCAGGAAGGGAAGGGGCCCTGGGTCTCCCGTTACCTGCGCCTGCCGCGCTGGGACTCCGTTCTGGGGGCTGCAGCTCGAAGCTCCGACAAGTCTCCACGTCCAGCCCGAGAGGGGGCGGCCGGGCCCGGCACAGCGAGGCGAGGACCGCGAGCGCCTCCTGGCACCGAGGCCCGCCGGCCCCCCACACCCCGCTCATGCCCCAGACACCCAGGCCTGCCGAGCAGCAGCTCGAACCCGCGCCGCGGCCGGACTGGGGCGGGGCACGACGGCCCCAAGAAGACCCTCCCTGCAGCGGCCCCCTGCGGCTCCGCTCTGCTTTTAATCACTTCCCCGCAGGGTCCCCGCCCCTCACGTGGCATCCCGCGGCAGCTGGCAAGTCTGGCGCCTCGCGGCCGCCCCCTCTACACTCAGGGACTGGTCTGAGTCCGGGGAGTAGGGGGTTCGAGGCGGGGAGCCGGGCTGTCCCGAATCTCGGAGGGTGCAAGGCCAGGAAGGAGTCCGGGTTCCCGCTCCGCATTCACTGCCTGGTGTGACCTTGGGCGTTTCTGAGCCTCAATTTTCCTCTCCGTAAAGGTGGTGTAATGATTTTAAGTACTTCACGGGCTCCCTGGGGACAGAAAGATCGTGTTTGTGAAAACACTGGGGAAACTGCCACATGCCGCACAAATGACAGGGAAATAGATAACCCCGTAACAGAAAGAGCGACGGTCAGGCTGGGTCTGGGAGGACCTTGGCAGAGGTTCCTGACGGGAGAAGTTAGACTGGCCCCCGAGTCCCAGCTTCGGAGGTAGAAGATCCCAAGACAGGCTGGCGATGCGAACTGCAAGACTTTCCGAGCTCCGCAATCCTGCGGTCCGCGGTACCAGCATGTTGCTATGGCGACGGGAGGCAGCGGCGGTCTCTCTCCATGGCAACGGGAGGGGAAGTTTCTGGCGAACAGGAATGGGGGGTCATTTCAAGAGGGCGTAGGGCGCTCAGTTCCGCCGACCCACTTCCCTGCTTATGTGAAACAGCACCAGAGATCATGTATCTTTCTGCCAAGCGTAACAAGAAAGACAGAAAGCTAAACGGGAGGATTGAGGCTAGACTTAAAGCAGAGATCCCCTCAGAAACTGTGGAGTGAGGCCCAGGAACAGATTGGCTGAGGGGCTTCGAGGCTCCTCACTCAGCGCTGGAAGTCAGGGAGGCCGGGGGACCAGCGCCCTGCACGGGGGCCTATCACGGGAGTCTCTTGATCTCCACCTGTCGGCGGTGGGGCCCCTTCTGTGAGGGGCTCGCCTGAAGCCCCAGACTCCGGTCCATTTGCTCTCCCGGAGCTGGGAAGGAAACTTTAGCTGAAGCCCCTGGAAACCGCTGGGTTGGTGTATGCCCGAGTGGCTGGCGAGGGAAGAGGGTCTTGCCTCTTAATTAACACGCTTGTTGGAAGTGACTTGAGCAGTGACTCACGTTCCGGAGGGAGGAGATTCGGAGCCCTAGCTACTGGCGGTCTCCACTGCGCGCCATCTGTGCCAGCCGGCCCTTAGACTTGCGATCCCCTAGCAGCTAGTGCCTTGGGCACCAAGGGCTAAGGCGAGGCCTGTGAGGACCCTGGCCCAGCCAGGCCGCTTTTCCACCTTGAGGTGCTCCTTGGCTCTGTCCACGGTGCTGAAGACCCAGTTGGTGCTACCAGAGCGTGGGCCTAAGTTTAGGGGACGAGGGAGAGGCAATTGTGGAAGGTTCGTAGCTTCCACCTTGACCCCTGTGCCTGTGATAGGAGAAGGTTAGGAACTCAGGCAGGGACCAGGCAGACACAACGCAGGCGATACTGTGCAATCCGGGCTGCCTTCCTGCCGGAGGTGTTTGGTTGTTGTTCCAAGAACAAGTGGGACTCTGGCATCCCCATTTGCCTTCCTGGTGCTTCTGAAAACCCACCTGAGGAGCCCAGAGGCCCCATTAACTTATTTGCCATCACCCGATGCAGATCTCAGAACCCAGGAGAGCCTCTGGCTACACGCTTATTAGCAGTTTCCCAAGTGGCAGGTTTGTGTTTATGTAAAATACAAATGGAGAACTGCTCTTTGCCCGTGTTTATGGCAACTCTGTCACTCCGCTGCTATTTCTCCCTCCCCCTCGCGAGTTTCTGGGGAAATTCACAGAACAAAGCGCCTTGTTTTGCCTTTGCAGGGAACGAAAAAACACAGGACCATTCCAAGGGCCCAGACCTGTGATGCAGGGAAATCGATATTTTGCTTATATCGAGTGGGGGAATTTGCATCTAAACCGAAGGTAAAGGAGCTTGTTTGGAGCAGAGCAGGTGGCAGGAGCCGAGAATTAACAGATAATTTCTCATTGTTCCCGGATTCAGCCTTCACACTCGGCAGGCGGTTCTGCAGCGTCTCTGGCGCCCCAGCAGCAGCTCTGGACCTGGCATTTCTCAATCTAACACTGTGAAGGAGCTGCTGCCCTGACAGGGCTGCAGAAACAGGTTAGGGCCCCTGGGTCAGTCAATAGCTACTGAAGTTGGAGTGTAGGAGTTAGGGTGTGTGAGAGAGACAAAGAGAAAGAAACAGAGACAGAGATAGAGGCAAGAGACAGATAAAAATGAGAGAGACAGAGGATGGGATAGAGATACAGAGAGAAAGTTATAAGAGATAGAGAACAGAGAAACAGACAGAGAGACAGCTGTACAGATTAAGAAACACACATTCAGAAGGAGACATTTAAAAAGTATTTTTAACATTAAGATAAAGCCTCACCCTAGTTGTCCTCTTTAGCCTGCCACCTCCCCCGCCCCCAGGTCAATTGCTGATACCATTGTGGTCACATAATCAGCCACAAAACAGAAAAAATTCTTCATGTAATGATGGAAACTTTTTTGTCTCTCAAACCCCTTTGCCCTGCAAACCCAACCCCAAAACACACTTTTGCTTCTTCCCATATGAAGAGATCAAAGTCAGAGTCCCAGGGTCCCACCAAGACCTGGGAGGGAGGATCCGGGGTCCCACTCAAACCCAGAGAGGGAAAGAGGTGGAAAGAAGTGCAATTGTTGTCCTTCAGTTCTATCTCACAGAGAAATCCCATTCATTCTGAGTTTGGGTGTAGGGGTGGGGAGGAGAGAAGCAGGAACAGAGATAGTAAGCATGGAGTGGTGGCAAATAAGTACATTGGACAGGGCCTGGGATGGCTGGGATTCAGGGCTGGTGCACCAAAGCAGCCATGAGGCTGTCATATCCCCTATCTGGGGCTTACTGTGCCTATCTGAAGTTGGATTAGGAGCTCTTTGAGGCTCCTTCCGGCAACAGCACTCTAGGATTTTACATGAGGGAGAAAGGAGGAGGCTGGGGCGAGGGGAGGAGGGAGGCAGCCTTTCCTGGCTCTGAAGCTGAGGGTGGTTTTACAGAGGCCAACTCACTTTCAGCTCCCCCTCCCCCATTGTTCTCATTGCATCTACAGCCATGGATGGAGCATCCCGAGTTTGGGTACCCCCCAGGCCAGACTGCTCAGATGCAGGAAGAGGAGCTGGGGTGGATGGGAGGCAGAATAAGAGGAGGTTTGAGACAGAAACCAGAGGGCTCCCACTCCTATGCCCTCCTCTCTTCGGAAATAGCCAATGTACCCATCCCCCCCCACAACTTAAGTCTCTGCCCTTGGGCAGGCTCCCACTCTGCTCTGAGCAGGAATGTCTTGTTGAGTTATGTTGCAAATAAAATAAATTAAAACCAAATAATAATTTCTTTCAAAAAATTGAACCTTGGTAGGAAATTGCTAATGCTGTAGGCGGGAAGAATGAGCTCCTTTGACATGAGCCGATGTGTCATATTGTCTTTTCATCTCAATGCAATTTCTAAATAGGGAGCCCTTTCCCCATTCCCTCCTCCCTCCAAGTCCCCAGCAGAAATGTAAAGGGAGCAGTCTGACGATTGAAGCTGGATTGTCTGACGTGCAGGGAGAGACACGGAGGAATAGACACACAAGCACACCTACAGCTTTGCCATGTGGATAGAAGCCAAGGAGGCTCTGACCCAACCCTGAGGGCCCCTGGTCTCTTCTCCCCCACCTCCCCCGTCCTCTGCTTACTGAGGCTTGTAGCTGCCTTCTGCAGAAGTGTTAATTTACTCAAGAAAACAGACATCAGTTGAACCTAGTCTACTGCCAATGGAGAATCAAGTTGAGGTCCTGTATTTGAGGGTGTAACTTTATATCATTATTTGGAATAAACTGTACTATGGATTCCCTATGGGGTTTCAGCCAGAACAGCTTTATCAGTATTTCCTACAGATTCCACTCACTCCCCAAGACCCCATACCAAGACAGCAAATCTAGCCAAAGCTGGGTGACTTCTGCAAATCATGCCGTTCCAAGCCATCATTAGAGTTTTCAGGGATTCCTCCTTACCTGAGAAGATGCAGAAGACGTCGCAGAGCTCAAGGTCAATGCCTAGGTGCTTTTTGAAAGAGTTCATTCTTGCTTTTATTCCAAGAAATCTGCTTGGCAGTTCAAACATCCTGAACCAGGGTATATTTGCCTCTCTCCCATTCCTCCCCCATTTCAGTGGTCTCATCTCTGTCCTGTGCTCTCTGTTCAAGCACACAATGTTCCACATCAGACTTGGGAAGACTGGACAATGTTTTCTGCATCCAGCCTGGCTTTGTGGACAAAAGCAGGCTGGAGTTTGGGGAAACAGAGACAGGTTGAAGGTCAGAAGGCAGTATCATCCTTCCAACAACTTTAGAGCTAGGCCTAACCACGGTGGGTTGAGGTCTGTCTTCATTATTGAGAAGTGAAGATGAAGTCACAGGGGAAGGGCTAGGAAGGGAACCAAATAGTCCTCTTCTCACTGACCTTGTACAGAAGAAACAGCACGGGCTTTGGAGTTGGACACATCTGCGTTCAAATCCTAGGTCTGTTATTTACCAACTGGCTTGTTTTAGGTCCTGTACTTTAGTTCTCTGAACTTCAGCTTCCTCATTTGTAAAATGGGACATATAGGGCCTGCTTCACAGTGTACAAGGAAAGGATTACATGAGTTGGGTTAAATGGTGAAGGTACTGTGACTGATCCGTGGCAAGTGTTAAATAAAAGACGGTTCCTGTCCCCTTTCTTCCTTTTTTCAGAATGTAGAGGAAAATTTAGCAGGTGTACTATTCGGAGGTTAACCTGTATTCTTCCATGGGGCAAGTCTCTGCAAATTTTCCAGAGGGAATTTATCTCATTTAATTCTTACAAAAACACTAAGAGGCAGAACGGGTGGATCCTAATGGTCCATCTAGTAGAGGAGATTAAGTGGATTAAGTGCCTAGTTCCTAGTCCACAAGCAAGGAGATGGCAGAGAACTGTAATTCAGGCCTTCAGACAGCAAATCAGCCCTCCTTCCTTCTTTACCATGCTGCAGAAAGATGGTGGGGATGTGAATACTTTTTCTTATTTTCTTACAAAGGTTACAATATTTTAAAATTGCCTTTATAATAAATAAAAAATTTAGAAATAAATTACAATGCAGTGGAAGATTTTTTTCCTGTGCCTCTTTGCAATGCTCTTGGCTCTTTGACCCTAGCCATTTCAGTTGCCTCTTGGACCCAGTTACTGGTCTAGAGAAAAGATGGTGTCATTGATAAAATACGGGGCTGGGACCAGCCAGCTTCATGGCTCCAGACGTGCTTGGTTGCTTCATTCTTGACAGAGGTAGGACTCTTCAGAGAGCAGCTAGAGGTGTCTCTGTGCCTGGACTGTGTCCTGTGGTCAGAGCCCTGCTTCCAGGAAAGGGCCAAGTCATGATTCTTGTAAGACTGGGACCCCAAAGACTGGAGCTCTCCCCAAGGAGCCTGGAGAGAGTTTGCAATCTTAGGTCTCTGGCTGTTCCACTAATGAAAGGAAACCAGATAAAATGCCAAAACTAATTAAAATGACAAACCCGAAAAGGCCCTGTCAAAACTAGGAAATCTTAATTCTTGATTTCAACAGAATTCAGGTAGGAAGAATCAACTAGAGCATGCTTTGGGTCAGTGGACTGAAGCCCCCTGTGGAACTGAGATGCTGGAGTCCCTGGAGAGAACAAATCTGTTTACCAAATTCCAGCTTCCATCCAATTGGTACAATAAAAACCCTTTTCTATCCCAGCCCCCAACCCTTATATATAGTTCTGCTGTTTGCTAGAGCCACAGTCAGTGGTTTTAATGAGTCAGCCCCCAATCTTTATTAATACTTCTGTACCTTTGTAAAGTGTGGCACATATGTCTTACATATGTTATCTCCTTTCATACAACCCCGAGAGTGGACATTATTATTCTCATTTCACTGGTGAGGTCTCAGAGAGGCTAGAAATAACTGGCTCAGGATTCACAGCTAGCAAGTGGCAGAGCTAGAGCTCGAGTTTGTCTTTTCATGTCACTCGTTCACCCATTCGACATTTATTGAGGTCCTACTAAGACCCAGTCTATGCCAGGCACATGGGATGCAGTCCTGTGCTGTTTCCTGTATACACTGGCCTTCAGCCACACCTCATACAGAGCCCTGAGCATATGGGTTCTGTCCTGAGGGAGTGCACATCATCAGTTGTGTAAAGAGGCTGTGTGTGAAATTGATTGAAAATGAGTTCTTCTACCTCCTTGATACACAGTTGCACAACCCACATGAACTGTGAAATTCTCTTCTGACATGATTCTCTCTTTTATTCTCTCCTTTGCCTCCTGTCAACCTTCTGCTTTCTCCAGGGTTCAGCTTTCAGCTTTTCTTTCTTCTATCTCAGCACCTTCTCTCTGAATGGTCTTATCCACTTATAGGGCTTCAAATACTAAACAATGCCAACATTAATAGTAATGGTAAACATTTACTGAGCACTTACTCTTTTCTAGGCTCCATGCTGCTTGCTTAATATGGATTGCATAATTTAATCCTCACAACAATCTTATTATTGCCTGCAATTTGCAGGTACCAAATGATAGAGCCAGAATTTCAACCCATGCAGTCTCACTCCAGCACCCACCCTAAGGATTTCCAATTGTGTATCTCTGACTCATCTATCTCTCCTTGCTTCTCCATGTGCATTTATAAATTCATGTTCTGAACAACTTGACCCTAGACCTTCTGAATCCAATACATAAAAGACAGAAATTATATTTTCCTTCACAAACCTGCTCTACCTTCTTTTTTTTTTTTTTTTTTTTTTTTTTGGTGAGACGGAGTCTCGCTCTGTCACCCAGGCTGGGGTGCAGTGGCGTGATCTCAGCTCACTGCAAGCTCCGCCTCCCGGGTTTACGCCATTCTCCTGCCTCAGCCTCCTGAGTAGCTGGGACTACAGGCGCCCGCCACCACGCCCGGCTAGTTTTTTGTATTTTTTTTTAGTAGAGACGGGGTTTCACCGTGTTAGCCAGGATGGTCTCGATCTCCTGACCTCGTGATCCGCCCGTCTCAGCCTCCCAAAGTGCTGGGATTACAGGCTTGAGCCATCGCGCCCGGCCTCTACCTTCTTAAAGAAGGCTATAGCCAAACCAAATTAGTGGCTCAAACTAAAAATCTCAGAGCCTTCTTTGATGCTTCCCTCTCTCTTATTCACCGGCATTTGTCCATGACTGAATTCTGTTGTTTCAATTTCTTAAGTGTTTTGAACCCTTGCCCCCTCATCTTTGGATTCACTGTCCTTGCCCTAGCTCCAGGACCCAACATCCTTCTTCCAGATCATGGCTGTTATGTTATGGGATAATACGACTACATCACCCTCTCCATTAAAATCTTTCATAGCATTCTTGGGGCCTTTGAGATGAAGTTGAAACCCTCCAGTACAGCAAACAAAGCCCTTCCAGATCTGGCCTTTGTCCACCTACGTAGCCTTCTCTCTAGATACTCCTGGGTATCCCCTGTGGGCCACCTATGCTGTGGTCACAGAGTGGTAATTCCTGTCCCTTGTCCTCACTCTCCACCCCACCTTCTGCACTTTTGCTCACTTTGTTCCTGCAGTTCCTCTTATCTTCTATTCTAGAGTCTAGAACTTTGTGACTGCTTGTCCTTCTGCCCCAAACACCTTCCCTCTTTTCCTCATCACCCAGCTTGTTCCTACTGGATGCAGTGGCACATGCAGGATAAGACTGTAGGCTTTGAACATTATACTGAATGGGCAAAAGATGGAAGCATTCCTATTGAGAACCAGAACAAGACAAGGATGCCCATACACATCATTCTTATTCAACATAGTACTGGAAGTCCTAGCCAGAACAATCAGGCAAGAGAGTGAAATAAAAGGCATCAAAATAAAAGGATGGGAAGTCAAACTATCTCTCTTCACAGACAATATGATACGATACCTAGAAAACCTCATAGTGTCTGCCCAAAGGCGCCTAGATCTGATAAACAATTTTAGCAAAGTTTCAAGATACGAAATCAATGTACAAAACTTAGTAGCATTTCTATACAACAATAACATTTAACCAGAGAGTCAAATCAGGAATACAATCACATTTACAACAGCCAGAAAAATAGTAAAATACCTAGGAATACACTTAACCAGGGAGGTGAAAGATCTTTACAAGGAGAATTACAAAATACTGCACAAAGAAATCAGAGTTGACACAAACAAATGGAAAAACATTTCATTCTCCTGGATAGGAAGAATTAATATTGTTAAAATGGTCACACTTACAGATTCAATGCTATGCCTATCAAACTACTAATGACATCTCTCACAGAATTAAAAAAATATATAATTCATTTGGAACCAGAAAAAAGAGCCTGAATAGCCAGAGCAATCATAAGCAAAAATTACAAAGCTGGAGGCATCACACTGCCCAACTTGAAAGTATACTACAAGGCCACAGTAACTAAAACAGCATGGTACTGGTATGAAAACAGACACAAAGACCAATGGATCAGGTTAGAGAACCCAGAAATAAAGCTGTACACCTACAACCATCTGATCTTTGGTAAAGCCAAGATAAACAAGCAATGGGGAAAGGACTCCCTATTCAATAAATGGTACTGGGATAACTGGCTAGCTGTATGCAGAAGATTGAAACTGGACCCTTCTCTTTCACCATATACAAAAATCAACTCAAGGTAGATTAAAGCCTTGAATGTAAAACCTAAAACTGTGAAGACCCAAAAGAAAGTCTAGGCAATACCCATTCTAGACATTGGCCCTGGCAAACATTTCATGACAAATACTCCAAAAGCAATCACAACAAAAACAAAACTTGGCAACTGGGACCCTAATTAAACTAAAGAGCTTCTGCACAGTAAAAGAAACTATCAATAGAATAAACAGACAACCTACAGAATGGGAGAAAATATTTGCAAATTATGCATCTGACAAAGGTCTAGTATTCAGAATTTATAAGGAACTCAAACGAATCAACAAGCAAAAAACAACCTCATTAAAAAATGGGCAAAGAATATGAACAGACACTTCTTAAAAGACATGCAGATGGCCAACAAACATATGAAAAAAAAGTACGCAGTATTACTAATCATTAGGGAAATGCAAACAAAAACCACAATGAGATACCATCTCACGCGAGTCAGAATGGCTAGCTATCATTAAAAAGTCAAAAAATAACAAGTTCTGGTGAGGTTGCAGAAAAAAGGGAACATTTATACACTGCTGGTTGGAATATAAATTCCTTTAGCCACTGTAGAAAGCAGTCGGGAGATTTCTCAAAGAACTTAAAATAGAACTGCCATTTGACCCAGCAATTCCATTACTGAGTATATACCCAAAGAAATATAAATTGTTCTACCATAAAGACACATGCATGTGTATGCACTATTCACAATAGCAAAGACATGGAATCAACCTAGATACCCATCAACAGTGGACTGGATAAAGAAAATATGGAACATACATACCATGGAATACTACACAGCTGTACAAAATGAGATCATAGCCTTTGGAGCAACTTGGATGGAACTGGAGGCCATAATCCTAAGGGAATTAACACAGGAGCAGAAAACCAAATACCACGTGTTCTCACTTATAAGTGGAAGCTGAACATTGAGTACACATGGACACAAAGAAGGGAACAATAGACACTGGGGTCTATTTGAGGGTAAAGAGTGGGAGGAGGGTGACAATTGAAAAACAACCCATCGGGTACTATGCTGATTAACTGGGTGATAAAATCATCTGTACACCAAACTCTTGAGACACTCAATTTACCCATGCAACAAACCTGCACATGTATACCTTGAACCTAAAACAAAAGTTGGAGGAAAAGAAAATGTATAGGTTTGCAGGTAGATTGCTTGGTACAAATTTTGGATCTGCCATCCAATTGAATGAATGACATAGTAGCTGTGTGACCTTGGGCAAGTTACTAAACCTCTCTGTGTCTCTGTTTTCTTGTCCATAAAATGGAGATGATGATAATAGTAGTACCTCTCTCATTAGTTTACTGGGAGGTTTAAATGAGTTGATATGAATGAAGCACTCAGAATATCCCATTCTCTGACTTCCAGAGCTGACTCAGGTATTCCCTTTCTTGACAGCCCATGGCACCCAATGCTTTTCTTTGTCACAGAGTTTAACAAACCATATTGTTGACTATTACTAGGCCATGAGCTGCTGAGCTGCGTATGTCTCTCATTGATCTTTATACCCGCAGGGCCTCACACCTGATCCACACGCAGCAAATGTCTGTCACTTTGAAGAAGGCTGAATGTGTGAGTGTAACGCAACGCAAAGTGAGTGTGTGAGTGCAGGACGAATCCCAGAGGACAGTTCCACAGGCCGAGTCAGGGAAGGCTTCTTGGAAGAGTACGGTTGTGATTAGAGTAGTTTGTCTGGAACTGGAAGGAATGGGGGAGCACATTCATTCCAGGCTGCAGAACACCTGTGACACAGGGAGCTCAGGCAAAAGTAAGCATTTCACAGGAAGGAGTGAGTCAAGGACAAGGGGCGAGAGAGGACCCTGGACCCTCAGGAATCCCAGTTCACTGCTCTGATGCTCATCTTCCTCAGCTGTGTTGTTATCAAGAGCTGGGCTTGTTCCAGTGTCAGAGGCCAAGGCAGACGGAGGCCCAACCCCAGCCTTCAAGGAGATTCCAGTGAAGCCACAGGAAGCTGGGAGGCACCCAGTCAATACTCCTCTGCAAACACTCCAGAGTTAGGGTCATGAAAAGTTTCTTTTTTCGAAGAAATTGCTTACCAAAAGTGTTGATTGAGGAGAAAAATAAATTCATAAATAATTTTTTAGAAGAAATTGCTCATTTTTCTCATATCAAGGCTTCGCTGTGAAGCACGTGTGTGTCTGCTAGGGCAGCTGACTGTTTTCCAGGATAAATTTCTGATAATAACACCAAGTCATTACTGCACAATTAGTGCTGCTAATGAGGAATGCAAAGTTTGCTTCCCACTCCTTCCCCCGCCCTTTCTACCTCTCTCTGCTCTCTTCTCCCCGATTCACACACATTCTTCTCACACCCCTCCCTCCCAACCACAGAGCTGGTAGTGGGAGACGGGAGGGCCCCAGCTGAGGCTGTCAGACATTGGATTTTGACTCTCAGGCCTCCCAAATTAGCAAAGTGCCCAGGTAGCTGGGAGAGGGCAGAGAACCAAGGGGTGCCCATGAAGAGGACGGAGAGGCTGGCCTTGACCTGGGCACCAGAAAGTTAACAAGGGGCTGGGAGCAGTGGCTTCTGCCTGTAATCCCAGTGCTTTCAGAGGCTAAGGCAGGAGGATCACCCGAGGTCAGGAGTTCAAGGTTGCAATCAGCTATGATCGCACCGCTGTACTCTAGCCTGAGTGACAGAGCAAGACCTGTCTCTAAAAAAATAAGAAGAAAGAAAGTTAAATAAGGGTGGCAGCCGTAGCCTGGGGAGGTGGGGGATGGCAACTTACACTTCAGGGTATGCGGCAGTGATCTGTCACCCTACAGACTTTGTCTAATGCCCTGGTAATAGTGGAATTTTCTCCAGCAGTGAGGAGACAGCACAGTGCCAGGGCTAGGTAACAGAGCTGTGGGTGGGTGATACTGTGTTTGCTTAGGTTGCTGGTGGGAACAGCAGCTAAGCTTGATGGGAACATATTTTGTTTCATTCTGAGTAATTATTTTCCCTACACACACACTCTTAGACACACATACATAGACCACATTCAGACACACACGCCTAGGGGGATTTTCCAGCCTTGCTCCCGGAAGCACCTGACAGGTTCTCTGACAGGCTCTCCTCCCAGGTGGCTGTTGAGCTTTTAGGAAACCTCAGCAGCCTTTGTAAGATGGAGAGTTTAAAAACTGCCAAGAAGATTTTGTAGGGGAGGCCAGGAATTCACTGAGGCCTCTGTTCCTGAGTAGGCATTTCCATGGTAGGCTGTAGAGTCGCCCACCGACCTGGTGAGCAGAAGTCAGCTGTGGCTGATGGAGCCCAGCCTTCCCGGCCTGGGGAAGAGGGTGGGCAGAAGAGGCCCAAGAGGGAAGCAGGTAAAGGAAGGAGGGGCAATAGTGAAGTCTGTGGCTTCAGGAAGAGGGTTCAGGGGATAGGAAGTTGCTGAGGCCAGGCTTGGATGCAGAGGATGCTTGCAAGGAGAACAGGCGTGGCGATGACCACAGGGTCCCAGCTCCATGGCTCAGGGAAGCTGTGGACAGCACAGAGCACGAATGCCTCGGCACCAGTAGGGAGTGGATTGGATGGCCTGGCTTGCCTGTCATCCAGTTCTTTATGATTCTTGCACATGAAAATTGACAAAAACCAATCACTTTCCTCACAGCTGTGCTAACCTAGGGTGGGGGCGGTAGGGAGGATGGCAAAGACTTTTCACTATTCATTGGATTAAACTGTTAGAGCCAAACAGCACAACAAATGGAAGTCCACTGTTGTCTCTGAAAGCCATTCTAACTGTTAACTGAGCTGGTGAGTGAGATGCCCTGGGAGGCTCACGGTGGCTTCACTCTGCCTTCGAGTTTGTGAGCAGAACTTTGGTAATGCTTTCCTCTCACCCTCAGGCAGACAAGAAAGTACCTCGGTGAGCCTCCCTCAATTCTGAAGAGCCTCTCATTCCCCCACAGGCTAGGCCCAGAGACACCAACACTGAGCCTTGCCTTGTTTTGAGCATCTCCTTTGGGAGGAGGGTCCCATCTTCCTAATCTGGGTTAGATGCCCCCTGAGCCCTGCATTTCTGCTGTTGTCATTGCCCTCAGACTTTATGGTAATTGCTAATTTACTTATCCATCTCCTAGACAGATATGTCAGGGACTAGACCACAAGTTCTGCCTCTGTTTTGTTCACTTTGGTATTCCCAGCCCTTGCTATGTTGTCTGTTACCTAGTAGGTGCTCAAGAACGTTTAACTGGGTGAATTAGCTGAGATAGGAGTTTCAAAGTTTAGGAGTCGGGGAGTCATTTTTAGGTAGATCGATTCCTGCTTGCCAGGGAGAGGAAGGAAAACCACAAAGTGTCTAAAAGCAAAGAGAAGGTTTGCTGACCACAGAGGAGGAGAGGGGCATGTCTCCCTTCTCACCTGGAATTCCTAAAACCTGAACCGCAGGGTTAGAACAACTGCTGAAAAGATCTACCAGGTAAAGCTTCAAGATCTTCCCATAGAGCTCAATCTCCTGGACCAGGGGCCACCCTCCTGGGAGGCCTTGTTTCTTTTCTCTGACCTCTTGCTCTCCTTTCTCTGACCTCTGCGGTGCTGGTACTTGGCGCCTCCAGAGAACCTCCTGGCAGGTGCTGCCTCATTGACTCCATGCTCTGGAAACCCTCTTCCTTGACCCAGTGGCCTCACTCCCTCCCCTTCACCAGGGAGCAGCTGACGACTCCTGCTGCCTCCTTCATGTTCTTCCAGGGCATTGCTCCCTCTCTTGCTGCTCCCACTCAAGTGAAGACAAAGTCCCCTTCCTCGTTTCTCCTCAGCAAGCCACAGCAGGTTGGCAATTGAAAAGAACCTTCAGAATGACTGAGGAAGGAATTATCATTCGTATAAATAGTTTTTGGATATCCAAGAGTCATCACACTCTAGACAGAAAGAGCAGGTGCTGCATCGCAGGCATCTTGCCTGGATGCTGGCCCGGTCGGGCGGGGGCTGGAGCTGGTTCTCAGAAGTCCCCAACTGAGCAGCAGGAACGAGGCATCCTGACATTTACCACAAGCTCTGCAGCAGCAGCCAAGAGGTCATTTGTGCAATACCAGAGAAACAAAAGCTAAAGGCCACCTGCACCAGAGACAGGAGCTGAGGTTCCACCTGCCGACCCAGAATGTCAGGGACAGCTAGGGGTGGGGTCAACACAAAGATGGTCAGGTCCCAGGACAACCACCACAGACACCTGTGGATATTCAGAGCTTACCTTTAGGGGGATGTTTCTGGTGTGCTCTGTGGCTGAGTGGCTTGAGCAAAAGTAAAGGATTTGGGGGCAAGGCAGAGAGAGCTTCCCTTCTTTCTAGCCACAGCTAGTCTTTAAACTTAAGAGAAGACCACAGTCAACTGTCACTCAGAAAGTTGGATGACCCTCATTTTTAGCCCAACACAATTCCAATTGGCGAGACACAGAGGAGGTTAAAAGCATGAGTCTTGGAGTTAAAAAAAGGTGGACGTAAATCGTGGCTGTGTGATTTATTCTCTCTCTGCATATAATACTTCCAAACCTCCATTTCGTCAACAGTAAAATGGGGATAATACAAGCACCTATTAGAATTGCCAGGAAAATTGACTGTGATAGTACTTGTAAAGGGCCTAACATACAGTAAGTGCTCAATAACTGATAGCTCTGTGATTATTATTTGAACTTGATAAGTCCTTATTGAGTGGCCTCTAATCTAAAAGTATGACCTTGATAAAATCCCCTATTACGGGTCACCAATTGAATGCCTTAACCACAAGAGAACAGAAATTGCCCTCAGCTCCAGAGAGCAGTCTGCCTCCAGGTAAGGTACACAGGTGTTGTTGTGACCTAGAAACCTTCAGATGGTCCCCTTCTCTTTGAAGATGAGGTGGGCTCTACTGGGCGAGGAGGGGCTGATGGTTAAACTAAGCCCTTGGGACATAAATTATGAATCAGTGACCTTTCCTTAGTTTAATTACTCCCACTGCTGGGTGGTCTGTGCTCTGGCACTAGCACCGGTGGGGGGCAAATTCTGCTCACAGCCAGCAAAGCCCAGGGCCTGGTGCTTTTGCTTTCATCACCCCTGGTTCATGTGGCTATTTCTGTGGCAGGAAAATTTTCTCACTGTGATGAAGGTCATGCTCTAGTCTAGGGGCAGGCCTACTTTGGGCTCCCCTAATCCCTTTGACTTTTGTAGAACCACCTTATTATTCTTCTAAGCTTGTTGACATCATCCAGCTTTTTTTTCTGGTTTTTGTTTTTAAAGCTGAAGCCGCCTGTATTAATAAAGCTGTCACACTAGTAGATCTGTGGGTTCTAATTGAACTGATACATAGAAACAACCACATTCAGACAAAAAGAACATGAGGGCGCTCCATGAGGGGGTGAGCCTCTGAGGCCTGAGAGACTACTGTTTGTTTACAGCCTCAAGATGGGAGAGACCAAGAGGTTGACTTTTTTTAAAATAAAATATTTTCAAATACGCACAGAGAGAATAATAAAATGAAATCCCACATACCTGTCACTTAGATTCAAAAACTGTCAACATTATCCCAATCTTGTTTCATGTCTTTCTCACCTCTTTATTTTCCTAAAGTATTTTAAAACAAATTTCAGACATTATATCATTTCACTTGTCTATTCTGCTGCACATACTTCTGATAAAAACTGTAAATGTGTATGACTCTAAATATACATGGCCTTACCTATATACAAGTACTCATCACCCCTGACAAAACCAACAAAACAACAATTCTCTAATATTACCCTGTCCACACTGAAATTGTGCAGTTATTTGAGAATGTCTTTTTATAGTTGGCACATTTTGTATTAGGATCCAAAGTGGTTAGTTTTTAATAGCAGTTTCTGACTTCCGCTCTCCAAAGTTGATAACTGAATGGGATAACCTAGACAGCAGTCAGGCATGGGCAGTCATTAGAGTGGGGTTGGCGACATGAGGGAAAAACCTACATTTTCCCAAGATAGAGCCCGGGCCCCAGAAAATTCTGTTTTAAGCTCGGGCTTCTTGGAGAGGTGGCCTGGAGCCTTGGGTACAGAGATATCCCTTTGGGATATTATTACAGCCGTCCTATGGGCTAGACCTCTCATGATCACTACCAAACTGGCTTGGAGCTCTGCCAACGCCTTTCTGCTCGCCCGTCTCAGTAGCTGTGGCTATCTGTTCCTTACAGATTGACTAAATGCTTATTAGGCACCTGTTCTGCGCTGAGAGTTGGGGGAGCCAGCAAGGAACAGACAGGTCAGATGCTAAAAGTTTCCTGTCTGGTACCATGATAGTCCAGAGACAGTGTCTTAAACCCACGTCAACTGCGTGCAAAGGGCTGCAAGAGCCGGAGGAAGAACCCACGAATATGCTGAGAGTCAAGGAAGGCTTCAGAAAAGGTGACATTTTGAACTGATTCTGGGGGTGTTGAGGTTGCTGAGGGGGCCAATGAGTCACATCTCCTGATTCTAAAGCAGAAACAGACACAGAAATAAAAATGAGATACAATATCTGCTGAATTGGGGAAAACAACTTGGATCTGAGGCCCAAAAGAGCTCCCTGCTTCTCATCAGTCAGGGGTGATTTTAAACTAAAAGCCATGGGAGAAGGGATGGGGATGCAGCCAAAACAATGAAACTTTATTTATTTATTCATTTATTTATTTATTTTGAGACAGATTCTCGCTCTGTCACCCACAGTGGAGTGCAGTGGTGCGATCTCAGTTCACTGCAACCTCTGCCTTGCAGGTTCAACGGATTCTCCTGCTTCAGCCTCCCAAGTAGTTGGGATTACAGGTGCATGCCACCACGCCCAGCTAATTTTTATATTTTTAGTAGAGACGGGGTTTCACCATGTTAGCCAGGCTGGTCTCAAACTCCTGACCTCAGGTGATCTGCCTGCCTCTGTCTCCCAAAGTGCTAAG
Organism: Piliocolobus tephrosceles; assembly: GCF_002776525.5. Classification (NCBI taxonomy): domain Eukaryota; kingdom Metazoa; phylum Chordata; class Mammalia; order Primates; family Cercopithecidae; genus Piliocolobus; species Piliocolobus tephrosceles. The sequence continues at coordinate 106,949,250 of NC_045434.1, read as the reverse complement.
ATTACGCGTGTGAGCCAACGTGCCTGGTCCACAAGAAACTTTAAACAAATACCACACCATTTGTAAAATGTTATGTGAACAGGTCAAACCTTCACTAGTGTGGATGCTGGAGATTGATGCGAAGTAGGCCAGGAGAATCTGTGGGTCTGTTCAGGGAGGCCTCATGTATGTAGAGAGGAAGGCTTCCTGTTCAGTCTGTGGCCTCCCAGGTCCTTGCTCAAGGTGTTTTCCCAGCCTGGGGACCCTGCTCAAATCTCTTCAGCCAAATCATGTCCTTCGCATGCTCTTCTTCAGAAAGTCTTCTCTTTCATTGCCTCTTGTTCTCCAATGTCAACCTTTGCAGACCTGCTATCCACACCACTCTCAAAGTCTACCTCCTGACCACACACTTGATCTCCTGGCATTGAGCCCCTAGCCTTTCATACAGACCCTTTCACAAGACATAAATTCTTGTTGCTAATGTTAAGTCATCTCTTGTGAACTTCTGGATGGCTGTCCCTGCCCTGAGATTTCTTTTGTATCCCCACAGTGCTTTGCAAAGGTATTTACCCTTGGCCAGAGCCTGTCTCATTAATTCGTTCATTCAACTAATAACTCAATCACCAATTAAGCACAGGAGATATAGCATATAGCACTGAGCAAAAACAGACTCCCTGTCCTCATGAAGCTTATAAACCAATGAGAGAGGTGGATAATGAACAAATACACAAGTGTATAATATGATGTCAGTGTATTAGTTCATTCTCACACTGCTATAAAGATATTACCCAAGAATGGGTAATTGATAAACAGAGGAAATTTAATTGACTCACAGTTCCTCTTGGCTTTAGAGACCTCAGCAAACTTACAATCATGGCAGAAGGGGAAGCAGGCACCCTCTCCACAATGTGGCGAGAGAGTGTGAGTGTGTGAAGGAGGAACTGTCAATCAGTTGTAAAACCATCAGATCTCGTGAGAACCACTCACTATCAAAAGAACAGCATGGGAGAAATCGCCCCCATGATCCAATTACCACTCTCCCTCAACACATGGGGATTACAGGTTCCTCCCTTGACACATAGGGATTACAATTCAAGATGAGATTTGGGTGGGGACACGGAGCCAACCCATATCAGTCAGGTAGCAATAACTGTCAACAACAACAAAAACATAAGCAGAGGAAAGAAAAGAGAAAGTAGCAGGTGATGCCTTTATTGGTATCATTGGTAACACTCCCTGAGACCGAGACAGGGCAAAATTTTTGGCCCTTGATCAGAATAAAGTGAAGGAGCAAGACATCTGAATATCTAGAGGAAGTGAATTCTAGATAGAGAGAAGAACAAATGCAAAGGCTATGAGATGAGAATGTGCTTGAAATGTTCAAGGAGATTCTGAACGACCAATGTGGCTTGAGCCAAGTGACAGAAGGGAAAGGGGCAGAAGGCAAAGTCAGAGAGGTTATTTAGGCTGTGTTGTCCAATGTGGGAGTTGCCACATGTGACTATTTAAGTTTAAATTAATTAGAATGGGATACAATTTGAAATTTAATTTCTCAGTTGGTGTAGCCTCATTTCAAGTGCTCATAGCCACTCATGGCCAGTGGCTACCATATTGGACAGCACAGATATTGGATGCCACTGCAGAAAGCTCCATTGGACAGAGTTGGTATAGAGCCTTGTAGACCTCACTGAGACCTTAGGATTTTATTCTAAGCATGATGGAAAACTCTGGGAGGGGTCTGATTTACATTTTAAAGGATCATTCTGGCTGTGTGGAGAATACTTTTTAGGGGGTCTAGGGTGGAAGTGAAGAGACCAACTAGGAGACTGCTACAATAATCTAAGACAGATGACAGTGGTCAGGATCAGATGGTGGTGGTAGAGGTGGTGAGATTTAGTGGATTTGAGGATTTGAGGGTATATTTTAAAGATAGAACTGAAAAGAATTTGCCAATAGGTCAGATGTGGGGTGTATGTGAGACAGAGGAATCAACAATGACTCACAGGTTTTTGATCTGAGAAACTGGATGAATTGTGCGGCACCAATCACTGAGCTAGAGATTGCTGGAGAAGAGAGGTTTTGGTGGAAGTGAAGATGACATGGAAATCATGCATTCAGTTTGTGTGTGTCAAGTGTGAGATGCCTGTTAGACATCCATGCAGAGATACAAGTTATATTCAAGTTTGGAATCCAGGGGAGAGATCAGGGCTGAAGCTAAAAATCTGGGAGGTGATCTTTAAATCTGTAAGACTGAATGAGGTCATCCAGGATGCTATGGTCTGAATGTTTATGTCTCCTCCCACCATGCACCAAATTCATATGTTGAAATTCTAACCCCAAGGTGAGGAGGTGGGGCCTTTGAGAGGTGATGAGGTCATAAGGGCTTCAGTTTCATGAATGAAATTAGTGCCCTTATAGAAAATGTCCTTTATAGAAAAGGTCCCCCTTTTTATCCTATTAGGATGTAGCAAGAAGGTGCCATCTATGAGAAATCAGCCCTCATCCAGCACTGAATCTGCCAGCCCATGATCTTGGACTTCCCAGCCTCTAGAACTATGAGAAAAAAATTATTATTGATTATAAGCTATCTAGTTAATGATGTTCTGTTATAGTAGCCCAAAAAGACTAAGACATACACACACACACACACGCAGAGAGAGAGAGAGAAGAGAGAAGAAAAGGTCTACAAACTGAGCCTGGCAGCAGTACCATTTAGATGCTGGAGAAAAGGATCTACAAAATAACTGTGAAGGAGCAGCCCATTAGGTGGGAGAGAGTGTGGTGCCTGGCAGCCAAGTGGAATGATTGTTTCAAGAAGGACCAGCCACACCCAAAGCAGCTAAGAGGTTTAGTAACGGGGGACCTGAGAGCTAACAACTGAATATGGCAACATAGAGATCATGGGGAATCTTGACGGTGACTCTATCCACAGAGAGATCAGGAGAAAAATGTGACTAGAAAGCATGCAAGAGAGAACGGTAGGTGAGGTTGTAGAGATAGCAAGTATAAGGTCAAGTTTTTCAAGGAGTTTTGCTATAAAGGGGCAGCTCTCAGTGCTGCCAGGCAGTTACTGGAGAGAATTATGGGGTCTAGGGATAACTTTGTTTTTAATATGGCAGATGATACAGCATGTTTGTATGCTGATAAGGATGATCCAACAGGAAGAGCAAAGTAATGAGGTGAAAGAAAGAGGAGTTAGTTCAGGATTGATGGTCTTGAATAGGAGAGGGGAGAGATCCGTTGCCCAGGTGAAGGATTTGGCCTTTGATGGAGACATGGGCACTTTGTTCCTTGCAACGAGAGGAAGGCAGCCTGTGTGGATTCAGTGTATCAGCAGGTTGATGGATATGGCAGTGGGAGTTTCTATTTTCTCAGTGAAATAATATGCTAGACCATCAGCTGAGAGTGAGGAGAGCATCACATGTACAGGGAGTTTAAGGAGAGAGGAGAAAGTAAGCGATAGTCCTCTTGGAGAGCAGGAGAGTGAATTAACTGGGTGAATGTAGGAGCACTGCCCGACAGCACCAAGGGCTCACTTGAGGTTTGTGGTCATGAATTAAAATGAGACAAATCAATGTGGGTGTGTATTTTTTCCAGCCATGATTGTAGGTGAAGAGCAGGCAGAGAAAGTTAGAGTTAATCAGGATTGGAATTTTGCCAAGAATGAGACAGGGGCAACAGAGTTGATGATAATGATACAGGGCAGTGATTATATTGATGGATGTGGGAGCCTATGCTGGGTAAAGAGGGAGGTGGGCATGAGCAGAGGAATGGAGAGTGAATGGGTAACAGTGAGTGGCTTGGAGGTGCTGATTATGGGCATAATGACACCATAGACAATGCTGAATGGGAGCCGACAGCTAAGGAGGAGAGGACAGGACTAGACAATGAGCAGGCCAAGGGACTGAAAGACCAGGGATGTTTAGATGGCCAAAGAAGTCACCAAGATCCATGACAGGTAAACCAGGTGATGAAAAAATCAGCGAGTGGGGGAGTGTCTGGGAGGATTGTAGACAATTGCAAAAAGGGAGGACACCAGGTGTCTAATTTGATAGCCTGTGCTTCAAAGCAGTTGAACAATTCTTGCAGGGCAGGAGGAGAAAAATAGGCTGAGAGTGGCAAAGAGGCATGAAGGCACTGACCCTAGCTCCAGGTCCAGGGAGAGGTAAGTAGTGTGTGATTCCTAGTGCTGAGATTGAGTTATGAACTGGACAGACAAGGACTCTGATTTTATGGAGATTACATTTCAATTAAGGAAGTAAATAAATAAGTACACAAGATAGTATCAGATAATGAAAAGTATTATGAAGGAAATGAAACAGTGATGTTCTTGATGGTATCTGGCCATGAGAGTAGGGGTGGGCTGCTTTCGTTCAGGTGGTCTGAACAAGATGGGCGTGGGAGTCAGAAGTCCCAGGCAGAGGGAAAATGAAGTACAAAGGCAAGTTCAAAAGCGAGAACAGGATTCCTCTAGGCTTAAGGGACAGCGCTCCGAGTCTGAAAGAGAAATTCGCTCACCAAAGCCTCCAAGAAACTAGGATCGGAACTAGACTTGTTAGTCAACAATGCCTAAGAAGGCATGGGAAGTGAAAATAACATTCTAGATGAACCCCTTTGTGTGGCTCAGAAAACTTACAATGCCTGCTTTCTATAAAGTGCTACAATACTTTTTGCCCTTAACCAAATTATTCTTCCTTTGTCTCAAATCGAAGAACATTTTTATTCTGTTTGCAATGTTGGCTGAACATTAAAATTGCATCATTGGTTTCCTCTCTCACTTGTGCTCGTTTTTTATTTTATTGTTATTCAGTGCAAAACAAAAAGCTGTGATCGGAAAAAGACAATAGAGGGATGGCTGGAGGAAGCTTGTCAAAATAACCTCCTGTTTAGTAGTTTTGCTTCTGTTCATGCCTGACTTTCATATGCATAAAAGGGCCAGAAATTGATCACAAATGGCAGAAAATTGCATTCCATTAATTTCAGAGCCTTTGACTCCAACGGCTCAATCTTCAAGAGCAGTTGCTTCTGGGATGTTCAAGAAAACAAAGAGTAAAAGCTATTTTGCGTATCTGTTTTATATTTTAAGAGAATACATTTCACTATATTATCCAGAGGGATTTTCTCAGAATCTCATCAGTGTGTTTCGAGTCTGCTTGCCACAGAAGCCCTTGATTTCAGCTTGGAGACAAAAGGGTAGAAACTATGGGTGAGGTTGGTGAAAGGGGATCTCTTACAGGACCAAATTAATAAATGCGAACTGCCTTTCAAAATGAACTGAATTACTTGAAAAGCAGAAACCGAAATGAAAACTCAAAACCTTAGAATTGTTACCCACACTGTATCCCTGATATCTATTCATTCAGCCTTTGCTTGAATTTCCCTAGTGACAAGGAACTCACTACTTCCTAAGATACACAATTCCATTTTAAAGCAGTCTAGCTGGAAGAAATTTCTCTCTCTGTAAGAGTAGAAACTAACTCCTGGAAACATTCATCTATTGATCCCAGTTCTACCCTCCAGAGACTCCTGCACACGATTCTTAATATATCACAAGACAATGATCCTGTCTGCCTTGGGTTCGACATCCCTGATTGCTTCTTTGGAATTGTTGCATTCAAATGTCTCTTTTCCAGGCAAATCGCCTTCTAAAATCCAAAATGTTCGTACTTCAAGGCTGTTACTCAAATTCAGACATACTTTTATCTCATTGTGTTTAGGAAACATTGAGCAGAGTGACACATAATCTGCAGAGGCTAAGGGATTGGGAGTGACTGTCTACCACCCAGTCTCTCCAGCAGATGGTTGATGCTGCCCTGCAAAACGAGGATTTACTCCCATCCCTTTTCTTTCACCAGGGCCAAGGCCAAACATTACACACGCATATGAATTTCTTATGCTTTGGGGATCATGAATCATTTTGAAAAGCTGATAAAAGCTATGGGTGCCCTCGTCAGAAATATGAACATGCACATAAAATATTGTATTTGATTTCATCAAATTTAGACATCCCACTCTGAATCCCATTCATGAACTGCACTCCCCTTCCACAGAGTGCAAGGGATTCAAATTAAGAATCCTTGCTATAAACAAAGCCTACACAGCCCAGCACTATGTCCTCCATGGTATTTCAAAGGGTTTTTCAATTGAGGGCTTAAAATGACTCACTCAGTTCACCCATCCTTTCAATCAAATATACCAGGTATGTGTTATACAGCTTACACACCAAGGGTATGGCACTGAACAAGACACAGCCTCCATTCTCAGGGAGCTCATGGCCTAGGGCAGACAGCAGGAGCAACTATGCTTACACAAACACTCTTATAATGACAGTGCTATAATAGGGTTAAGGACACGGCATGTGCGGGAGTGAGACACCTAACTCAGCCTTGGGGGTTTCTGGGAGGACTTTTCAGAGGAGGTTGCTAAGCCCTGAAAAAGTTTCATATTAGATTTTAAAAATATTTAAAAATACCAGATGTTGTACTAATTCAATAGGCCAAATTGGGTGCATTCTCAGCACAGCACAACTCCTCACAGCAAAGACTTCCTTGTTTGTCTGCTGCAGAGGCTGCTACACTGTAGCCTCACTGTAAATACTCCAAGAACTCACCTCTCCTTGCCTATCCTGCTGTCTCCTCCCTGGGACACATGGCGGGGATTTCCCACAGCTGCTGATCCTTCCAAACTGTACTGGCCCCCAGGCAGGTAAAATTGGGACACAGCTCCTGCTGCTAATGAAGAGACAATGTTCCTCTAATGAAAACAGGACATGGTGCTGGGAGCCCACTAAGGATGAATAATTACACCCTAATTAAACACTGCCTTTTGTTTTCCGCTCATTTATTCAGTATTAGATGTGAATGAGGTTTGCATCAGGCAAAAGTCAGCTCTGACACATTCCTATGGAGTCACGGAGAAATCATGTCTCTCATTGTGCTTATTATACCACTTGGTGTTCTTTTAAAAAATCAAAATGTATATATAACCTTGGTAGGTGGAATATGTTCTCTGTAACTCTGGATTCTCTTCAGATGCATGATCAGCACTGGGAATTTTTTCTGAATGAGCCTTGCTTTCAGGTTCTTGTTTCCCAGGTTCTCCTTGGCATAATCCTTCAATGCGATAATGACCAGCTTTGTTTACTCTTCCTGCTCACTACAGCTAGAATGGAAAGGATGAGAAAAGACCTCTTTAGTTCGGTTCTTGGCATAAGGTTAGTGGGAATGTTGATATTTCCTAGCACAGAATAGGGCTGACCTGGGAGAGTTAGGCAATTTTTTAAACCCTTGTACATTATTTCTTCATAGTTTGGCTTTATTATCTGGTTAGAGCTCAGCAATTTCTCTGAATATTCGACATCTTCATATTTTAATGCATTTCAAAGCCTGGACAAGATTTTCCTGGGCCAAACAGGCTTACCCAGTCAGCTTCCACTGGCATGCAGAATCAAGGGCTGTCTGTGCTTTGCAACAATCATGACCCCAAAGGAGCAGAAGACAGCACGATTGGTGGAGAAAGGGGACCTGGTGAGAATCAGGAGTCATGGTTATTCATACTGTTTGCCAAGATGGCAACTCCTGTTCTCCTTGTGTTTGGACCATATATTTAGTTTAGACCAATAACTTGTAAACAAACAAACAAACAAAACATGGGACACTTTCAGACTGGAGCATTTAGTTGCTGGTGTGAGAGCCTCCAGAGCACTAAGCAGGTGGCAGCTCCATGAGCATCTTACCATGGGTCCCAGGGTGACTACGATGAGCAGACTCGCTCCCCCAAGTGTGTTTATTTATTTATCAACTACATATCCATGCTGCCATAATTCACTCATTCTTCAAGGTCCTTTGGGTGACATTCATCTCTAATAAAAATAAACAAACTCACATTTCAAAAGGTGTTTCAGATAATTTCTAATTTTTTTGGCCAATGTCTTGTCAGATTTGATTGGATCATCATTTTTTTACCACATAATGTGACAGATGCTGAGCTTGTATCAGGGTAGAAATGTCAGTTCTATCTCTTTCCTATTGTTCACTCAGGCTTATTATTATTGGCCTTAAGCTCAAACCACAGGGATCCTTTTAAGTCATTTTTCCATTTTATGAAGAATAGTTTAGCTAGAGTTAAATTACATAATCTCTAACTCAATAAAAATTAAAAATTATGGGAATACGAAAAAATACATTGACAGACAAGAGCACCATGCTATCAACCCTTCTGGGTGTGGGCCTCCCACTTCTGTCTCCGTGTCTCTCTAGATCATACATGGTTCGGAACCATCTGACACATAGAACAAGCAGGGGCTCAGGTGTCAGGCCACATATTAAATATTGGTAAATGTAATTTCTTTCTTATTTTTTGTAATTATAAAAATATAAACATTGAATTTTATTGATTCAAAGACATTCTTTTTTTCATGTTTTCATACCTCTGAAATTAGAATGCATTTTACAACCATAGCATGCCATAGTTTAATTGGGAGCTTTTAAACATTTTTCCTAATGTACATTAAAAAATGGTAATTAGTGGCATTTTTGGTAGATAAAATATAGCAAATAAAAATTTTATAATCTTCTTCTCTTGATCCAAATGGATTGTTTTATGATCACTTTTGGAGACCAGTGCTCTAGAGCCTTGCTGCTCCAAGCAAGTGTGGTATTTGGACCAGCATCATGGGCGTCACCTTGGAATTTGTGATTACCAGGCCCTGCCCCAGACCTCCGGAATCAGATCTGCATTTTAACAAGATCTTCAGGTAATTCATGTGCCCATTACGGTCTGAAAAGCCCTGCGTTAGAGATATTGAAATTTGGAATTTGTCCAGTGGCAGCTTCCATTATATTTGGTGCTGGCAGACATATTTCAGAGGTGAATCCACCTGGCTAATGTCTACTCTTTTAGGACTCAGCTCCGGGGCCACCTCATCAGTGGTGTGCTGATAAACTTTTAACAACTGGCTCTCTGGGAATAGAAAAAAAACCAAAAACCCTGATTTGTCACATTTGTCAATTTCCATGCCATAAATCTTCCTCCCATGGCTGATTTCAAACCACAAATGGTTATTTTAGGTAGCTTTCCTGGAAATTTGACAACCAGTTCTCTAGAGCCGGTATGTCCATCACTGCGTGCCCTCCAGAAAGACCTTCCTCATCCCTCTTCCTCTCCCTTTTCCAATGTTGGGGAAGAGCCACGGCACCTGTGTATGTCTTCTTCAAGGCAGAACCACATTGTGCTACTTAATCAATATCTGTGTGGTAGGCAGAATAGCCCCCACCCCCACCAAAGATGTCCCAGTCCTGATCCCCAGAATGTGTAAACATGCTATGCTACATTACCGGCCAGCTGAGCTTCAGATCAGAGATTATCCTGCATTATCTGGGTGGCTCGAATGTGATCACCAGGGTCCTTATAAATCAAAAAGAAACGTGGGACAGTCAGTGATGCGACGTGACAAAGGCTCCTTCGGAGTAGATGGAAGGGGCCGTGAACCAAGAATGCAGTAGCCTCTAGAAGCTGAAAAAGGCAAGGAAATGGATTCTCCCATAGAAACTTCAGAAGGAAATGCAGGCCTGCTCACACCTTGATTTTAATGAGGGTGAATTAGCGAGACCCATTCTGAACTGCTGAGCTCCAGAACTATAACATAATACATTTGTGGTGTTTTAAGTCACTATGTGGCAATTTGTCACTTTATCCCTGGAAAACTAATATAGTCTGTCTCTTCCTATAGGTCAGTGGTTCTTAATCTTGGCTACAGAATGAGAATCTGTTCTTAATTGGAATCATTAGGATGATTTTAAAATTACCCATTCTTGGATCCTTCCAGGAGAGACTCTGATTTCATCACGACCTAGGCACTGAGATTGTTTAAAGCATGGGCAGAAATAGCCTGGGGCTCCTGATTCCATTTGAGAACAATGCTATAAAACCTTGCAATAGCATCATCTAAGAGCTTGTTAGAAATGCAGAATTTCAGGCCATAACTCAGAACTGCACAACACAAATCTGCATTTTAAAAAGGTCCCTGGTGATTTGTATGCACACTAAATTTGGGGAGCAATATGCTAGCTCCTGAGCACTTTGAGGACAGAGGCTCGGTTTCCTTATCTGGAATCCCCAGCACCCCACACAGCCTGGCACAGAAGACTTATCTTCAAGTAACGCCACATTGCAAGATACTAGGGCTTAGAGTTTCCAGAGTAGGCACTAAGGAAATATTAAATAAACTGATTTCTGAACAAACTGGAACTCTTGAATGCTAGAGGGCTACAGGAACAATATGATGGCTTCAAAAAGGTCCAAGATGACAGTTTCAAACTTTTGTTTAATGTAGGGGAGCTTTTTTCCTTTTAAGTTACATTTTCTTGGAATGTATAAGACAGATAATAGTGGCACCAATAGTTTTCCTCTGTTCAGCCTCTCGCCTGATCCCTGGGACCCTCGGTGCATATGTCCTCGGACTCAGAGAACACAGTAGGACACTCTTCCTGGAAGAGAGGATAGAGAAGGCCTAGAAAACAGGACGCCAGCTGTTGGAGGTCTGGAGCAAGAGCAGGTCAGGGAGCAGAGGGGCCACAGTAAGGGTTACTCCTTGGGGTTGGTTGTATGGATGAAAAGTGGTACAAGTTCACGGGAGTCAAGGTGTTAGACCTAACCAGACCAAAAGGGCCCAGTGCCAAGTAGGCTTGGGCCAAAGTCTAGAGGTGACGACTGGGCAGGGAGAAAAAGGCGTTCACAGAGTCTGCACATTCAGGCAGGGCTCAGACCAGGCAAAAGGGGCAGGCATGCACCCACCGGCCACCATCCATTGGTCATCTCCTTCTATGTGTGACTCTAGTCCAGATTCAAAGTCCAAGAAAAAGGAGTCCAGTTGACTTGGGGTTCATGGCCCCCTTGACTGGGGGAGGACAGGTCACCTTCATTTATAACCCTGTCAAAAATGTTTCCAATAGGAAAGAGGTGGTGTCCCCAGAGCAATTCAAAGTGCTGATGGGAATGGGCTGTTGAGAAACAGCACCTGACCATTATGAGCAGGTAGGGCTATGCTCATTTATCAGAAAAGAAACTGAGGCTCGGGTTGACCTGAAAACTTGCCCCGTGTTTGCACAGATAGTAAGTGCCGGCCCTGGGGTTTGAACCCAGGGTGGTCAGAAGCTGGTACTCTTTGAAGGACAACACATCATCTGGTAAGAGTCCAGTGCCTGTGACGGAGGCACATGGACAGAGAAAGCCCAGCAGCAGCACTGTTGAGAGGCCAGCTCAGGAGTCCCTGTGCTCCCTCTTCCCAGGACAGGAATGGGACTGAGTCTACAGATGGGGGTGGGGAGGGGGCAGCAGGCAGGAGTCAGGCAAGTCAGCACAGGACAGGGAGGACAGTCCTCACCACCAGGCAACCTTGCTGATCCTGACCTGGGGCTAGTGCCCCTCTACTCATTTTAAGTCCTTGTATGAGTTTGCTAAGGCTGTAGTAACAAAGTACCACACTAATTTGGTAGCTTAAACAACTGAAATTTATTGTTTCATAGTTCTGAAGGCTAGATGTCCAACACTGAGGTGCTGGGAGATTCCTTCTGGGGCCTGTGAGGAATGATCTGTTTTAGACCTCTCTCTTTGGCTTGTAGATCGCCATCTTCTCCCTGTGTGCCTTCACATCAACTTTCCTCTATGTGTGTCTGTCTGTGTCCAAATTTTCCCTTTTTGTAAAGACAGATCATATTTGATTAGGGTTCACAATCACGATCTCAGTTAACTTTATTAGTTTTATAAAAGCCTTGTCTGCAAGTAAGGACACATTCTAAGGTACTAGGGCTTGGAATTTCAACACAAGAATTTTGGGGAGGTACAATTCAATCTACAACAGCTCCCTTCTTGGTGCCAAGGGAAAATGATTGGCTGGTGTGTGCTCCTTCCTGACTCGGGGTAGGACTTCACATGGGGCATGTTATTCCCAGAAGCTTTGGAGCATCTAGTGTGCACTTGGTACTGAATCCAGCCCTCACAGAACTCGTAGGGTTGTGAGGGAGAAAAATTTATAAATGCAGTATTTCATAAAACATTAGGTGCTACGGTAGATATGGTATGGCATAGTGGTTAAGAGCTCAGAATCTATGACAAGATTGGTGGGTTTGAATTCTGGCCCTGCTACTTACAAGCTGTGTGACCTTGGACAAGTTGCCTAGCTTCTCTGTGCCTTTGTTTTCTCATGTATAAAAGGCATAATAATAACAACTACCTCATTGTTTGTTATGAAGATTCACTGAGTAAACATTTCTAAAAGTGCTTAGCAAGTGTTATGCAGTGCAAGTGTTTTTTAAATAAAATCCTTAAAAGTGAACTCAGCGTGCTAAGGAAACATCAAGGAAAGGTACCTAAACCAGACTTCAAAGGCTTAGGGGACCAGAAGGGAAGCTTCTTGGAGTCTGTGAAGTTTTAATCTGGTGGAGGCTGCTGAGGACAGAAGGGCAAGTTCTCCAGGGGGCATTTGTGACATGTTATTAGAAAAGGTGTGGGGGTAAAGGGATGGGGGCTTTGGCTCCCCTGGAATGTGTCCCCAACTCTTCCTCCAGACACAGCAGGGGCAGCCTGGGCCAGGTTAGCCATGTAGTTGGTTCTTGGAGGAAGAAATGTCAACAAAAATGTACAACCTACAGGCTTGAGCCACCGCATTGCTTGAACCCGGGAGGTGGAGGTTGCAGTGAGCCGAGATCACGCCACTGCACTCCAGCCTGGGCCACAGAGTGAGACTCCATCTCAAAAAAAAAAAAAAAAAAAAAAAAGGAGTACAACTGTACAACTTAATCTAAGCCCCGCGTGAAGGTTTTTTACTGCTTGGAAGTAGGGTGGCCTTCTCTCCTGTTAAATGCACAAGTCAGTTCTGCAAGATGTGAAGCCAAATCCAACTACCTGCCGTTACCAGATGCATATCTGAGTTGCCCCTACTTATGAGTCTCTGCACATCCAAGGGATTAAAAAAAATAAGCTAAGACTGATTAGAAATCCAACCCTTCTTTAACCTCATCCCAACACTACTTCTATCACCAAAATTGTTTTTAATAATTTCACAGGTCTTCTGTAGTCATCCAGCCATTTCTAGATAAACTGCAGTTTAAAAAATTGTCCACGTCCCAAGGACCCACCCTGAGGGCATGGATAATTAAAGGCAACCTGATTCCTACAAACTGCAGCTAGAGTCATCTTTGATGTGGATCTTGAAAGCAAGTGCTAATGAGAGCCTTTGCTGACAGGTGGAGGGAGGGCTGCAGATAGGAGTCAAAGGCACTGTCTGCAAGATCTAGGATCTAGGATCTATGGGGAGTAGAAGGGGCATCTGCTATTTAAAAGGCTTCTCTCTGAGGTCTGCAATCAGAAACCAAACCTGGGGGCTCACATATGACTAAGGCACTCCCCAATCTCTTGGTCCAATCATAGGGCCATTGTTGCCTCTCTTCCCAAGTGCTTTGAGGAATATCGATCTCATATTTACATCTCTCATCATTTCAATTTCTTAGTTTGGAATATGTTTCTTTATTGTGCCATGAGTGACATCAGGGAGTAGGTTAATAAGGGCAGTGGCCCCCACTAGGCCTCCACCCATTATTTATGAGGAGTTGACACACTGAGAAAGGCCCCCAGCCCGGCTTGTGTTCTCTAGATATATCACAGACGCTACAGGCCTTAACCAGGCCCATGTGCAGTGATTAGGAAAATTTGTTTCTCCCTATGAGTCATTTTCAGTGAACACTCGCCTATATCGATACATTGGAACTGCCAAAGAGCTGCCCATTAAGTGGCTTAGATCGGGAGGTAGCCACACTTCTGGAGTAAGACGAGGTTGGAGGGGCGGGAATGTGAAGAGAAGTATTTGTGGGAATCAAATTTGCCAACCCACTGGAATCCACAAACATGCTGCTGGAATTGCTATCTCTTTGCCATCCATACCAGAGAAGAGCGGGCAATGTACCAGTGAGTGAAGTGGAACTGCATTAAAGTAATGATGCATGAGTGTTTGGGCCTAGCAGCCCTTCTCCCCTGGCAAATAAGCTTCTCAAGGGCCAGGGGTGTGTCTCATCTATTCCGAAGCCGGCCTCCACCTGACACCATGCTCTACCTGTGTTCTCACTAAAGTGGATTCAGGACTGGGGGGAATCTTCTGTGATGGAAGGTCGGGGGTGGGCAGAGAGGAACCCAGCTTCAGCCATGTCACTGAAGGCTGCTGCGGGAAGGTGAGAGGTGGTCAAGATTGCAGTGGCTGGGAATAACGTTGTCACTTCTGTTTATTGAGCTCTAACTGAGGAGTAAGCACTGTGTTAACACAGACCCCTGGGAATGCAGTTCTTCCTTTCCAGAATCCAGCCATGTGGGTTCTTTCTCCTCAGAGAGGAAAGGGGGAAAACAAGGCCCAAATGCCCTGTTGCAGGCCACAGGAGAGCTGTGGACATCTACACATTAATTTTTTCCAAAACACATACATTAGGATGTTTTAATTTAACCTTCATAGAAACCTAAGGGGTAGGATCTATTCTTTCCAGTTTACATAAGGAAACTGAAACTGACAGAAGTCAAGAGATTTGATCAACAGCTTGTGAATGGTAGAGCTTGGATCCAAACCCAGATTTGCCTGTCTCCGAAGCTGGTGTACTCAAGTCTCTCCCACTAAATATTCGCTTAAGGGAGGCCTAAACACACATAAAGCATCAGGGCACTTGTAAGACACATTTGCAGGTGCACTGAAAAGTCAGACTTTGGGGCACGTGCCGTTCCCTGAGGGTTAGCTGTAGCTCCTTCACTTTCTTTGCTGGTCAAACAAGCTAATCATTATTCAAGTGCGAGATAGCCAGGCTATTATATCTGTTCTATTCAAAAAGGAAATCACTCCCCAAATTGGCTGCTTTAAGTATTATTAGTAACCAATTATTTGCAACACCATGCACCACTACTTGTGACATATGCCCCAGTGGTTCTCCAAGAAAGTGATGGATAAGAAGCTGTTTCCTGGGCCCCCGACCTCACCGATTCCAATCGAGTTGGTCTGAAATTGACCTTAGAAACCTGAATTCTAAACAGTTTCCCAGAGGATTCTGAAGCTAACTGGTCCATAGGCCCTGCTCTGAGGAACCCTGCCTAGCGTATGCTGTGTCTTCTCCATGAAGTTGTGGGGTAGGGAGGAAAGGCCTCTAAGACTTGAGTCAGTAGTCCTGGGTTCTCATTTCAGCCTGGATGCTCCCGAGCTGTGTGGATTTTAGACTGGTCTCCCTGGGCCTCAGTGTCCTCCCAGATCACTGGACTGGATCATCTCTGGGGCTCTCTCCCCCAGCTCTAAGAGTGGTTGCTTTTTGAGGCAGGGCCCCCGTCCTGCCCATTAGGAGTGAAACCCTGTGCTTTTTTTGAAGGCAGAGAGGAGGGGAGGGAGCTGGAGGAAAGGTGAGGAGGGAGTAGGGTTAATAGACAGAAGGGGTCCTGCCAGCCAGTAAGTGAGGCCCATGGACAAGCTGCACGCAAGATGCTTCAGAGCAGGCCAGTCCTCTGGACCTGGATTCCTGGAAACTCATTGCAGCCCAGCCCCAGGAAGAGCTGACGCACTGGGCTCTATCCCTCTCGCAGATAGATTTCAGGTGAAAAGATTCTAGACTACACAGGTGCTGGGAAGAAATTCTAGTGGTGGTGGTAGAGGGAAGCAGTCAGGTGGGAGTCAGAAACCCTGGATTCTCCTTGCCCTGGTGCTGTGCGTGCCATGCCTTTCCTGAGTTTCTCTGCTTTTGGGTTTCAGGGCCATGCCATAAAAGGCATCTCCAGGATAGACCCATACCCAAAGCCTCATCAAATCATAGACTTGTGGGTCCATGATTTGATGATTCCAAGACACCATTCCCACCCTGCAGTACCCTATGTCTTATAGAGCCTGTCACAGTGGCCAAGCTGTTGAAGACAGCCCCACATTGCTCTACACGTCAAAGGTGAATGAAGAGTGATGGAAGGAGGAAGCTGTCACAAACCTCAATTCCATACAAATAAGACGTCTCAGCTCACAACTGCCACTTGTACCTCTGCACATGCTCAAGAATAATGTGCTGTTACTACTCGACAGCGTGTTTCTAATACCACAGCTGAAATCACTTTGCTTCTGGAGCAACATTAGGAGGGGGCAAAGCACAGCACCAGCTGTGTCTGTGAAAATGGTTTCATGTAGGAAGCAAGATCCTCTTTCTACTGCCACTCATCTGAGCTGCAAAGAAACCAAGAGGACAGAGACAGTGTGGGTGGAGAGAGCGTGGGAAGAGTACAAGAGCAGCCATTTCACTTTGGTTGGGGTTCTTGCCTTTCTCAGGCTCCCTAGCCAACTGTGGAGGGGTTGGAGGAGACAGTGGGAGCTGTGCTGTGAGAGCTGCCCACATCTGCCCCAGCCTTATCTGTCAGCCTTGCAGCCGGGGGAGCGAGAGACATGATGAAGCAGGGGTTCGTGCCTGTCCATTCAGCATGGACCTACCAAGTCCTCATAGGGAGGAAAAAGGTCCATGATAAGTGTAAGGGATACTGAAATAAATAAGATCCCCATTCCTACCCGTCGCCGGCCTTGAACCACGTCTCAGTCCAATTCCTGCCACCAGGAGCAGCCGGCATGGCCCAGCTGGAGGAAACTAAGCTGGGTTGAATCCTCCTTGGATGAAGAGGAGCAGTGCAGGCCACTGGGCAGGGCAAGGTGATGGCAAGGCTCTAATTCCATGATGCTGGAGATACCTCTCTCTGCTCCCCCAATTTTTCTGGTTCAGATCCTTAAAAACCCTCACCTAAACCTCTCAGTGGCCTTCCACAGCAGTGAAACTATGTTTTAACACAAGGTAAAAGTTGATGGGTCGGTGTCTCAGGGTCTTGCATTCACTCCAAGACCTATTTTTATTATGTTTAATCAGTCTTATGAGCAGCCTTGTTAACACACTATTATTATTTTTTTAATTTTTGTGGATACATAGTAGGTATATATATTTATGGGATACATGAGACATTTTGGTACAGGCATGCAATGTATAATAATCACATCATGGAAAATTAGGTATTCATCCCCCCCAAGCATTTATTCTTGGTGTTACAAACAACCCAATTGTATTCTTTTAGTTATTTTCAATTAAATTATTATCAACTATAGTCACCCTGTTGTGCTATCAAATATTAGGTCTTATTCATTATTTTTAACATTTTTTATACCCATTAACCATCCTCACCTCCTTGCCAGCCCCCACTACCCTTCCCATCCTCTGAGAACCATCCACCTACTCCATGAGTTCAATTGTTTTGATTTTTAGATCCCACAACTAAGTGAGAAAATGTGATGTTTTCTTTCTGTGCCTGGATTACTTCACTTAACATAATGACCTCCAGTTCCATCCATGTTGTTGCAAATGACAGGTTCCATTTTTTTTTTATGGCTGACTAGTACTCCATTGTGTATAAGTATCACATTTTCTTCATTTATCTGTCGATGGACACTTAGGTTCCTTCCAAGTCTTGGCTATTGTGAACAATGCTGCAACAAACATAGGGGTGCAGATATCGCCTCAATATACTGATTTGCTTTCAGGAATGGGATTGCTGGATCACCTAATAGCTAAATTTTCATTTTTCTGAGTAACCTCCAAACTGTTCTCCATGGTGGTTGTACTAATTTCCACCAACCATGTACGAAGGTTTCCTTTTCTCTACATCCTTGCCAACATTTGTAATTGCCTGATTTTTGGATAAAAGTCATGTAAACTGAACGAGATGATATCCATTGTAGTTTTGATTTGCATTTCTCTGATGATCAGTGATGTTGAGCACCTTTTCATATGCCTGTTTGCCATGTGTATGTCTTCTTTCGAGAAATGTCTATTCAAGTCTTTTGCCCATTTTTAATTGGATAATTAGAAGTTTTCCCTATAGAGTTGTTTGAGCTCCATATATATTCTGGTTATTAATCCCTTATTAGATGGTGTATTAGCCCATTTTCACACTGCTATAAAGGACTTCCCTGAGACTGGGTAATTTATAAAGGAAAGAGGTTTAATTGACTCACAGTTCTGGATGGCTGAGGAGGCTGCAGGAAACTTACAATCATGGCAGAAGGGGAAGCAGGCACCTCTTACATGGTGGCAGGTGAGAGACAGCAAGCAAGAGCAGGGAAAACCACCTTATAAAACCATCAGATCTCGTGAGAACTCACTCACTATCACGATAACAGCATGGGGGAACACCTGCCCCATGATCAAATCACCTCCCTCCCTCACCACATGTGAATTACAATTCAAGATGAGATTTGTGTGGGGACACAGAGCTAAACCATATCAGATGGGTAGTTTGCACGTATTTTCTCTCATTCTGTGGGTTTTTGTCTCTTCACTTCGTTGAGTGCTTCCTTTGCTGTACAGAAGCTTTTTAACTCGATGTGATCCCAGTTGTCCATTTTTGCTTTGGTTGCCTGTCCTTGTTGGGTAGTACTCAAGAAATTTTTGCCCATATCAATGTCCTTAAGAGTTTCACCAGTGTTTTCTTGTAGTAGTTTCATAGTTTGAGGTGTTAGATTTAAGTCTTTAGCCCATTTTGATTTTATTTTTGTATATGGTGAGAGATAGTAATCTAATTTCATTCTTCTGCATGTGGATATCCAGTTTTCCCAGCACTATTTATTGAAGAGACTGTCTTTTCTCCCAATGTATGTTCTTGGTACTTTTGTTGAAAATAAGTTTACTGTAGGTGTGTGGATTTGTTTCTGGGTTCTCTTTTCTGTTCTATTGGTCTATGTGTCTGTTTTTATGCCAGTACCATGCTGTTTTGGTTACTATAGCTCTGTAGCATAATTTGAAGTCAGGTAGTGTGATTCCTCCAGTTTTGTTCTTTTTGCTCAGGCTAGCTTCAGCTATTAGGGTCTTTTGTGGTCCAATATGAATTTTAGGATTGTTTTTTCTATTTCTGTGACGAATGTCACTGGGATTTTAATAGAGATTGCATTGAATTTGTAGATTGCTCTGAGTGTTGCGGACATTTTAACAATATTGATTCTTCTAATTCATGAACATGGACTATATTTTCGTTTTTTTGTGTGTTCTCTTCAATTTCTTTCATGAATGTTTTATAGCTTTTATTATAGAGATCTTTCACTTCTTTGGTTAATTCCTAGTTATTTAATTTTATTTGTGGCTATTGTAAATGGGATTACTTTTTTGATTTATTTTAACAGAGTACTTTAAATTGTGGAAAGGCACCACACTGAGGAGCTCTGCAGGGAAAAGATGTCACTCCCCTCCTCTCTCATCCTTCCTCCAAATAACTTGTCTCCCAGCTTCCAGGTTCTGTGCCCCATTCATACTTCTCGACCCTGCCAAATAAACATCTCTGAAGCCCACTTTGATGGGCCACACCAATGTTCACAGACCCCTCAGATTCAGGCTGACTGATAACAGTGATTGCAAGGGCACCTGTAACTACAACTTTTGACTATCTACTACATTCCAAAACTGTTCTGGATGCTTCCTATACATAACCTTGTATAACTTTCACACAATCCTATTAAGTAGGTATTATTACTAACCCCATTTTGTAGATGGGAAAACTGAACTTCAGAGAAGCTAAGTTGCCTGAGATCACAGTGTAAAAGTGGCACAGCCATATTTGAACCCTCAGCCCATGTCCTTTTCACTACACTCCAGCATCTCTCTCTCCTTCCAAGTGTCATCTAGATAATGTCACACACTGGTCCACACTGAGAGGCAAAGGCCAGAGCTAGGAACCATTAACAGCCATCTTCTAATGCAGAATTTCCCAAGGTATGTTCTGTAGAACAAATCCTCGAGATGCTGGTCAGAGAGGTGGTTCCCAGGTCATGTATACACAAGAGAGACTTTATTTTCTGTCTCCCTCCTGGAGGTTTACAATGCACAGCAGCTCTGATAATGACTGGACGATTTATTGAGATTGTATTTTGCATTTTGTTCCCACTGTAGTTTTTGTTCCCCAATATTTTCTCTCTGAGAAAGTTTCCAGCCTTTTTTTTGGTACCCTCTTGATTGAGAGATTTGTTTTGTAGATCTATGTAGTCACTTTTTGACACACGCTTCCTGTCTTTGATTGGTTCCTGTATTTACTACCTCCCAGAGGGGTAGTAAATAGGCAAGTCCTTTTGCCTGGTAGAGAGTGGGGTTGGAAAGCAAAAGCAGACAGAGGAGTTAGAAATTCTCCAAGATGAAAAGGGAGAAGAGGTTGGGGGGTTCTGGGAGAAGCTGGCACCAGAAAGGGCCCCTGTGGAGCTGTCAGGACCTGATGGGGCACGTGAAGAAGCTGAGCTCCAGGTACTGAGACTCTGGCCTCAGCAAAGTTCCCCAAACCCAAGCCTGGAACAAACTCGGCAGAACCATTCCCCTTCACACAGCCACGTAGGCCTGGACCAAGAGACCATTGTTGACACCACTCTATCCTGAGCCCAGAGGGTCCCACTCTGTATCATACCTCAGTACATTGTCATATCCCTGGAGGGGGAGGGCAGGATCAGAGGAACTCTCAGTGACAGCTGAGGGTGGATTTTCCATTAGTCCAGTGGGTTGGAGGTTCAGGTTGAGTCAATTTGACTTTAAGAAAATAAGGCAATATGACAGTTCTTGTACATTCAAGTTTGAGTTTCAATTCTTACCCATTACATTTGATAATTCATGATTTGTTAACTTTTTAAACACATGAAACCTATATTAGCAATTATTGGAATTTTGGTCATTAGATCACCTTTTGGGAATTCTAACTTTAGAACATTGGCTTCCATGTCTGTGACTTAACCTCTCAGGAATAATGGGGCCAACTAGACCAGGTAAGCAGGACAAGAGGTAAGAGGGATAGAGAGCAGGAGGGGAGAGTAGGAGAGGGAGAAAGAATGAAAACGGGAAAGAAAAGGAGTGAGGGAGAAACCAAGAAGAAGAGGGAAAAAGCCAGGGAGGTGAGAGGAGCAGAAAGAGATTGAGCCAGAGAACCATGGGAGAAAGGGACAGAGAAGAGAGGAGAGGGAGAGATTGGAGGAGGGGGAGAGGAGGGAGATTCCACCATGCAGCAGGTGGGGACTTGGCCATGCGCTCAGAACACCCAGGAGATGGACAGGGCAGCACTCTGCCTGGCTTGTGAGTAAAGCACATCTAGGGGTTCCAGTGCCATACAGGTGTTCTGTGAGAGGGAGGAGAAGGCTGGATGCGAGACTTAGAAGAGTCCCAGCTTGTTTTGAGGGTGCAGTCCTTTCAGAGAGGCACTCCGGTGTGATGACTGGCATTCCACTGCGGAACAGAGGAGCTCCCCAAATAGAGTAGAATAGCCACAGATAGAGGTTTAGCCAGTGCTTGAGTCCCAGAGCATGTCAGACAGGTGGTACCTGGATTTCTGCCTGTCCAAGGGGCAAAGCTGACAACGGGTGCCTTCTGTGAGCCCTCTCCGTCTCTGCCCTTCTCCTTTGGAATCATTCCTCTCACCTCCCTTCCAGGCATCTTCAGGGAAGATGTCTAATAAACCTATTCTTATTAAGTGTCTTAATCTTTTATCCCTTCCCCCAAAATATAAGAATGTGGGAAAAGAGCAAGGAAGCAATCTCTAATTGTGAGATTTTCATAGGCTGTGCCTAGACAATGGGAGAGATGCTAAGGAAGGAAGGAAGGAACGAAGGAAGGAAGGAAGGAAGGAAGGAAGGAAGGAAGGAAGGAAGGAAGGAAGGAAGGGGATTAAGTATTTTGGCCAGATTTTCTCTGGTTTTTCTTAGGGTGAGACAGATGACTAAGCTAAAAATACAAAGTCTGACCATGAAGCTGAATGGTGAAGTGAACTGGAAATCAGGAGACTAGATACAGACCTGCCTTGGCGAGTTGGCTGCAGGACCTGGAGTAGGTTATTCACCCAATGCTCCTTTTGTCCATAAGGGGGTGAAGCTGAAGGGTTCAATCTAGACATTTCCTCTTGTAGGGTACCTCCAGTTCTAATATTCTATAGTTACATAAGCAGAGTTTAATGTAAAAATCAAGTAACATTTGCAAGTAAATTAACCCTGTATATTCAAACAGCTATACTTAGTGGTACTTTGCCCTCCAGAACAAGTGTTTCTGGGGTGAAAGGCACATTGATGGAGCAAGGGGAGATGGGGAAAGAGTCTGTGGCTCTGCCTTTCCGTCTCTACCAGCCCAGCACCCAGAAGGAGAAGCTTTCTGGCTTCTACCGACTTTAGCGTGGATGCCTGACGCCCAGCCTGCCCCAACCTTGTCTTAGGGAAGGGAGATGTAACACTATTGACTCAACCTTAAATCCCTTTACTGGCATTATTCTCCCAACAACCTTGAGGGAGTATGCTAGTCAAGACTTTAGGTGACAAATGTCAGGAACTGAAACTCTTTTTAAAAAGGGAGGGGGGATTTATTGGCTCAGAAAGCTGGGAAATCCAGAAATGTATCTCCTTTCAGACATGGCAAGAACCAGGACATCAGATGACTTTATTAGGGCTCTCTCTTTCTGTATTAACCTCTGCTTATTTCTGCTTGGCTCCCTTCTTTGGACAGCCTGTTTCATGTAGTAGATAGCTAACTGCACCCCCTGACTCCTATGCTCCTATTTTAGCAGCTCTATCAGAAAAGAATCTGTCTTTCTCAATAACCCCACCAGTAAGAACTGACTGACCCATTTGGGTCATATGCTCCTTCCTGAATCAGCCTTGGTGGTCGGGGGATGAAATACTCTGATTGGATGTACCTGGGTCACATGCTTCCCCTGTCACTGAGAGAATGAAGTGGGGGTCAGCTCCATTTGAACCCCAAGGAATGGGTTACCTACAAGAAAAGTTGTAGAGAAGGGATGCCACAAGATGAAGCATCAGATTTCCTCAAATAGAATGTCTTTAAGTCTGTTATACAGATGAGAAAATGGAGGAGCAGATGGGTTAAATAACTCACCAAGGCTTACAAAACTAGGAAGTCACAGAGCTTGGACTTGAAGCCACATTTGTCCAACACAAAAGTGCGTGTTTTCACCACAGCACTCTGCTAGCTCCACTGTCTCAGCATCCCCAAGAGCCCCATGACTCCAACTCTGAATACTTGGGCTTGTCATTTAGGGTTCTCAAAATAACTGAAGTTGCAGGGAGCCTCACAATGCATTCGAGACCCTTGGATCCTCAGAGGAGCTTGCCGATCTGCTCTGTTCCTCTTCTTCTGCCTTTCCCCAGTTGGAAGGAAGGAGTTGGGGAACCATAATCATGCCTCTCATTGCCTCTTCCAAGGCTAGATACACCGGTATGTGGAATAGGCTGAATGCCACCATTTAGGACAAATGTTCTCAACCACAGTGTGCTCACAGTGGCATGGTGAATCATTTGTGAGGTGTGTTGCAAGTAATTTGTTTTGTTAATAGTTAAAATACTGGAGTTTGCAAATGATTTATCTTGCTATAAAAATAAGCAAGAGAAAATTCAAGGTTATCCCTATAACAACACACACTGTGTTCACTTATATTCTTTTGTATACTTTTTTGAGTGGGAGAGGGAGGTAAAGTTAAAGCAAGCAGGCGTTTGTCATTACCCTGGGCATAGCCATGGAAGATTTTCTTTCTTGTGTTCCCACCTGGAAAAAGGGCTGGGTATTATTGATTTAAGGGAGGACTTCTGCTCAGAAATACCTCCTCAGTACCTACTTCCAATTCCACCAAGTAAAAAATACATTGGCTTTTAAAAGCTAATGCAGGGTAGGCAGCGTGTTCAACAGTAGCTCACATATTAGTGTGAATTATAGGATACCCTTGTTCAAGAATAAGGTATTCTAGAAACCTCAGATGAATGGAGACATTTCAGAATACTTTCAGACAATAAAAACTTCTGAAGGACTAAAAACAAAGTCAAACTTTAAAGTGAAGCTTTAAATAGAGCTGAAAGCTTTTTGAGCTAATAGATAATTTTATGCAAAATAACTTTCATACTAGCAAGTAGCTTCCTAAGTGAGTGACAGAGTAGGCAGCTAATTTTTTTCTTCCATTGTGGCAAAGTGGAGCTTTATCTTCAGTTCCTTTACCTTCTGGGTATTTTAATTGGACACCCAAATTCATTGCAGCATATTTACAATAGCCAAGAGGTAGAAGCAACCCACATGTCCATCGATAGGAGAATAAAGAAATGTAGTGCATGTATACAATGAAATACTACTCAACCTGGAAAAGGAAGGAAATTCTGACACATGCTCCAATGTGAATGAACCTTGAGGACATTATACCAAGTGAAATAATCCAGCTATAGAAAGAAAAATATGATATGATTCAACTTATATGATGTATCTCAAGTAATTAAACTCTTAGGAACAGCAAGTAGAATGGTGGTTGCTAGAGGGTGGGACCGAAGGTGGTGAGGAAAGAGGAATTATTAGCATCATTCTATGATTGTAGAGTTTCAGTTTTGCAAGATGAAAAATCTCTAGGGGTTCACTGCACAACAGTACACTTAAAATGGTTAAGATTGGAAATTTTATGTTATGCATTTTTTACCACAAATTTTTAAAATGTAAAAAAAAAAAAAAAGAAAGGAAAGAAAAAAAAAGAAAGGGCCAGAAAACTAGAGCTGAATTATTGTCATTTAAGATGAAAGAAAAAAAAAAGGAGAGAACAGAGAGGCAGTGACTAGTCCCAGAACCTAATTCTAGGAATGTCCGGAAGTCAAAAGTTACTTGGTGAAATTGCAAGTGGTATTGAGGAGGTATTTGTGGGCAGAAGTCCTCCTTTAAATCAGTAATGGTCAAGCCTTTTTCCAGGTTGGACACACAAGAAAAAAAATCTCCCATGGTTATACCCAGTGTGATGACAAATGGCTGCTTTCTTTCACCTGTCTCTCCCCGACTCAAAACCCCTCTCTCATAAAATAAATGGCAAAAGAAAAGTCTCCTTGGAGTAATTTCTTTCAAAAAAGGAACAGCAGAAGTAGGAAGAGGGGAGAGGAAGAGGCGAGGGAGTGAGCAGCAAGCTGAAATTACAGTCTTAAAAAATGATTATTTTCAATAATACACAAAAAAAGAAAATAATGCAGAGTTTCCATAGCCAACATTGTACTGAGTACAAAAATTGTGCCACAGTACAAAAAAGCTCTTCCTGTTGCTGGTAGAGACAGAGAGAGAACTTATGGCTTATTCAAACAAAATCTCCCCAATCTCAATGGTGAGGGTTTTGGATTTAATCAGATTGCTTTCCCCACACCTACCATAAGAAAATGGAAGGAAGATGAGACATAATTTGGAGGCATGGAATCTTATGAAGATAAAATGGGCTAAAGCCAGGGATCTTGGGTAGTCAAAGGGAAGTTCATGGAGATGAAGGTAAAAGAGACTGTTACTGGTGGACTAGAGGAAGTATGGGCAAGGCAGTGAAAAGAGGTGAGAAAACAGTCAAAGACAAATTTTACCACTAGAAAAAAAAACATGCTGCAATTTGTTCTGCCTTCTCCCTTCTTAGAATTAAAATAGCTTTTACTTAAGTGTTATTAGTCCTTGCCTTCCTCCCACCCCAACTGCCATGGGCACTAGAGGGGTGAGACAAAGCAAAGATGAACCTACATGGGGAGCTGGTTCAGTAGCAGCAATGGGGCTCCCAGGGATTGCCCAAGGCAAGCTGCAAGATACAAGGAGGAATGTGCTGGATTATTGATGCCATGAGGTACACACAAAGGCAACTTGGTGGAAACTCTGTCACACAGATTGCTCCAAGAAAGCCAGCCTGGCCAGCAGCCATGCATAGTGTCACGTTCATGTGCAGCCCTTCTGGCCTGGGAGAAGGCTGCCAGAGGCGGCATTCCCTAAGGGAGGCTGTGAGATTTGCCCTGCCCACTCTGGACACCGGGATCCTGTCAGCAGTAGTTAGGTGGGGCTCTTTTCCCAGTCAGATTCCATTTATGAAAATACTGAGAATTGTTCTTTAATTCAGACTTTAATAAAGATAAGACAAAGGTTAATTGAGAATGGCTGAGTCTCACATTATGTAATGAGGACTGGCTAAAATCCACTGTACTGTTAACTCGGAAAATTGCTGCTGAATTCTGATATTGACCTCCACGCCTTCCAAACTAAGGAATTGATGGTTCTGTTGATTTTATGTTACCCAAGTCTAGCTGACCTGTATTTTCCATTCTTCCTAATTCTTGACTCATATTGGTCTGGGTTCATATGGATTTTTTTTGTATCAAGGATCTTGTTACTAATTGCAGAGAATTCTCAATCTCTACATCTGTAATTTCTCAAAGTTCAGATTTTTAAATAACAAAGGCCACATCAGTTGCTGTCTAGGGAGGTTGCCTCGTTGAAGGTGTTCTGCAAAATGCCTGCTGTGTATTACTTATAACCCAAAAGTGGCTCCTTTCTCTACTTGGAATGTGCTGATCTGCTCCATCATCAGCATCTGCTTGCCTCTGCTCAGTTGCCTCTGCTGGTGGGCTGGGCTGGGAACTGGCTCCTTTTTGTAGCAAGAATTACTTCAGGAGTGAGTCTCATCTTCTCACTTTGGAAATCTAGAAATACATCCTAGAACTTCTGGCACAACCCAATTCAATATCCACCTTTAGCCCCAGCTGATTTTAGGGTTTTACTCTATAGGTATTTCATGTTTACAGATGGTGACAAGAAAGAACTTGAATAGAAGACCACTCTGTAAGGACATGAGTTTATACGCTGTGCAAAGGTGCCCAGCCAAGGAGGCAAGTGGGGCTGAACTCCAGTCCCGCAGGAAGGAATGCCTTTTCTTTGCACAAAGGCAACAGTTCCCACCAAGCCATGTGCTGGTGAAGCTGTGTCCACACAGAAGGAGTATCCTTTTTGAATTTACACACTCCACAGGCTGGCAGCAGTCTTCCCTGAAACAGATGCTGTGGGATGGGGAAACTGGGTTTTTAAAGACCTCAAAGAAAAATTTACCAGGATCATTCATGGAGGAAAAGTCAGCATGATCACCCCCAAAGTGGAAGCCAACAGTGATCAATCAAAAGACCAAAGAGGGCCAGGCATGATGGCTCACACCTGTAATCCCAGCACTTTGGGAGGCGGAGGCAGATGGATCATTTGA
This sequence comes from Piliocolobus tephrosceles, assembly GCF_002776525.5. Taxonomy (NCBI): domain Eukaryota; kingdom Metazoa; phylum Chordata; class Mammalia; order Primates; family Cercopithecidae; genus Piliocolobus; species Piliocolobus tephrosceles. Next base: position 106,922,208 of record NC_045434.1, on the reverse strand, counting down.
GGTCAGGAGTTCAAGACTAGCCTGACCAACGTGGTGAAACCCTGTCTCTACTAAAATACAAAAAATTGCCAGGCATGGTGACGGGCACCTGTAATCTCAACTACTTGGGAGGCTGAGGCAGGAGAATTGCTTGAACCCAGGTGGTGGAGCCGAGATCGTACCACAGCACTCCAGCCTGGGTGACAGAGCAAGGCTCCCTCAAAAAAAAAAAAAAAAAAAGAAAAAAAGAAACCAAAGAGAGGCTAGGCGCAGTGGCTCACGCCTGTAATCCCAGCACTTTGGGAGGCTGAGGTGGAAGGATTGCTTGAGTCCAGGAATTCAAGACCAGTCTGGGCAACATGGTGAGACCCTATCTCTACAAAAAATAAAAAACTAGCCAGGTGTGGTGCTGAGTGCCTCTGGTCCCAGCTACTTGAGAAGCTAAGGTGTGAGGATCACTTGAACCCAGGAGGCAGAGGTTGCAGTGAGTTGAGATCATGCCACTGCACTCCAGCCTGGGCGACAGAGTGAAACTCTGTCTCAAACAACAACAAACTCCAAAGACCAAAGATTAAGAATCTAAAGCTTTACTCCCTAACTCCAGTGGAAGATGCTTTGTTTTTCTTTTCTTCTCTCCCCCTGAATTATTTCTCAAAGAGTAAGAGCTGATTTTTCCATGTGAAATTGGGAGGAAGAGGACTTAGATGATACAGCACATAGCACAGAACACAGGAGCCAGTTCAAAGTTGCATGAGCTGCCCTAATACCAAAAACACCCACTTATCCCATGGAGCAACTCCAAGGACTGATTACATTCAGCCACAGTGAGGGTAGCCAGGGGGCTAAATGCACTAGCCCAACACGCATCAAAAGGGCAGCTTTGTTCATTGTGGCAGCACCTGCCCTCAGATATTGCTTCTTCCGACTTCCCTTTCATTCTCTCATCTCTTGCATTTTCTCTCTTGCTGCTTGTATTCTATGTTCTGGAATTCTCACTGCCTCCCAGACACTGTGGTTCACTTTGATTGATGCTCTTTGTTCTCTGTGTAAGTGGAGAACTGCTGAACAGAATAATATAGCCTTCAGCCAACTCTGTCATTCCTTTTGTTCCTACCTTGCCTGCTCAGGCACAGCAGTCGATGTGGGAACAAATGTTTTTGAGCACCTACTATGTGATGCATGATTCTAGGCACTGGGAACACAGTGGTGATCAGAACAGTCAAAAATCTCTGCTGGAAGGGATGAGGTGAGGGAGGGATAGACAATAAACAAAATAAGTAAATTGGCTGGGTGCAATGGCTCACACCTATAATCCCAGCACTTTGGGAGGTGAGGCAGGCAGATTGCTTGAGCCCAGGGGTTTGAGGCCCACCTAGGCAACAAGAGGAAACTTCATCTCTACAAAAAATGTAAAAATCAGCTGGCTCAAACAAATTAACAAGAAAAAAGAATCCCTTCAAAAAATGTGCTAAGGACATGAATAGACAATTCTCAAAAGAAGATACACAAATGGCCAACAATCATGAAAAAAATGCCCATCATCACTAATGATCAGGGAAACGCAAGTCAAAACCACAATGCAATATCACCTTACATCTGCAAGAATAGCCATATTCTCAAAAAATAATAGATGTTGGTGGGGATGTGGTGAAAAGGGAACACTTTTACATGGCTGGTGGGAATGTCAACTAGTACAACCACTATGGAAAACAGTGTGAAGATTCCTTAAAGAAGTAGATCTACCATTCGATCCAGCAATTCCACTACTGGGTATCTACCCAGTAGAAAAGAAGTCATTATACAAAAAAGATACTTGCACACGCATGTTTATAGCAGCACAATTCGCAATTGCAAAAATATGAAACCAGCCCAAATGCCCTTTAGTCAATGAGTAGATAAGAAACTGTGGTATGACCCAGCGTGGTGGTTCACACCTGTAATCCCAGCACTTTGGGAGGCCAAGGTGGGCGGATCATGAGGTCAGGAGTTGGAGACCAGCCTGGCCAACATGGTGAAACCCCGCCTCTACTAAAAATACAAAAATTACCTGGGTGTGGTGGCAGACGCCTGTAATCTCAGCTACTCAGGAGGCTGAGGCAGGAGAATCGTTTGAACCTGGGAGGCGGAGGTTGCAGTGAGCCGAGATCGTGTCATTGCACTCCAGCCTGGGTGACAGGGCAAGACTCTGTCTCAAAAAAAAAAACCAAAATTGTGGAGGGTGTGTGTGTGTGTATTTATACACACACACATACACACCATGGAATACTATTCACTTATAAAAAGGAATGAGATAGTGGCATTCGCAGTAATCTGGATGGAATTGGAGAGCAATATTCTAAGTGAAGTAACTCAGGAATGAAAACCAAACGTCCGATGTTCTCACTCATAAGTGGGAGCTAAGCTATGAGGATTGCAGAGGTATAAGAATGATACAATGGACTTTAGGGACCTGCGGGAAAGAGTGAGAAGGAGGTGAGGGATAAAAGACTACAAATTGGGTACAGTGTATACTGCTTGGATAATGAGTGCACCAAAATCTCACAAATCACAGCTAAAGAACTTAATCACGTAACCAAACACCACCTGTTCCCCAAAGACCTATGAAAATAAATAAAAATAATAAAAATAAAAATTAAAAAATTAAAATGCTATATATGTTAAAAAAAAAAAAAAAAAAAAAGCATGGTGGCATGTGCCTGTAGTCCCACCTACTCCAAAGGCGGGGGTTGGAGCTTTGAACCCAGGAGGCAGAGGCTGCAGTGAGCTGTGATCACGCCACTGCACTCCAGCCTGGGCGACAGAGCAAGACCTTGACTCAAAAAGAAAAAAAGTAAATAAGATATATGGTATACTAGATGGTGACGAGTGTTAAAGAGGAAAATAAAGCAGGAGAGTGTGGAGGGTGTGGTGGTGAACACCCTGTGGTCCCAGCTACTTGGGAGGTTGAGGAGTGTACAAACATACAAAGTATAAACGTACAAAGTACATTTATATTTGTCTTCAGTAAATATCTGAAATTGAGATTCCTGGGTCCAATCATAAGTGTATGCTTAACAAACATTAAACTGAGAAAGAAACTGTCAAATGGTTTGCCATTTCATAACGGGTGGCCAAGAAATCTCTTGATAAGAAGATGAGTTTTGGTTAAAGATCTGAAGGAGGTGAGTGAGCCTTGACATGTCTAAGGAGAAAATGCAGTGATCTTTTTGTACTTCTCAAGCTTCTGACTGGCTACACAGGGTTTATATTTTTACTAACTCTTATCAAGTGTATTAGTTATCAGCTGCTATGGAACAAATGACCCCAAAACTTAGTGGCTGAAAACAACAAAATGTTGTCTCAAGGTGAGTCAGGAATCCAAGTGTGGCTTATCTGCTTCCCTTTGGCTCAGGGTCTCTTACATAAGGCTGTCATGAAGGCGCTGGCCAGGACTGCAGTCATCCCCAGACTCAGCTGGAAGAGGATCTGCCTCCGAGATCATGCAGGTGGCTGTTGACAGACCTTGGGTTCTCACCGGCTGTTAGCTGCAACTTGGACCTTTCCATGGGGCAGCTGACAACAGAGAAACCCAGCAAGGCAGAAGTCAGACTTTCAATAATCTAATCTTAGGAACGACATCCATCATTTTTGCCATTCAAAAATGATGCCATAAATTTGATGGAAGCAACTCATTAGGTCCAGCCCACACTCAAGGGGAGGGGGTTACAGAAGGGTGTGACTTCCAGGAGGTAAGGATGGTTGAGGCCACTTGGGGGTTGACTGTCTCCCCAAGAGTAGAACAAAAGCATGTACATCCTTAATATGCACCTGGATGACATCCCCTTGTCAATTTTCCCCATAGCAGCCAGAGTGGTCCTCACAAAATATAAGCTAGAGCATATGACTTCCCTCTGCAAATCCTCTATCACACCTTAGAGTGACACCTGCAGCTCCCTAGCTGGCTGCAGCCTCACTCTCCTGCTGCTTATCCCACCATCCACTTGACTCACGCCACTCTGGCCGCAGGAACCTTCTTGCTCTTGCACAAATGTGCTGAAATCCTTTCTGCCCTGTGCACTCTTCCCCCTTGGCCCTCCTTCCCCCATCACTCAGGTCTGCTCAGCTCTCACCTCCTCCGCGGGGCTTTTTCTGTTCATCTGTACTTCAGCCCTCTCTGCTTATTCTACTTTATTTTCCTCATACCACTTACCCCTATCTGAAATGGTCTATTATTTGTTTGTTTCTTGTCCTCCTCCCTGACTAGAGAGTAAGGTTGGCAAGGGCAGGGACTTTTGTCTATTTTGTTCACTGTTCTATTCCCAGTGCCTGGGACTTAAAAGAGTCTCAGTGGATGTCACCAGAATAAGCGAGTGACTGGACAGCATTTGAATGTATGTAAAGGTGAAGTCATCTCCAACACAGTAATAATAATATTTTCTACTTGGGGGCCTTATGATATCCTAGGCAGCTTACAAACATAATTTCATCTAATCCTTACGAAGATCCCATGAGGTGGGTACTATCATTATCCTCATCTTACAGGGGAGGAAAACAAGGCTTGGCAAGACCAGGAAACCCACGTGAGATCACACAACAAATAGAAGAGTTGAGATTGAAGCCCACAGTTGTCTGACCCTGCAGCCCACACTGTTTCCCCAGCAATAAAGCAACCAAGACAGCGGCTCTCTGTGCAGGATGTGCACAGGAGCACCCATGGGGCATGGGCCTCACCACCATAGTGTCATAGTCACCATAAGACTATTTGTAAAGCTGTTCCCTAGGAAATCCTAAGGTACAGGCTAGGATAGCGATCCTGTCTCACACTTCAGGATCTAGTGACAAGTATTAATGCAGTGCCTACCTCTATAGTAGTCTACAATTTAATAGAACGCTTTTTTTTTTTTTTTTTTTTTTTTTTTTTTTGAGACGGAGTCTTACTCTGTCGCTCAGGCTGGAGTGCAGTGGCACGATCTTGGCTCACTGCAAGCTCCGTCTCCCAGGTTCATGTCATTCTCCTGCCTCAGCCTCCCGAGTAGCTGGGATTACAGGTGCCTGCCACCCAGCTAATTTTTTGTATTTTTCAGTAGAGACGGGGTATCACCGTGTTAGCCAGGATGGTCTCAACCTCCTGACCTTGTGATCCGCCTGCCTCAGCCTCCCAAAGTGCTGGGATTACAGGCATGAGCCACCGCGCTTGAGATTAAAGCCACCCAGAACCTTTAATCTCAAGCCATCTTTAGGCAAAACTGTGACATTTAGCTCGGGGCTACCCAGAGACCCTGCTGAGACTTGAGCAGCCCAGGTTTCTGCCCTTCTCACCCACGCTCACCCACACTGTGTCCTCCTCCCTCAGAGTTCTGTGCTGTCCCTCAGGGACAGTGAGAGGACAAGGCAGGGCTGCTCCCCTAGAGCTTTCAGCCCCATTGCTGCCCCTGGCTGCAGGCTCATGGACAAATGAGGCTCCAGCTCCCCATCAGCCTCCCCTCCCTTCTCAGCGCAGTTGACAGCAACGTCACCCGTCTGGAGCACCTGCCTCACAGGGTTCCTCGCTCCCGCCACACTGAATTCCCTTCAGTCCCTGAACCTGTCATACTCTCTCACCTACAGGCTTAGCTCATGCTTGTGCCTCTACCAAGAACATTCTTTCCCTCTGATCAGCTAGTTAAATCCTATTAACGCTCAGGTCTCTGTAAATGTCACTTCCTAACCTAGGGAAGACTTCCCTAACTAGCCCCTGCATGGGTTAGGTACTTCCCTGCTCCACTGGCGCCCACAACTTCCTGTATGACAGGAGAACACCAACTTGCCTTTATAATTACCTGTACTTTCATAGGGGCTCCCTGAGATCAGGAACCATGCCTGTTGGATATCTGTAGCCCAGCATTTACCTCCTCTCCTCTGGAAAGAGTTTACTAAATTTCCTTTCCTTTTTATTTCAGCCACGTGGTTTGTGTGCGACTGATGCTAATGTCCAAGTCCATCTGCAGAGTTTAAGTTAATGGGCATACCCTACCTCCATTCTCCCTGTCACAGCAGCTCAAGATTGACATGTGACTCAGACCAGGCCAATCAGGCTGCACCTCAGGGCTCTGCCTGGAAAGATGAGCCCTGGACTCTTTCTCCCCTGCCACACATGGAGCCTCTTGGGATACTAGAAGCAAGCCAAGGCTTCCTCCAGTTATGTGTAAATAACCTGTGTCAGCATCAAAGACAGAGCCCTGTGGCATGCTGCTAGTGTTCTCCTTTCAGGGTGATGTTGAGGTAGTGGCCATTATTCTTTGGATCTGGCTGTTACACCAGTTAACCCCATGCATTAAAGGAGAGTGTATTCAGTAAGTAAGTTCAGTAACAACTCAGGGGCTTAACATCTTCATCAATGGAGGTGAGGGTTGGGATGGTGGAGTCTGGCCTGCAATGGAGCCATGCAGAGCTAAGAAATGGAGAGAAAGAAACAGAGTTCTGGTTGCATTATTTGAGGCACTCGATCAAACATTGCCTGAAACTAGAGCTACCTCTAGATTTGTCAATTACACAGATTAATCAATTACCTTCATACTTAAATGAGATTGGGTTTGCTTGTTGTTGTTACTTGCAATCAAGAAAACATCTTAAATTCTGCCTTATTCACCACTGAATCCTCAGCCCACAGCACAGTGCCTGGCACCTAGCTGTAAGTGAATGTGAGTTTCTTTGCTCTAGGTGAGAAATCAGGGGACTAGCAACTCCAGCAGGGAGGGCATTATAAGCACGTGGCTCTTTCTAGGCAGGTGCTACCATCCTGGTTCTACTTCTTTCTCCCAGTTCCTATACGACAGTGCATCAGGGATCCCTCTCCCAGCTCCCCTGGGCCCTGAAGACCCAGGAGCTCTTCTGTCTGGCTGCTGAGATGCAATCCCTACCTCCTGGTCCCATTTACAGAATCATCCCTAACCAGCTTCCCTCAAGTCCCCAGCCTGCCTCAGCAGGCCGTGGTAACTCGGAGCCTGTTACGGACCATGGAGCCACTCAAAGCACGGATTTAGGGCACTGTCTACTTGTTTTTAAAAAAATCTAGGCTGTGATTGGTTCTTCCACTCACACGCTGAATAAATTCTGTGCCCTCTCTTGTGTCCACAATCTTATTTTATCACTGTTATTGAAATAACAGATTTTGAGAAAGAAACATAGAGGTCATTTAGTTCAACTCCATTCCTAGGGCAGGTGCCACCACTACTACGTCTCTGACTGAGGTCTAGTCTGCTTTGGCTTGAATACAACCAGAGACCGGCTGCTCCATCCTTTGCAAGTCGGGCACATTGTCAGACAGCTCAGATTGTTAGAAAGTTCTTCCTGAAATTGAGCTGGAATCTGCTTCCTTGTCATTCCACCTAGTCCTGGATCTGCCATCTGGAGTCCCTGGCATCAGCCTGATCCCTCCCCCACATGGCAGCCATTGGGATATATGAGGACAGCTCACATGTCCCTAACGTCTGCTTGGCTCCAGGCAAAGAATCCCTTGTGCCCTTACCCAGTCCTCATATGATTTGGTTTCCTGATATTGCACCAGCACATCATCCCCTGAATGTGCTTCGTTTGCGATTGTTCACCTCTCTGAAAATATGTTTCCTTGAAAGGATCTCAAAGATGTAGCCTGTCCAGCACCAAGCACAATAGAACCATTCTGTACCTGGTTTGGGGCTCACCACACCTGTTAATGATGATATGTAAATGCCCAGTGCCATTTTTACAGCCTCATCATACTATTAGCTCAATGTAGTCTTAGAGAAAATAAACCCACTCCATTGGATTTTCCATATTTTAATCTTTGATATATGGAGCTCCATAGTGATTTCTCTTGAATATTATCTTACAGGGTTTAGACTGGGCAGAATCACTAAAGTGATCATATAATTTATCATACAAATTGTGACAGTTTTAAGATTGAAAACAGGTGCTAGTATTACTATTAACAATCACTTTGAGACAACAGACACAACCAGGGCTGTCCAAACAAACCCAGACCCAGGACCACCCTGAACAAAATGGTTAGGACCACAGAGTCCGGGGTCAAATCCCAGTGCGATCATTTACCAGTTTGTTACTTAATATCCTGACATTTCCGTTTTCCCATCATGGAAAGGGAGATAACATTTTTACATCATAGGATCATCACAAGTATTAAACAAGATCTTGTATGGAAAGCATTTAACCCATACATTTCTAAGCATTTAACGCCTGGCTTACATTAAATGCTTAGAAAATATCACTTGTTATTTTCAGCCTGTTGAGATCTTTTAAATTTTGACCAGCTATCCCTCTTAGCATTGTGTCATTTTTAAATCTGAGAAGTACATCTTCCACAGCCTTGTCTGAGTTATTGCTTAAATAACCTGTGTCAGCATCAAAGACAGAGCCCCGTGTGTCCCCCTTCCAGGCTGATGTTTAAGCATTGGCCACTATTCTTTGGATCTGGCTGTTACACCAGTTAACCCCATGCATTAAAGGAAAGTATGTTTAGTAAGTAAGTTCAGTAACAACTCAGGGGCTTAACTGGTATACAGGTTTATGTTTCTCTCACATGAAGGTCTGGAGAGGCCCCACTTTGGCAGGAGTCCATCCTCCCACCATTAGCCAGGGACCCAGGCTGATGGCAGCTCTTCTGTCTTCAGCATGTGGCTTTCTGAGTGGTTCTGCTGCTCACCATTCCCACCAGTGGGAAGTGGGAGAAGAGTGTGGAGGAGCAAGTGGAGGAGATATATGTGCTGGCCTGCCAGGGGCATGGATCACTTCTGCTCACAAGCGCGAGGGGAAGAACTTAGACACAAAGGCACACCACACCATAGGGAAGGTGGGAAAGGCAGGGCAGCTTAGCTGCCAGGGACCAGCTCCACTGCTGTTCCTACAGAAGAAGGGCAGGAGAGTTCGGCCGACGGCTGGGAATTCCCACCTCTCCCTTTCACCTAATGCATTATCATTCAGGCCACATTTTCTATCTTGTCCTCGAGGAAGTAAGGTGAGACTCTACCAAATACGTTATGAAATCAAAGGCCTCCACCATTCTGCTCTGCTACTAGCAAAGAAAGAAAATCATTTCCAGGGCGTCATGAGGAGATGGCACACAGGCAGCCCACACTCTGTCTGAGAAATGGTTTTACATTTGGGGCAGTGAAATTCATTTAAACCTTCCATTATTCTGTGCAGGGAAGAAACAAAAAGAAGGCAGAAACATTGTGGTGTTTAAAAAATGAAATGAAATGAAATTCCAAGTATAAGAGCTTTATGGAAAAGTCAAACAGAAAAGGAGTTTTACATAAAAATTAAAATAATCTTAAAGATTGCTCAATATTTCTCTTTGAACATTCCTGAGCTCTTTGAAATAAGATGTAGGACTCAGATTTCTGATGCAAGTAACATAGGCATTATGGTCAGCCCTTAAACTCTAGCCTGCAGCTCTTAAAGTCAAGTCGAGCACTGCTGATAAGCAACCTCGTTTACTCATTCAACAAACATGTAGAGAGAAGCTTCTCAATGCCGTGCACTGTGTGGGGAATAAAGAAATCAACAAGCTGTGGGCCCTACTCTTGAAGGCCTTTCAGACTCAAAGATTCCTACTTGCAAATATCAGAAACCATGTCTGGCTACTCTAAGCAGGAAGCGAATTTACTAAAGAATATTAGGTCACAAAAACTCTAGGAAGCTATGAAGCTAGGTATAATGCCTCAAAACGCTTTGCAGAATAGTCTAGAAGAGGCCATACTGGCCCCCTTGTCAGCAGAGACACACAGCTTGAACTGGTGACCCTGCCAATGTGGGACCTCAGATGCTTTCATCAGAATCTCCTGACACTGAGGCAGATACAAGCCACCTTAGCCAGAACATACTCCTCCCAGTTCTTGCTGCTTTGCAGTGCTAGCTTCTGATTCAGTGTCCTTCTGATGCAGCTGTGCCCTAGCTGCAAGGAAGGTGGGGAGAGTGAGTACCTGCCTTCTAAGTTAGGATGTGGGGATTTGTAAAACAGAATTCCCCAAACATAGGGAAGACGTGAAAAGGTTCTGGGTAGCCAAAACATTGGTAAGTGTCCATGATGAGGTGAAAAATACATGGAAATACATATATTAGAATGGAATACAGGCTTTATGAACTTCATGAACAGAGTTCTGGAAACACAGAAGACAGAGAAATAAAACCTGACTGAGCAGGTCAGAGAAGACTTCACCAAGGCAGTCTCCACCTGTCCCACCCACCTAATGTGTTATCATCAGCCCGCATTTACTGTCTTATCCTCTGGGTCATAAAGGATGCTTAAGAACTTTCTGGGGAAAGTTTCTGAGGAAGGGCCCTGCACACAGAGGAAAAGCATGTGAAAAGGGATGAGAGTGGGGAAGGCTTGGTAGGTCTGCAGAGAGGCTGCTTGTGGTAAAGGCAAAAGCTGAGTGTCAGCAGCGAGGGGCAGATAGGCTGAGAGTGACAGGTCAAGATCAGATCACAAAAGCCTTTTATGGTCATTGGATGTCATTGAAGGATGGGAGTAATGTGTTTTTTTGTTTTTAAGAGATTACCTGGTGCTATGTAAAGGGTGGATTGGATAGGAAAGAAAATGAAGATGGAGACAGAGTCCAGAGGCTAGTGTGAAAGACCAAGTGAGAATGATGCAAACCTGAATTAAGGCAGTGGCAGCAGGAAGGAAGGGTAAGTTGAACCTGAGAAATGGCTCTGTCCACTGGGAAACCCAAAGTATGGGTCTGGAAGAGAGTTGGAGATCATTAGCTTTTAGATGGTAGTCAGTACACTAAGAGAGACCACACAGGGTGAACAGAAGATGACCGGAACCCTTACAGTTAAGCATTAGAAAGCCCAAGTCAGGTTTCCCAATCCCAGCAGCAACCAAAGGCAGGATGTGCCCAGGCCATAAAGTGTAACACTGGGTATTAGGGGTGAGAGGGTGAAGATCCTGATCAAACTCCCTGGAGCTCACTGTTGTGCTGAAGCACATAGACGGCATTGTAGTGTTTTGGCTACCTGCTTCAATTTCCTCTTTTCATTGTAATGGAGCATGATTTCTTTTTGGGGAATCCCCTCTCACCCGTTCTGGGCAGTCTTGGGGGTGTTAATCAATGTGACCTGTCTGGCCCTGGCTGAGAGGTGAGCATGGGACCGAAGAGCAACCCGATTCTCTTCAAGGACTTCTTAGAGCTCAGTGAAGCCAGACGGGAAAGAAGAGTTTGGAGTTGGTTCAACCCAGCAGCATCTCCCTAAGGAGACCACCTCTTAATTCCTGCCCCATGGAATCCTGAGCTGTCCTAACTCAATTATTCTTTCAGTCTGGTTTCTAGCTTTCCCTTCTACTCTGTGAACTCAGTGAGACTCTTAAATTGAATTTTTTTCTGCTTAGGGGAGTCAGAATCTGTGGTTTGCAATCAAGCAACCCTAACTCACAGAGTGACAGGCACTTAAGTCAACTCTGTATAATAATTCCTCCAAATCAACCTCCCAATGGGTGCAAAGCATTTATGAAAAAGGAATGGGGCTATCATGCACACTGGAACAGGGATCATTCTAGCTGTGACTTTATCCTCACTTGTCACAAGACCTTGAATGGGTCCCTTCACCTCTCCAGGCCTCAGTGTTCTCATCTGCAAATCACAGCATGGGGTTGGATGATACTTGGTGTACAGTGGTGCACTGGTAAACTGTTTCTTCAAAAAAAAAAAAAAAAAGGTTTTGCTGGCTTTTAAGCTACTTGGTCAAAAATCTACTTCTTTAAAGCATAGAGAATTAATGAGCATCTCAAGCTTTACTTTTCATTTTTAATGATGCCTGCACTATCAGTGTTTTCTAGTGTTCTCTCTTTTGTTTGGCATATAATCATGCACAACATTTTTATTTCTTTAAGGTGAGAGTATATTTTTGTTTCCTAAATGCCACACTGTGAAGATCAAAGTCTTAAGTGTGTTTGTGCAGCTCAAAAATAAAGATATATTAGGAAGGAAACACTGGTCTAAGCGCAAGGCACACTGAAAGCAAGTTTTAATTTGGTTTTATTTTCTTTGTATAGTACAAACATTTATTTAACTTGTTGCCATTTGAAGTAAAAAATTTCCAAAATGTGTGCTCAACAATAATCATTAAAATGTTTGCAGTGGGAAAAAAAAGTGAAAGCCTTGATTAATAGTGTTTGATCATTTCTGTGGTATAAAATTCCTCCCGTGGCTAACTTTCAAGCTACCAATGGTTTAACAACCAGCTTTCTAATTTCCTGAAATTTTTACTTTTGCAATCAGGTACAAGCCAGCTTTGGTACATCACTGTTGGTGTCCCTTCTAGGGCTGGCTTCTGGTCTGTACCTCTCTACACTGGGAAGCTGGAAGGCTAAGTATTTGACTCTTGTTGGAAAGAAAGCATATAGGGTGGTATTTCTCAAACTCTGTGGCAGGGAACTTGTTAAAATGCAGATGCCCACAGACTGCTATGAGGCACCCTGAATTAGCCTTGGAGTGGAAGTGTTCCCCAAAATTGGCACCATTAACACACTCCCCAGGTGATTCTGATGCAGGGGTTGTGAGGGCCAGACTTTGAGAGTCACTGGCTTGGAAAGTGGAAGGGATAAAGAGAAAATGGGGTGAGAGTGGTGGTGGGAAATGGAGTGAAGCAAGGGGAGAGAGGATTATGAAGGAAACGATGACCCAGACCATAGACACAACTGGGAAGCAAATAGGAGGGAGGCAGGAGATATTCTCAGCTTGATATCCAGACTTGGAGGGCTCTGCAGAACACCATGTATCAGAGGACTTTAATAAGAGATGATGAAGATGATGATGGCGATGAAGGAGGACAGTAGGCTTTGTTAACCAGCTTTATAGGGCTGGTAGGAAGTAGAGCCATCTGGTGCATATTTGGTACATTACAGAATCTATTTTATTTTCACTCGTGCTGCTCAGCCAAATTTATATCTGTTTCTGGCTGCAGAAGTTGCCTGGTATTAGACTAAACCCTGAGCTCTGAGCAGGAAGAATCCCATGCCAAGGACGTGATCAGTTTTTGCCGATCCTGGGGGCAAGGCTGGATTTCTAAGCCTTCGTAGAATTTCAGCCCTTGTTCTAGAGGGTGGGAACCCAGGAACATTCCAAGTGAATGATTGAAAGTCCTGAAGGAATCTGTGCTCATATCACCAAACCATCTATCTCCTCCTGCAGGAGATGGCAGAGTTGGCCCCAGCCTCCCTGTGAGGTCCTTCACATCCTCATTTCCATTTCTCTATTGCTTCTGGGGACAAGGATCTTGTTCATCTTTTCAGGCCAGGGCCTGTTCCTTGCCTCTCAGTGGGTAGAAGAATGAGGCAGGTAGGTGATTGTAATGTACAGGGATTGGGAAGCACCATTAGGGCTGGCCTGGCTGAGACGGATACAGATAGAAGAAGAGTAATTGCCCAGTGGTAGGGGGTGGTCAAAAAAGCCTGAAATTTACCCTACTTGAGAAGGAAAACAAATCTACTTAAAGCTACACCGTACGTTAATAATAATTTTTTTTTAAAAAAAAAAAAGACTGACTAATGCTCCTCCCTACCTCCATCACTCCCCCACACAAAAGAAAACAAGATGACTGTCAAGAAAGTTGGGGAAGGGGAGGTACATGCTCTTTTGCTGTTTAAGAGGCTCTTGGGAGAGCATTTGTTGTCTTTGGCCTTATTCCAAAGGCAAAGACACTGGGGCAGAATTTGTCTTCCCTGGGCTGGAACACAGGATATCACTAAGATTCCTCTGGATCCTGGAGTGATGCTGCGAGTTGCACGCACCTGCTCTGATTTTCTCCATTTAAAATTCCTCGTCAGAAATCCTTCCTTCCACTCTGACGTCCCAGACATCGCTCTCGGATCTTCCGCCCTGCTTGCCTTGCATTCCCACCCTTTAGCTCAGACAGATGAAATGCAGGATAAAACCTCTCAGTCCACGGGGCAGGGACCTTGTCTTTGTGTCTCATAAAGTGAGTGTACACCTTCAGTGCGTTGTAAATAATAAATGGCCACAATAAAGAAGCTGCTTCTTTGGGGTCAGGGGTGCCTGTTTGCAGAAAAACAGTTCCCCCTACATCTCCTCCCACCAGGTCTGGCTCTGCCTGGCACAGCTGTCACCGGAGCCTGAGGATGCAATGCACGGAGATTTCCAAAGGGACATGTGACCTGAAAACTTAGGGTTCCAAACAGAATAAAAGGCACAATGCCAGGATTTCTTGGCCAGGGGAGGTCAGAGAGCAGCCTGCTGACATACTATGTACTTGAAAAATAAATGTACCGTGGAAATGCAAGATGTCATTATTATTACTTTGAATTTTATTGTTCTGCTTAATCTGGCCTTTACAAATTACAAGAGCAAAGGGTTTTTTAGCCAAGTATATAATAATAATTTATTATTGAAAGAGAGATTGGCTGGTAATAATAGGTATTATTACTCTAAGAATAACTTGCCAATTTCATACAAAGGAGAAGGAGACCTCTTTCCAAATGGGTGAACAAGTGAAATAGACAAGGGGGTTTCATGAGGGTGACTACGGGAAGGGCAAGGACATGATTACAATGTGGTCACTCACTATGATGACCTCATCACTGATGCTGAGAACACGTGGAGTAAAACTCTCGACTAGCCTGCTGTTTTCTCACTACAATTAAGAAACAGCAGTTCGTCTTTTTGAAAATATGCTGCTGAAATCTCCCCTCTGTGTTTCCGGTTGCAGGGCTCTATCAGAGCAATAAAACGTTCTGGAACAATGAGCTCATCTATCAGGTATTTTGGGGGTCTTCATAATAATAGTAGCTGCCATTTATTGCAGCCTTGCTATGCGTCAGGCACTGTGCATCACCTCATTTACTCCTCTCCACCTTCTCTATGAAGGGAATCCTATTATCCATTTTATACATGAGAGACCTTAGGCTCTGGGTCAATGGCCCAGTGTTCTAGCCAGGATCCAAACATAGACTGAATCCGGAGCCCAAGATCTTAACCACCATGATCTACCACCTTTACTGCCACTTGGAAATGTTTCAACGGTTGAAATAACTGAGTACTAATAACTCAAACTTGACACCTCTAGGCAAGAGGGAATAGTTTTCAAGCATCCGAGCTGATGGAAGGACAGAGTGGGATGGTTAGCACCAATGTACAGGTGCTCAGGGAGTCACTTGGACTTGGCTGTGGATGGCCTAATCAGGAAAGTTTGCAGCAGAATTGCTTTCTGAGTTATGTTTTTCCAGGCAGGTATTAAAAACAGCCATGATCTCCGAGACTACTCTGGCTAGGTGGGAGAGGAGAGTGACTCTGAAGGAGGAGTGGGAATGGAGAAACTACTGCAGCATAAAAATTTGACTACAGATAATTCGTAAAGTTGATGATCAACCTTTATTAGATTTGCTCTTTCTAATTAGCAGAGCTGGATGGTTGGAGCTCCTTCAACTCTGAGACTTTATTTTTTAAATTTCTTTGTCTTTATATGAGGAATGTGGAGGAAAATTAGAAGAGTGGATGCTTCGAGTTTCTTATTGTCTAGCTCTGACCATCTGCCCTGGACTCAATTTATTCCAGATTGCCAGTTCCATGAGCCATCTTAATGAGCAATCAGGCAGTAGGTCTCAGTCTAAGGCTTGCTCTGGTCTGAAGTGATTGACTCACGAACGACTCACTAATTTTTAATTAATGCTCTGATCCATCCCAGAACCGTGGCTTGTGCATATTCTGCCTCTTCCCCTCACCCTTCACAAGCAGGAAGAAAGACGTCTGGGCTGCTTTGGTGCCTGTTGGGACAGGAAAAATAGCCAGGGCAGTGTATATCCCTCTCGTTTTCAGGGAAATCACAGAACCACATCTGTCTTCTAAAGTGCAAGGTTGGAGGGCTGGGATGAAGGAGAGGCTGGGGGAAAAGGGATGTGTGTATGTGGTGGGGGCTATGGATGTGGTGGTAGTGATGTGGCGAGTGTGTCTGTGTGTAATACGGTGTGTGTGTGATGTCATGTGGGCGTGCTGTGCAGGCCAAGTGTGTGATGGTGTCTGTGTGTGTGGACATGTGTTGTGTGAGAGATGTGGTATGAGTTGCTGTGTGGGTTAAGTGTGTTTTGTGTATGAGTATGGTGTGTGTGTGTGCATGTGCAGTGTGATGTGGTCTGGGTGTGAGCGGTGTGTGTATGTGTGGTATGGTGTGTGATGTACAAATGTGCTATGTGTTATGCAGGTCAAGTGTGTTGTGTGTGTATGGTGTGTGCATGTACAGTGGGGTCTGGGTTCTATGGATGAGCACGTGTCTATTGTGTAGTGTGTGTGTGCATGTTGTGTAGTGTGTGTTGTGTGTGTGTAGTGTGTGTTGTGTAGTGTGGTGTGGTGAGTGTGGAGGAATGAATGTGGTGGCAGTGATGGTGGTGGTGGTGGTGTGTGTGTATGTGTGTGCATGTGCATGTGTGAAAAGAGGCAGAGCAAGAATGAAAGCATCTCTAACAAAATAAGCTGCTTGAAAAGGGAATTTTTCTATCCCTAGAAATTTGCCAGAATATCTTCCTTTTTTGGCTAAAGCCTCTGCTCAGAAGGTCTCTGATGCTCTGGATAAAAAAGGACAAGCTGGGTTTCAACCAAATAAAATGAGTGTTAAAGATACTTTGGGGAGAAGCATTTTTACATACCCAGTGCTAACGATGCAGTAGTTTCAGTTTCCTTCCATTGAGTGAGAAGGAATATTTAATTTTGAAACCAGTGGAGGCTCAGGCCCTATGCAGCAAGGTAGAGGAGACAACAGCCCAGGGCCCCTTTTTAGATTCATCCCTGCTCCCCTGACAGCTCCTGTTTCCAGGTCGCGGATGGGATGAAATCCTCTCTTTGTGGAATACTGAAAAGGACTTTTGGTCTCCAGGGTTTGGCATTCCAAACAGAAGTAACCGAAGTCACCCTGATACGGAGGTGCCATCTAGGGGCAAGAAGGGGCTGGAAGAGGCTCCTGAAGAACAAGGAAAGGAGTCATCTAGCCAAAGGATTTTGTCACAGTCCTTCACACATGCTTTCTGGAGCTGGGGTCCTTGTGCAGGGGAGTGTCCCAGAAGGGCTCAGCCCAGACAACTCCAGCAGGTTCAAAAACATTTCCACTGAGAGGCTTTTCTTCAAGCCAAGCTCCCTGGCAGAGAGGCATTCCAGAGAAATGCACATGAAGTAAACATACGGAAAAAAGTTTACATTCATGTCATCAAGGAAATACAAATTAAAACAAGAATTGACACTGACTTGGTGAAGTTCTTTCAAATGATCATGTCAGGGCACTCTCATGCTGCGGGAGAAGCACACATTGAAAGGGAGGCAGTTTGGTAACATTTATCAAGAGCCTTAAAGCCTTAAAAGTGTCTCTACCCTTTGGCTCAGTAATTCCATTTCTACAAGTTTATTTTCAAAACTCATCACAGTATAAAGATTTCTGTAAGGATGTCCATTGCGGTGTTAGTTATAAATGTGAAAAATTGGTATTAACTTTGATGTTCAAAGTAGAAAAGTCTAAAATAAATGTACCATCTACATGATGAAATATTGTGTTGACATTAAAAATCATATTTTTGGACACTACCTAATGATGTGGGAAAATAGTCAAATACAATGTAAAATTAAAAGGGAAATATTTTTAAAAGTATATATATAATGTATGTTTATAGAAAAAGGGGTTGAAAGGATATACATCAAACTTAATAGCTGTTTCCTTTGTGGAAATGGCATCAGTGATTTTTTTTCTTTATGCTTTTCTGCATTTGCCATAATTTCATATACTGGGAAATAAATATAACAATAATAATAAAAACAACACATATAATTTAAGAAATAAGGCTGAGGCTGGATATGGTGCTTCATGTCTGTGATCCAAGCATTTTGGGAGGCCAACACAGAAGGATTGCTTTGAGGCCAGGAGTCCAAGATCAGCCTGGGCAATACAGCTGAGACCCCATTATTACAAAAAATTTTAAAATTAGCTGGGCATGGTGGCGCATGCCTGTAGTCCTAGCTATCCAGGAAGCTGAGGCAGGAGAATCACTTGAGTCTAGGAGTTTGAGGAGGCAGTGAGCTGTGATCGTGCCACTGCACTTCAGCCTGGGTAACAGAGTGAGACCCTGTCTCAAAAAACAAACAAATAAATAAATAAAACATTTCTATGAACAGCAATGACAAAGACAGTAGAAAAATTCCTTTCAATTAAAGGGGAAGGTACTCACATTTCTAAGTACCTCCTCCTATGTGCCAGGCCTTGGATTTGTGTCATATTATTTCACGCTCACAATAACCTTGGGAGGGATGTCTCTTCTCGTAGCTCCAATGCCTTTCCCCTGCCCTCACTTTCAGCCCATGGTCTTGCTTCCTATTTCATTGAGAAAATGAAAGCAGTAAGAAGACATCTTCCATACTCTCCCACTATTGCTTCTATCTCCTACCTGCATCTGTGCCTATAAATTAGGCTTCCTCTGCTGTTGTTACAGATGACTCACCTGTGCTCCTCTCTAAGGCCAGCCTCTGCACTCGTGCTGCAAGTCCAATCTCCTTTTGCCTACTCAACATTTCTCCACAAGTCTTCCCTCTGTATCTCACATCATCAATTTCCCTTGCTATTGGATCATCCCATCAGCATATAAAAATGCTATAATATTGCCCACATTAAGAAAAATTCTCGGCAGGGCACATTTACTCATGCCTGTAATCCCAGCACTTTGGGAAGCTGAGGCGGGCAGATCATGAGGTCAGGAGTTTGAGACCAGCCTGGCCAACATAGTGAAACGCTGTGTCTACTAAAAATCCAAAAACATAATTAGCCGGGCCTGGTGGTGGGTGCCTGTAATCCCAGCTATTCGGGAGGCTGAGACAGGAGAATTGCTTGAACCTGGGAGGCTGAGGTTGCAGTGAGCCGAGATCGTGCCATTGCACTCCAACCTGGGCGACAGTGTGAGACTCTGTCTCAAAAAAAAAAAAAAGAAAAGAAAAGAAAAAAAAAATTCTCTCTTGAGTGACAGCCCCCTCCAGCTATACTTCCTCCTTTCTACACCCGCTTTTGCAAAAAAACTCGAAAGAATTGTCTATATTCATTGATTACATTTCCTCCTATTTTCTTTAAACCTCAGTAGTCAGCTGTCACCCTACCCTGGTCCATTGAAATTGTTCTTATCCAGCTCATTGCTGACCTCCATGTTACTAGTCCAATGATCAATTCTCAGTCCTCATCTTGCTCAACCTCTCAGCAGCCTTCAATGCAACTGAAATAGCTGACACTTCTTTCAATGTTTCCTTCACTTGACTCTCAGTAGTCTACACAATCCTGGTTTCCTGCTACATCACAGGCTGCACAGTTGCTGCCTCCTTTTGCTGATTAAAACCTGCTCTGATCCCCAGGGCTCCATTCTCTGCTCTCTTTTCCTCTGTAAATATGAATCTCTTCCTTGAATTTCAGATATATAGATAGATAAATTATAAATTGATGGACATATCATATGAATCAAACTGAATCAAAATTAAACTTCCTCTTTCCCAGACCCATGTTCCCACCACTGCCTTCCTCATATCAGTTAGTGGCAATGGCATTCTTACCATTGCTAAGGTTCAAAACCTGGGTATCACCCTTGAGGAATCTTTCCCTTTCACTCTGCATTTAATATATTAGCAAATGTTGTCTCTTCCACCTTCATAATACATCCAAAATCCAGTCACTTCTCACCACCTCCACTGCTACCATCCTGGTCCAGGTCACCATCATCTCACTCTTGGATTTTTTCCTCCAAACTAGTCTCTTTAATCCCATCCTTGACTCTCTACATTTACTCTCAACACAGTAACCAGGGCAACCTGCTAAAATGCAAATCAGATAATGTCACTCCTTCCCATCTTAGAATAAAGGCCCATGTCTTTCCAAAAGCCCATAAGAATCCGTATAATCTGGGTCTCTGTTTCTTTCTCCACCCTCATCCTACTTCTCTCTGCCTTCTCACTCTGCTCTTTCCATAATGACTTCCTGGCTGACCTAGAACACACCAGGTATGTTCTACCTCAGATACGTGTCTCATACGCTCTCTCATATCCCCAGATTTTTGCACAAACGTCACCTTCTCAATGAGGCTTTCCCTGATCATCCTGTTTAAAGTTGCTTTTTGCCCCATGTCCCCTTTCCTTACCTCATTGTCTCTATAACACTTGCCACCATCTGATACACTATGTAGTGTACCTTTCATTTGCTGTCTAGAGTGTAAACTCCATGAGGCAGGGTCTTTTGTCTGCTTTGTTCATTGTTATACCCCTAAAACCTGGATCAGTGCCTAGCCTAAAATAGGAACTCAGTGAACATTTGCTGAATGAATGAATGAATAAATGAATGAATAAATGAATGAACTAGCAGTGATTGAACAAGATTCAACAGCCTACTCAGGGCTTTAAAAATATGCCACTAATTATAGGCACAGAAAGAAAATTAGCTGTAAGCATTTCTTTTCTGTTCCCATTAGAACCTCTAATGAGATTGCACGGTTGTTATTATTTCAAAAGCAACAGCTTTCCAGTGTTTAACAATGTGCTAAACGCTTTTGCTGTGTGTTTCCATTCCTTTTTCCCTAATGGGTAAGGGGATTCGATGGCTGATTTCCCCACTCTAATCACCATCGGGAGGCTGGTTTTCCCTATGGCACTTGGCTTCTCCCCTTCTCAGATTCAGCCAGCAAGGAGTCAGTTGATAAAATCTTTGAGCATCTACTGTATACTGTGTGTAGGGTTCTCTCTTTGAATCATAAGTCTATTGCGCACCATGAAACATAAACCAAGCGTTGGTGACGCAGTCCCAGTTATCTCACTCCGAGGAATTTTTGTGGCCAGTGTCCCCAATGCTAAAACAAGCCCCATCTCTGCCAGAAGATCTTTGATGCCACATGGGGCAATATAGGGCTTCCCAAGCTCTTCTGCAGAACTCTGTATCGGTGTCAAAACATTCTAGGCCCTCTTACATGATAATGGTCACTTATCTAGTGATGGAGGCTACAGATGGTGCCTACTGCACGTTTGGAATCACAGACTCCTTACAATAACTGAAACTGTCGGTGTCCACAGGCCCTGAAACGCTGATGTCACTGGAAAGTGCATTGTTCTTAGAGTTCAAAGACCCAATTGCACTCTTGGTTCTGCCACCTACTGTCTGTGCCTCCTTAGGCAAGTTACTCCATCTTCAAAGGTAATTTTCCTGTCTGTAAAATGGAAACATGAAACCCACCTGTGCTAAGGTTGCTGTGAGGATCAACTGAGACTCGTGTGAAGGAGCTCATAAACACATGCAAGGAAGAAGTATTAGCGAACCCATTGTCTTCAGTCTCTCCTCTGAGCACTCACCTGCACAGTTGCTGCCACTGAATTACCCCTTTGGCCTACCTCTTTAGAAATATCAACTGAGGTTAGGTTGCAGGGTTTTTCTCCATCGAATTCTCTTTATTTTGCAAGCTCATTAAACAAATGCTGAGAATATATTTACTATTAGGCTGTGAATTTCTGCAGGGCAGTGACAGAGTCTCCTCGGTTCTGCTGCTCCAGAAAGGATGTGCAGTCAGCACTGGGCCCAG
Source organism: Piliocolobus tephrosceles (assembly GCF_002776525.5). Classification (NCBI taxonomy): domain Eukaryota; kingdom Metazoa; phylum Chordata; class Mammalia; order Primates; family Cercopithecidae; genus Piliocolobus; species Piliocolobus tephrosceles. The sequence continues at coordinate 106,900,685 of NC_045434.1, read as the reverse complement.
AGCCCACCTGCTTCAAAGGAGCCTCAGCGTCTTGGGGTCAAAGGGAGTGCCCACCTGTCTGACTGAGAGCATCCCAAAGAGGGTCTGAGAGCAAGGTTTCTCCCTCAGGTCACAGACTAAGAGGAATTTTTCCTTTTGCTTCTCCAAGCAGGCTCACTTCCTCACTGAACACTTTTGCCAGCTGCTTTCAATCCTAATATTTTGGCAGCCAAACAGCATGCTGTTCTGCAAAGGAGCTGAGAAACTGTTAATGATCTGATATGAACAGCCTCCCAGCTCTCCTGGGCTCCTGCTCAGAGCCCAAGGTTGACAGCGGGACATGGGGTCTCTTAGCATGCTGCCTTTTACTCCAACCAGAGAAGCCCCCTGGGCCTCACGCATGACAGCCCCACCCCCATAACACCAACTCTATGTATGGGGGGAAACCTGGGCGCCTCTGTCTCTCAGGATCTGCTGCTCAACTCTGGTACAGCATGATGCAGAACCTTAAACACCCCCTCTTGGAAATGACACCATTCCAGCCTCAGGACAATGCTTCTCCACATCTCTTAGGTCCTTGAAACAAAAGATGACTGCGTCTGAATGTCAAGAGTTGGGGGTTGTGGAGTTTCCAGTGTTGGAGATGGACATTATTTCAGAATGTGTGTCAGCTAGGGAAGGGGAGGTGACTGATCAGCAGAAACACTTGGGTGAAAGAAAAGACAAATATGTTAACATGTCAAATTCTTCCTCTCCCATAGCCAAGAATGCAATCGATTCTTGCAAAATTCAGTATACAGCGCATATCCATTTTCTTGCTTTTCTTCGTGTTCCCATTTGTGATTCTGGAGTTACCCATAAACTAGTGTAGAATTCACAACAATTTCTATAGCAGTTAAGGAACCTTTTGTAATATTAAACAGTTTATAAAATCCGTGTGTGTGTGTGTTTGTGTGTGCGTGTTTGTAGCCGGGGTTTCTCAGCCTTAGTACTATTGACATTTTAGACTGGTTCCTTCTTTGCTGTGGGGCTGACCTAGAATGTTTAGCAGCATCGCTGGTCCCCATCCACTGGATACCAGTAGCAAGTTATGTCAACCAAAGACGTATCCAGACGATGCTCTTGGGAAGCAAAACCACCCGTTGAGAACCACTAGACATAGACACGTTCATAGGCATAAGTGCATGAAAAGTGATGCTGCTTCTTCACACTGGCAATGACAAGGATCTCACACGCTAGAATTTTACTTAGTTTTATTTAAGTAATTTTGATTAAAACTTTTCACATCCATTAATTATAAAAGTATTTCACTCAATTTTAATAGGTACATTTTCATACAATCAAAGAAAATTCATTTTTTTGAAAACATGAAAAATGTACATTCAAATGGTCTACCTTTAGTTTAATTTACACTTTATGATAAAAATATGTTAAAACTTTGGACATTTTAAGTACAGTCACATTTTTCTAAACTCCAGATCAGTACCATCAATAGAACACATACGACATGAATATCTTGATTATATAACAACATAATTTATGATTTTGCTAAAATAAAAACATGAAAACTAAAATCTACGGATGAATATGTAATAGTTTCTGAATGATGTATGTATTTATTTCATTACACACCCCAACATCACTGGTCCATCAACCAAACACCAAGACATGTGTAAGAATAATTTAATCCAGTCATCTTTGATATTTGGCTGAATCTCAGTCACATAGAAACTGTAGTTTTGTACATATTGTGTATTTTGCTGAGGCATGTTTGTCAAAGTAGGAAGCTAGAATATATCTTATCAAATCATTTATTCTCTTCATTTATGATATATGGTCCTTGGGCCTTTGCTTATTTTTTGCCAGGAGGCTGGCATGCATGAGGACCAGGTCTCGTCCACTTGACCTGAGGCCTCAGCCCAGGGCCTAAAATGGGATGTGCAGGCACTGAGCCCAGGATGGGTTGGGGGCGGGGGATAAAGGGAGGATGGGGCTGGTTGATCAACCACAGGCCTGAGTTGCAGGCAGGCCCTGAGCAAAATGGTTAAATAGGTAAAGATGATTATTCCCTTACTGGGGTCTTCCCTAGCCCACCTTAGATTCCAGGTTCCTCCTGCCCTACCCCATTCAAGGCTCAGAATTCAATCCCAAAGTATAACTTGACCCATGTACCATTTATTCATTCAACAAGTGTTGATGGATCTCTTCCTCTTCTCCAGGTACTAGGCTAGGCCATGGGACATAAAGGTTTCTGCTCTAAATAAGCAGGTCATTTCAAGAGGGAGAAAGGCCTTATCAATCCCCACTTATTCTATCTCCTTCCCTTTTTATCATCCTTTCATCCCTAAGTCATAATAAAGGGGAGAAATACATATTTAGGAATCATTGTATTTGTTAAGTAGCATCTTCACTTTTTCATAATCTCGCTTTCTGCTGTGCTAAGCAATAATTAATTTAATTTAATGCCACAGGGGTGAAATTATTGAGCTCCTGTTACCTGACAGACGTGAACTGTCCTCAGGGAACCCAAAGATTCAGGAAAAAAGAATGGTGCTTGGGCTTAAGGATGCCACACACCAGTAGAGGCAGGCAGTTAAGTAAGAAACTCTCTTATTCTGGGCTAGGGCTGCACAAAGGGTTTGCATGAAGAGTAACAACAGAGGAGGTGGGAAATGAACTTTTCCTGGGGGATTTAGGTGAAGCTTCACCAAGGGTGCTATTTGAGCTTAGTCATGCAGGGTATGCAGAACCCCTCCAGGCAGAGGTGCAAAAGGACGAGTAGAGGAGGTAGCCCTGGCAAATGCACCCTTGGAAGGGACAAGCCACTGAAGCATGGAACCAGCCCTTGGCACAGAGTAGGTGCTCCGTGGGTTCTGGTTTCCTTCTGTTGTATCCTGGCTGAGTGACAGTGCCTGATTTGTTCATGACAGAGCTTAAATTATTCCTAGAGATGTAACACCCTAGCCGCAAAGGGCAATTGTTCCTAAGATTTTCTGGCCCTCAGTGCTGGAGTTCTGCCTTTCAGCAACCTTCAGAACATTCAGAGGAGCAAGGACAAGAGCAGGAGGGGAGGCTGAGGACACCCTGGCTCATTAGTTAATGAGTGGCATTGACTGGCTACCTACCCTCCCAGGGTGATTGTGGAAATCAGAAGAGATAAAGAGAGTGTGTGTGTGTGTGTGTGTGTGTGTGTGTGTGTGTGTGTGTGATGTGGGAGAAGATACCAGAAAATATCACCCTTGTCTAGGAACTCATACAAGTTTGGGAGAAAAAGTTACCTGTGAAATGCATGTGAAGTGACTTAGGAACTTGGAAAGTTTTCAAGCAAAGCACCAGCAGCTGCATCACATGGAGAGACTTCCACAGGATAGAGGATTGTGGGATGAGGGGAGGGACTCCCATGGGATGGGGTTAATCGGGGCATGGCCTCCTCGAGAAAATGCTTGGGGACTGGTCAGAGAGAAGACAATGTTTCTGGGCAAGCAGTGCACCAGAGCAAGTGAATAGGCGAGGTGTGTGGGAAGGACAGCAAGCAGGTGCAGTCAGGTGACAGGGGCACTGTGTGGAAGGGCAATGGGGAAAAGGGCTGGAGAAATGAGAATTACTGCAGTGAGGAGGCTAAAATGTTAGCTGGAGGAGCCTTCTTAGGAAGGCTGGGCTGGGGACCATTTAAGATCCACTCCAACCCTGTGACCTTCCAGCAGACAGTCCCACTGTTTCAGATGCCCACCTTTTCCCAGCATACGCCAATTCCCCGCTCCTGGGGTACATCCCAACTGGTTTAAATTAAGCTCAGTTATACCACTGCCTTTGGTTGAGTGTGGCTCTGTAATCAGGTCCCAGCCAGTGAACCATACAGGTGATATGTTTAAAGGTTCTGGGAAGAAATAGTCTATCTTTCTTCTGTGCAGGATATTGATGTGTCTGGATGTGAGACCTGAAACCGCTGCAGTGATCCAGCCTGAGGAGAAAACCAATTTAGAGAGGGGCAGAGCAGAGAGAATCACAGAGGACAGGAGCTGGCAGCCTGCACTGGCAGCCTCCCCCTCCTTCGGGATTTCTTTCTTTCTTTCTTTCTTTTTTTTTTTTTAGAGACAGGGTCTTGCTGTGTTGCCCAGGCTGAAGTGCAATGGCTCAATCTCAGCTCACTGCAACTTCCGCCTCCCAGGTTGAAGCAATTCTCCTGCCTCAACTTCCAGAGTAGCTGGGATTACAGGCACACGCCACCATGCCACCTAATTTTTATCTTTTTAGTAGAGACAGGGTTTCACCTTGTTGGCCAGGCTGGTCTTGAACTCTTGATCTCAGGTGATCCACCTGCCTCGGCCTCCCAAAGTGCTGGGATTACAGGCATGAGGCACCACGCCTGGCCAGAATTTCTTATTACATGAGATGATAAATACTCTTTATGCCATTTGAGGGTAGGTTTTCTTCTGCTTGCAGTCAAGAACATCATAATATCTATTTTTAATTATCCAGGCCAATAATAATGGGAAAGTTATAATTCTAGACAGAGGAACCCATCAAAGACACATGATCCATGCAAGTAGTGACAGGTGTTTCAGCATGATTAATGCATGAAGTTCAGGATGTCACGTGGCTAGAGATGGAACCAGAGGTGCAGGCAGAGGCCAGGTCTCAGAGAGATTTGTATACTTTGTGGGGAACCTGGTCTTTGGAATATTTGGGATCCATTGATGAGAGGATTAAGTTGCCCTGAATAAAAAGTCAGCAACCCATAGGATTGCTGAGCAGGAAATAACTAGGATAGTGTAACTGAGGCTCAGCAGAGCATAGAGATTCAGGAAAAGGGCTTTGGTGAGAGACCAAGGTTTAACCCACAGTTCTACCACTGATGAGCCGTGTGCCTCGAGTAAACTTCCCTCAATTTTATGGAAGACAAGTCCTGTTCCTCAGGGTGGTTGTACAGCCTGTGAGCACTCCCTCTGACGGCCTGCACACCTCTGATTGTTCTATAAACACTCACTGACACTGCAAGGTGCCAGACACTGTGCTGGGGCTGGGTGCAATGTCATAAAGGGCCATTTCTGCCATCAAGGCAGGCAAGGCCTCCAGGAAGGACGACTCACGAGAAGTTTCGTAAACGTCAACGTGATGTGCAAAGTGCTAAGTAGAGATAGACCCAGGTTGTCAAGAGAGATTTTTTCCCCTAAAATGTAAAGAACAAAAAGTCCAATGATGGCAAAGGTTCAGTAAGTTGCTGACTCAGTTGGCAAGGGGAGCCATTCCCTCTCTGCCTGTTCCCACAACTCACTGAACACCAATTCTTTCTTTAGCTTGAGACCTCCTCAGCTCTTCCGTGGGACCAGCTGTGGGAAGCCAGCACCCTCCTCCCACCCCACTCCACTGTTTCCTGCAAGGTCCCTGTATTGACCCACCCATTAGGGTCACTTCTGAGGGACACTTTTCCAGCCTGCCACTGGGGAAGGCCTGGCATCTTTCCCAGGTCCTGTGGCCTCTTGTCCCCTGTAGCCCTGAACACAAATTTCAGGCCAGCTTTCCTATAGCGCAACCTCACACCCTGCTAAGAGGTTCTCCAAGCCCATGCCTAACCAACCTGCATCTGAAACACAGCCTTTCTTGGATGGAAACAAGGCCAAGACTAATTATTCTGCTCAGGACCAAAGCATAACCTCTGGAAAGGATTCTAGAGGCTTCTTGGAATCATCATTATCTCAGCACTCTGCAGTTCCATGGCACCATATATCAGTCTACAAATCTGCCACAGCAGCAGTCATTGAAATTGGCTCATGATTCTGATACTTCTGCATCAAAGCTGCCACAAGATTCAGTGGCCCTCTTCAGGAATCCCAACAGCCCGCTTCCCCAGCATTCAAAGCCGTTCCTCACCCTCACCTTGGAAGGCACAACAGGGTGACATTAAGCACTGAACCAACTTAAAAATTGTTTATTTTAGTATAGCATGCATACAGAAAAAATGCACGCATCATAATGGCATAGCTCAATACAGTATCACAATATGAGTACCCATGTAACCACTGCCCAAGGTAAGGAACAGAACATTGCCAGCTGTGGAGGAGCCCTCCTCGTGCCCTTTTCTATTGTCAACGACACTCTGCCCATCAAAGCCAACTTCTAACATCATAGAAGTGTTTGAACCAGATAAGCACTAAAGGTTTTAAGCAGGGAGGAAATATCATCATATTTGTCCTTTGGAAAACACTTCCTGTCTAGGAAGAGAACAAGAGGCTGGGAGGCGAACTGGGAGTCTGTTGCAAAGCCTGTGATTGCTGGGACCAGAAAAGGGGCAGTGAAAGCGGAGGAAAGGAAGGAGGGAGGGGAGGGGAGCGGAAAAGGGGGGGGGAGGGGAAGAGAGGGGAGGGGAGGGGAGGGACAGGATGGGAGCAGGGGGTCATAAGGTCAACTTTCTGCCAACTTGCCCACTCTTTTAGTGGTGCTTTACTGTGGTCTGCAGATTAATTAAATGACCTTAAAAGCCTCCTACCCCCAAGCCTGAAAGTCTTTTATTCAAACCAGTCATCTGGAAAGCAAGCCTCCCACTGGTGCTTAATTCACTCAAGGAAAGATTAGAAGAACCTGGTTACCAAGCTTTGAAAAGTTGCTCATAAAATTCAGCAGGAGCCTGCAATCCTCAGAGACTTCTATTTTTACCAAAAACACACACAGAGAAGTGGAGAATTTTCAAATGAATTAGACATGAGATTGATCTTTTTACACAAAAGGAGGGTGAAAAGGAACAGTGATGCTGTTTGAACTCCCTGACACCCCACACATACACACCGCCCCGCATTTCCCTAAGCTGCCTTGACTTGATGGTGTTGGTGAGACCTGAGCTCTGCCCTCACCCAGGCACAGACCACGGTTGGAGCCAGGGTTTTCTCAAGACCTTGAACACAGTTACACAACCCCCCAGACAGGGCCTGCTTCCATTCTAAAGGAGATGGCCCAAAGTGGCTCCCCAGCCCCACCTGAATAAGAACACCATAGACTGGGAATGACTGTTGGTGTTGAGGAGGCTTAAAAAAGGACATGCTTCGGGAGAGTTGGGGGCATCTATCTTGGGCACTCGGCTGGTGAGGCAAAGCTCTGCAGTCAGCAATTATTTTCAACCCATCTTGTCCTGTAAGCATCAAGCTGTGGTCTTCCTTAACAGTGATTTGTCAGCTAGCTAACACCCTTATCTGTAAGTGTGGTCATTCAAGAACTCCTTTTTAAATTTAATTTTTATTTTGTTCTTTTTTTTAAGAGACAGGGCTTTGCTGTATCGCCCAGGCTGGAGTGTAATGGTGCAATCACGGCTCATTGAATCCTCGAACTCCTGGGCTCAAGTGATCCTCCTGCCTCAGCCTTCCAAGTAGCTGGGACTACAGGTGTGTACCACCACACCTGGCTAATTAAGGACTCCTGATTTCCTCTTGTGAGCTTTGCATCAATTAGATCTGTGATTGTTACCCGGTGCTCTGTGGATCCCCAGGGGTTCCATATAGGTGGTTCAAGAGCCACTGAGGAGCCAGCACTCTGAGCCCCTACACACTTCAACAACAGAAGCTCCACTTCTAAACTGGCCTTGAGACAACACAGCAATCCTGTCATAAAGCTTTGTCAGGTAGGCTTATTCCTATCTTCTTGGCTCTCACAGAGTAATTAAAATACTAATTTGTGTACAGTTGCCCTGTAGGAGAATATAAACCTGAAAAAGGATTTGTTCTTCAAAGGACTGGACAGGGATAACAAATTCAAATCTTAATGAGACCATACAGGTAAGTCAGAGAGCAAACTGGGCTGCTCCAAGATGACAGGGTGTTGTAGGGTCTTTGACAAAACAGAGTGTGCATCCTCACCTGCAGCTAATTGCCACCATGTGAAAATTCAGGCTTAAGGCTGCCAGACCTTCCAATGCTTCCAGAGAAGACAGATATCACATTTGTCTGTGAATATCCAGACTTCTAAGTCTCCGCAATTAATTCAAATTTTGAGAAAACAAAAAAATGTGTAGTCACTCGTGCACAGTATGTGAACCATGGACTTCTAGTTTAGGTCCACTGGGTGAATAAGCCAAGATGCTAGGGAAGAGAAGGGTTTTAAAGGCTTAGGACTTCAGTGTTGAAAAGGGGAAGGCCTGATCTAGGGAGGCTGCAGACATAGAAACTAGGAAGAGAGGAGGAGTTGCAGGTTTCAGAGTGATGAAGACCTGAACCAACACAAGGGGCAGCACCCATGGAGGCAGCATCTAGGAACAAGGGTCTGTGCAGACAGGGCACTAAGCATCAGAGCCTGGGGGATCTGGGGAAGGCCCCACAGCTGAGCATAGCACTGGGGTGGTGGAGCTGCCAGCAGAGTTGCCTGCCCTTGAACGGACCAGGAGGGCCTGGGCAAAGAGCAGAGTCCATACCAACCACCATCAGGGACCAAGGCCCTCACCTGTTTCCTATGCCAAGCTTGCCTGATCCAAGTGAGGAGGAGAGAATCCCAGAAAACTAAGCACAGTTGATTTCCTCAAGCCACAATCAGTTTTGTTTAGAAAATAATGAAATGTGTCATTTCTTTCAACCTAAACGCCCTAGAACAGTGGTTCTTAAAGTTTAAGTTATGGATCTACAAGGGTCCTCAGGGCCCTTTCAGGAGGCCCTAGAGGTCAAAACTAATTTCATAATAATACCAAGATGTTGTTTACCCTTCTCACTGTGTTGCCATTTGCACAGATGTGGAAAGCAGGGGTGAGGGAAACTGAGGTCTCCCACCACGACTCAGGCGCCACCCTGCATTCACCATCACTGTGTCCACCTCATATAATAAAACAGTGGCCAGTTTCACTTGAGAATGTTCTTGTTGAAGCAGCAAGAATTATTGATGTTATTAATCGTGACCCTGGAGTCCACATAATTCTCTGTGACAACTGGAAAGTGAGCATGAGGCAGTTCTGCTGCATGCCCAGGTATGGCGGTTGTCTTGAAGAAAAGCTCTGTGGGAAGGGTTTGAGTTGTGAGCTGAAGAAGCCCGTTTGTTTTGCTTTGTTTTGTTTTGTTTTTTAAATAGAATACCAATTTTACTTAAAGGCATCACTGATAGACAAAATGTGGTTATTCAGACTTACGTATTTGGCAGAATTTTTCTTTGAAATGAACAAAGCGAGCCTGTCATGTCAAAGAAATCAACCGACAGTATTTGTTGCCAATGATAGAATTTGAGCTTTCAAGCAAAAATTAACATTTTTTTTTGAAAACTTTGTATCCACTACTGTAAGTTTGATAGTTTCCCAGTACTTGAAGACTTTTCTGATGAGATTGGTGGTGAAATTAATGAATAGGATTTATGTTGTATAAAGAAAAACATCAATATTTGGATGATCTATAGAACTCATTCAAGCAATATTTCCCAGATGACCAATGAATCATGTTACAAAATAATGCATGGATAAAAGACATTGCAAACATGTAAGATAGGCTAATGAATTTTAATACACTAGAGAATGAAAAGTTCATTGATGTGATTTTAGATTTTACGTTGCAACTTATCTTAGAGTAACTACTTCTTGTGGGGTAGGTATGATAACAGAGAACATCCATACTTACCCAAGAAGGCTGTTAAAATACTTTCTCTTCTCCTACTGTACATGTATGGAGGCCAGATTTTCTTCATATACTTCAACCAAAACAACATATCCTAACAGAGTGATTGTTATAAGCCAGACATTAAAGAGAGTTGTAAAAATGTAAAACAGTACCTACCACTCTTTTCACTTGATATTTTAACTTTGGAAAATATAGTTATTTTTAAATAAAAATACATATTTATATGACTACCTAATGGGCTTATTTTTTCTTACAATGAATTGCTAAATACATATTTTTAAATCCTCAATTTCATTTTGAATACAGTAAATAACTGTGATATACATAAATAGCTTGGGGTCCTCAATAATTTTTTAGAGTGTAAAAAAGACTTTGATACAGAACAAGTCATTCCTGTTGTACTCTGCTTCTCTGGAGAGCCCAGAAAGATCAAAGCCTCATAACAGGAAGAGTGAAGTGGGGGCTGAGTAGAGGTTATGATTTGCAAATAAAATTCACTTTCATGTAGATGATAGCATTTTATTCTCAACGCTTCTCTAAGGGGCCAGCAGAATCTTCCACAGATAAGGAACTGAGACTCAAGAAGTAAAATACCTGGTGCCACAGCCAGCTCCCAGGTAGGCGAGGCAGGATTTACACCCAGGTCCTCTGACTTCAAACCCAAAACCCTTTCTGCTCACATGCACATTATCTCTGCACCTGAAATGGGCCTTGGCCCCTAACTTTTCCTTTCTCATCTTTCTTTCGGTTTGGTCTCACGGGCAGTGTGAGGCTATCTTAAAATAAGAGCTAAAATTCTTTTCCTACTTCAAAAATTCTGTAATTGACCATATAGCAGCTTTACTCACAGCCACAGCCCTATATGTCATGTGGCCCATCTGTTCCCTGCCTGTGACTGAGGAACCAGAGTGGTCACTTGACTTAGAGGCAGGGTCATCCATAGAATGTTCTGGGCCAGTCAGCTTCTCTCTTCCAGGATTTTAAGCTGAGAGACACAGAGGGTGCTGTCAATTTGATGGAGAATCTTGGAACTGAAAACTCAGGCTGACGCAGGGGCTGAAGTGGCTATTTGGGGAGCATTTGAAAGACGATTAATCAGAGGAAACTGGGGGTGGGTGGAGAGAAAGAGAGAGAGAGAGCAAACAAAAATAAGTCACTGTTGGGAGACAGAGAAAGGGTCTAGGTCCCTGACTTTCCAGTCCCCTGTTGTAATGGCTGCAAGACCCAACTATACCTCTTTTTCTCCAAAAGCCCTGAGGTGGCCATGATGTGTCTACAGTTATCCCTCCCAGCCCACTGGCTTTCTAGTAGTGGCCCTCAACTCCCTGCAACACTCAAGGCCTTGGGATCTCTCTAAGGCTCACGGGTCCACTGGTGCTTGTGGCAATGCTGGAGGACCATCTGTATGCTCTCTGGTTTGTAGTTGCATCAGTGACTACAGCAGCAATGGGAGCGACACAAAGGTCGTTCTATTGACACATAGTTCATTTGCTTTGGGGCCTTTTAGAACCAGACCCTACCTGGTTTGGGAAGCCAAGGAGTGTTTTCTCCACGTTTGAATACAAGCTTTTTTCCCCCTTTCCCTTGGAAACCATATTTTTTCCTTCATTCAAGTAAGAAGCACTGTACTCAAATATGCCCTCGATTTTATGAAAATTACTTTAGATGGGATTTAGGATCCGATGGATGGATTTCATTTCATAGGACTTATTGGTTGAAAAGACCTTATCCCTGGCTCTGAACATAAATCTTTGTTTCCTATATTTATTCAAGACTTTAAAAGCCCCCCTCATGAGGTACCAAAAGCTAAGGAACTCTGACTTTGGAAACATGTTGGGCAGAAAGTCTAACATCATGGAATGACAGAAAGATAAGGCAGTGTGTCCTGTGTCCTCTTACCAAGTGCCAGGTGTGCCCTGTTAAAGACCTGACCGGCTCAAGTTGCTTTAATTGTCACCTTTCTCCCCCCACTTCCAGCCTACAAACTGCTCTGGCAAATCTCCGCTGGAACAGCACCCCTATAAACACACACATGCGTGTACACACACACACACACATGCTTACCAGCACTGTGGCTCTTGCCCTCGTCTTTCTAAGCATTACAGTAATAATGACATGAAGTGTTTGCCTGAGCTGAGTTATACCAGAGTGACTATGACTTGGCAAAGCTTCAGTAAAAAGGGCACTACCACACCCAGTTGGCAGGAGTGCCAATTGATACAAACTTTCTGCAGGACATTGGCAATATGTATCAAGAGCTTTAAATGGGCTTATACATTTGACACAGTGATTTATTTCTTTTAAGGAAATTTATCCAAAGGTAAATAGTAATGTTCCTTAAAGCAGGTTTGTATTAGCAAAAAATCAGAAGCAACCTAAAAAATGTCTAACAGCAAGGAATTAATTAAAGAAAGTGTCATATAATCTGATATGTGCGGTCATTAACATCTTATCACCAAAGACTACCTAAGAACATGGAAAATCGCTTATGATAAATTTGTAAAGGGAAAATTTAGTGTATAAAAATCAATTTATAAATTATCCGGCTGGGTGCAGTGGTTCATGTCTGTAATCCCAGCACCTTGGGAGGCCGAGGCTGGTGGATCACTTGAGCTCAGGAGTTTGAGACCAGCCTGGGTAACATGGAGAAACCCTATCTCTTCAAAATATTAAAAAAAAAAAAATTAGCTGGGCATGGTAGCACACACCTGTGGTGCCAGCTACTTGGGGACTGAGGTGGGAGGATTGCTTGAGCCTGGGAGGCAGAGGTTGCGGGGAGCTGAGATCGCACCACTGCACTACAACCTGGGTGACAAAACGCGACCCTGTCTCAAAAAAAAAAAAAAGAAAAAAGAAAAAAAACCCATTAACCAAGTGCATAAAAATAGTATGTATAACTTATAAATATATACATAATTTATATGTAAAAATTTATATTTGTGGTATAAATAGTTTTATATATCTATGAAAGTTAATGAAATAGAATTATAATAGTAAATGTAGATTTACACATGAATTTTATTTTCTTCATATTCTTATATATTTTTCCAAAAATTTTATGACTATATTCTACTTCTATAATTAGAAAATAATAATGTTAAAATCATTTTTTTTAGAGGCAGGTTCTTAGTGTGTTGCCCAGGCTGGAGAGCGGTAGCTATTCACAGGCATGATCTTTGTGGACTACCCAGCCTTGAACTTCTGGACTCAAGCAGTCCTCCCACCTCACCCTTCCCAGTAGCTGGGACTATACGTACGAGCCCCCAAAAATACCTTCTAAATTTAAAAAAAAACCAAACTGCTTACACTGGGGTCATGTGACCTTTGGAAAGTAATGCTATCTCTCTGACCCTTACTTTCCACCTCTGTAAATTGCTAAATAGTGCCTATCTTGCTTTTCTAGAGGGTGTTGTGCAGACTAAAGTCAACCAGATAAAATAAAAATACAACATACAAATATATTATTATTGATGACATAGTTTTCAATATGATCTACTTAAAATGACAATCGCCACAGCTAAAATCCTTTTCTGGACTCCACATGGGAAGCAGGATAAAACCTCAGCTTTGTGCTCCAGCCCCAGACCCTGCTGACTCCTTTGCCTCATCTTCAGTTCTCTTTGACTCAAACCTTAGGCTTCAGCAACACCAGTGTAGACCTGTAGCCCCCTAAACACCGTGCTGTTTCTCTCCTTACCTTCCATCTTCTGTCACTCTGCCCACACTGCCTTTCCCTACCTTGTTCACTGGGCTCCTAGGTTTTCTTCTGCATCATCTCAGGCACCCAGGAAGATTTCCCTGCCTCCTCCAAGATAGTTAATTTGCCCCATCTGAAAGCAACTGAAGCTCCCTGGTACCGCTCCACCACTGCACTTACCATGCTGCATTGGACGTTCCACTTAGTGCAACTCCTGACTTAGCTGCAAACAGCTGGAGGGCAGTGACCTTCTCTCTTTGGCTGTTGGGTGCCCAGCATGGGGCCCAGCCTTACCAGGTACTTTGAAACAGGACACTAAAGCTTTGCAGTTTTGGATAAAGAAATCTGCAACTACCAATAAAACTACTCCATACCCAGGGCCACTGCATAAGGTTTTATAGATTGTGCATTGCTCAAAGGCACCTGGTTGAGGAGGTAGGTAGGATCTGAAGTCCAACCCACACCTGGCTTGCTGAGCCACATGCCTTGGCCTGGGCTTGCATCAGCCCAGAGCAATGGGAGCCTTTTGTTTTGCGAAAAGGCTCCATTGAGGCCCCTACTCAACTAGGAGTAGCCACAAGGCTTTACCCACCTACAGATGTATTAGGCTGTACCCACCTAATTCCTGCAGAGGCTCTGTGTGGGCTACCCAAAAGGCAGAAAAGAGATGACTCACAGGGACCGTCATATCCTCACAGATCAATGTTAACCAATGCAAAGCTCACTTGTTAGAAGCAAACAGAGTTTGTACAGAAAGATTGATTTAATATCACATCTTAGCATTGAAATATTTTAATTTTCTAAATCATATTTATAATATACCTTACAGTATAGCCCACTTTGTCCAGTAGAACTTTCTGGAGTGACAGAAATGTTGTGCCCTTTCCGATACAGTAACCACCAGCCACATGGGGCTATGAGCACTTGAAATATGCTCAGGAAGTGAGTTTTTTATTTTATTTAATTTTAATTAATTTAAATACTCATACATGGTTAGTAACTATTTAATACTATATTGAACAGTGCAGGTATAGACAAAATTTCCTTAAATTTTAGTGTGCATAGGAATAAGCTGGGTACTTATCATAAAAATTGATTCCCAGGCCCCTTCCCCAAGGACTCAGATTCAGTAGATATGAGTGGGGCCAAGGAATTTGCATTTTGAACCAGCACCCCAGGAACTTCTCATACAGGTTGACATTTGGACCACATTTAGAGTTATTATTAAATGGGTTTAAGGTATCTTGGAGGAGTTAGTGTTAGGCCATTTTTTGACTTAGAATATTTTGGTCCCTAAGCTACAATTTCCTATCCTATCACCCACTATGGAAGTTGTGGAATGAAAGAGTGCTTCCTAGAGGCAGCTTTTCTTGCTTTGCTGAATTGACATGGACAGCTGCAGACAGCTCAGGTCTGCAGCTCCCAGCCAGATCAATGCAGAAGGTGGGTGATTTCTGCATTTCCAACTGAGGTACCCAACTCATCTCACTGGGACTGGTTAGACAGTGGATGCAGCCCACGGAAAGTGAGCCAAAGCAGGGTGAGGCATTGCCTCACCTGGGAAGTGCAAGGGGTCAGGGAATTCCCTCCCCTAGCCAAGGGGCGCCCTGAGGGGCTGTGCTGTGAGGGACGGTGCAGTGAGGAATGGCACATTCCAGCCCAGATACTACGCTTTCCCATGGTCTTCATAACCCACAGACCAGGAGATTCCCTTGGATGCCTATACCACCAGGACCCTGAGTTTCAAGCACAAAACTGGGCGGTGGTTTGGGCAGACATCAAGCTAGCCGAAGCAGTTGTTTTCATACCCCAGTGGTGCCGGGAATGCCAGTGAGACAGAACTGTTCCCTCCCCTGGAAAGGGGGTTGAAGCCAGGGTGCCAAGCGGTCTAGCTCAGCGGATCCCACCCCCACAGAGCCCAGCAAGCTAAAATCCACTGGCTTGAAATTCTTGCTGCTGGCACAACAGTCTGAAGTTGACCTGGGATGCTTGAGCTTGGAGGGGGAGGGGTGTCTGCCATTACTGAGGCTTGAGTAGGCGGTTTTCCCCTCACAGTGAAAACAAAAACACTGGGAAGTTCGAACTGGGCAGAGCCCACCACAGCTCAGCAAAGCCACTGTAGCCAGACTGCCTCTCTAGATTCCTTCTCTCTGGGTAGGACATCTCTGAAAGAAAAATAGCAGCCCAACTCAGGGGCTTATAGATAAAACTCCCATCTCCCTGGGAGAGAGCACCTGGGGGAAGGGGTGGCTGTGGGCACAGCTTCAACAAACTTAAACATTCCTGCCTGCCAGCTCTGAAGATAGCAGCGGATCTCCCAGCACAGGGCTTGGGCTCTGCTAAGGGACAGACCACCTCCTCAAGTGGGTCCCTCACCCCAGTGCCTCCTGACTGGGAGACACCTCCCAGCAGGGGTCGACAGACACCTCATACAGGAGAGCTCTGGCTGGCATCTGGTGGGTGCCCCTCTGGGATGAAGCTTCCAGAGGAAGGAACAGGCAGCAGTCTTTGCTGTTCTGCAGCCTCTGCTGGTGATACCCAGGCAAACAGGGTCTGGAGTGGATTTCCAGCAAATTCCAGCAGACCTGCAGCAGAAGGGCCTGTTAGAAGGAAAACTAACAGAAACGAATAGCATTAACATCAACAAAAAGGACATCCACACAACAACCCCATCTGAAGGTTACCAATATCAAAGACCAAAAGTAGATAAATCCACGAAGATGAGGAAAAACCAGTGCAAAAAGGCTGAAAATTCCAGAAACCAGAATGCCTCTTCTACTCCCAAGGATTACAGCTCCTTGCCAGCAAGGGAACAAAACTGGATGGAGAATGAGTTTGACAAATTAACAGAAGTAGGCTTCAGAAAGTGGGTAATAACAAACTCCTCCAAGCTAAAGAAGCATGTTCTAACCCAATGCAAAGAAGCTAAGAACCTTGAAAAAATGTTAGAGGAATTGATAACTAGAACAACCAGTTTAATGAAAAACATAAATGACCTGATGGAGCTGAAAAACACAGCACAAGAACTTCATGAAGCATACACAAGTATCAATAGCTGAATCACTCAAGCAGAAGAAAGGATATCAGAGATTGAAGATCAACTCAGTGAAATAAAGTGTGAAGACAACATTAGAGAAAAAAGAATGAAAATGAATGAACAAAACCTCCAAGAAATATGGGACTATGTGAAAAGACCAAATCTAGATTCGATTGGTGTACCTGAAAGTGACTGGGAGAATGGAACCAAGTTGGAAAATGCTCTTCGGGATTTATCGAGGAGAACTTCCTCAACCTAGCAAGACAGACCAACATTCAAATTTAGGAGATACAGAGATCACCACAAAGATACTCCTTGAGAAGAGCAACCCCAAGACCCATAATTGGCAGATTCACCAAGGTTGAAATGAAGGAAAAAATATTAAGGGCAGCCAGAGAGAAAGGTCGGGTTACCCACAAAGTGAAGCCCGTCAGATTAACAGCTGATCTCTTGGCAGAAACCCTACAAACCAGAAGAGAGTGGGGGCCAATATTCAACATTCTTAAAGAAAAAAATTTCAATCCAGAATTTCATATCCAACCAAACTAAGCTTCATAATCAAAGGAGAAATAAAATCATCTACAGACAAGCAAATGCTGAGAGATTTTGTCACCACCAGGCCTGCCTTACAAGAGCTCCTGAAGGAAGCACTAAATATGGAAAGGAAAAACCAGTACCAGCTACTGCAAAAACATACCAAATTATAAAGACCATCAATACTATGAAGAAACTGCCTCAACTAATGGGCAAAATAACCAGCTAGCATCATAATGACAGGATCAAATTCACACATAACAATATTAACCTTAAATGTAAATGGGCTAAATGCCCAAACTAAAAGACACAGACTGACAAATTGGATAAAGAGTCAACACCCATCGATGTGCTGTATTCAGGAGATCCATCTCACATACAAAGACACACATACGCTCAAAATAAAGGGATGGAGGAATATTTACCAAGCAAATGGAAAGCAAAAAAAAGAAAAAAGCAAGGATTGCAATCCTGGTCTCTGATAAAATAGACTTTAAACCAACAAAGATCAAAAAAGACAAAGAAGGGCATTACGTAACGGTAAAGGGATCAATCCAACAAGAAGAGCTAACTATCCTAAATATATATGTACCCAATACAGGAGTACCCAGATTCATAAAGCAAGTTCTTAGAGATTTACAACAAGACTTAGACTCCCACACAATAATAATGGGAGACTTTAACACCCCACTGTCAATATTAGACAGATCGATGAGACAGAAAATTAACAAGGATGTTCAGGACTTGAACTCAGCTCTGGACCAAGTGGACCTAATAGACATCTCCAGAACTCTCCACCCCAAATCAACAGAACATACATTCTTCTCAGCATCACATTGCACTTATTCTAAGATTGACCACATAATTGGAAGTAAAACACTCTCCTCAACAAATGCAAAAGAACAGAAATCATAACAGTCTCTCAGACCACAGTGCAATCAAATTAGAACTCCGGATTAAGAAACTCACTCAAATCCACACAGCTACACGGAAACTGAACAACCTGCTCCTGAATGACTACTGGGTAAATAATGAAATTAAGGCAGAAATAAAGAAGTTCTTTGAAACCAAGGAAAATAAAGAGACAACGTGCCAGAATCTCTGGGACAAAGCTAAAATACTGTTTAGGGGGAAATTTATAGCACTAAATGCCCACAGGAGAAAGTGGGAAAGATCTAAAATCAACACCCTAACATCACAATTAAAAGAACTAGAGAAGCAAGAGCAAACAAACTCACAAGCTAGAAGAAGGCAATAAATAACTAAGAAAAAAGCAGAACTGAAGGAGACAGAAACACAAAAAACCCTTGAAAAAAATCACTGAATCCAAGAGCTGGTTTTTTGAAAAGATTAACAAAATAGATAGACCACTTGCCAGACTAATAAAGAAGAAAAGAAAGAAGAATCAATAGACACAATAAAAAATGATAAAGGGGATATCACCTCTGATCCCAAAGAAATATAAGCTACCACCAGAGAATACTATAAACACCTCTATGCAAGAGTATAAATACTCTTCTAGAAAATCTAGAAGAAGCGGATAAATTCTTGGACACATACACTCTCCCAGGACTCAACCAGGAAGAAGTCGAATCCCTGAATAGACCAATAACAAGTTCTGAAATTGAGGCAGTAATTAATAGCCTACCAACCAAAAAAAGCCAGAGACCACATGGATTCACAGCCAAATTCTACCAGAGGTACTAAAAGGAGATGGTACTATCCCTTCTGAAACAATTTCAAACAATAGAAAAAGAGGGTCTCCTCCCTAACTCACTTTTATGATGCCAGCATCATCCTGATACCAAAACCTGACAGACACACACACAAAAAAAGAAAATTTCAGGCCAATATCCCTGATGAACATCAATGAAAAATCCTCAATAAAATATTGGCAAATCGAATCCAGCAGCACATCAAAAAGCTATCCACCACAATCAAGTCTGTTTCATCCCTGGGATGCAAGGCTGGTTCAACATACACAAATCAATAAATGTAATCCATCACATAAACAGAACCAATGACAAAAACCATATGATTATCTCTACAGATGCAGACAAGGCCTTCAATAAAATTCCACACCCTTTCATGCTAAAAACTCTCAATAAACTAGGCATTGATGGAATGTATCTCAAAATAATAAGAATTATTTATGACAAACCCACAGCCAATATCATACTGAATGGCCAAAGCTGGAAGCATTCCCTTTGAAAACTGGCACAAGACAAGGGTGTCCTCTCTCACCACTCCTATTCAACATAGTATTGGAAATTCTGGCCAGGGCATCTGGCCAGGGCAATCAAGCAAGAGAAAGAAAGAGTATTCAAATAGGAAGAGAGGAAGTCGAATTGTCTGTTTGGAGATGACATGATTGCATATTTAGAAAACCCCCTTGTCTCAGCCCAATATCTCCTTAAGCTGATAAGCAACTTCAGCAAAGTCTCAGGATACAAAATCAATGTGCAAAAATCACAAGCATTCCTATACACCAATAACAGACAAACAGAGAGCCAAATCATGAGTGAACTCCCATTCACAATTACTACAAAGAGAATAAAATACCTAGGAATACAACTTACAAGGGATGTGAAGGATCTTTTCAAGGAGAACTACAAACCACTACTCAAGGAAATAAGAGAGGACACAAACAAATGGAAAAACATTCCATGCTCAGGGATAAGAAGAATCAATATTGTGAAAATGGCCATACTGTCCAAAGTAATTAATAGATTCAATGCTATCCCCATCAAGCCACCACTGACTTTCTCCACAGAATTGGAAAAAACTACTTTAAATTTCATATGGAACCAAAAGTGAGCCTGTATAGCCAAGACAATCCTAAGCAAAAAGAACAAAGCTGGAGGCATCATGCTACCTGACTTCAAACTATACTACAAGGCTACAGTAACCAAAACAGCATGGTACTGGTACCAAAACAGATATATAGACCAATGGAACAGAACAGAGGCCTTGGAGATAATGCCACACATCTACAACCACCTGATCTTTGACAAACCTGACAAAAACGAACAATGGGGAAATGATTCCCTATTTAATAAATGGTGTTGGGAAAACTGACTAGCCATATGCAGAAAACTGAAACTTGACCCCTTCCGTATACCTTATACAAAAATTTACTCAAGCTGGAGTAAAGACTTAAAGGTAAAACCTAAAACCATAGAAACCATAGAAGAAAACCGAGGCAATACCATTCAAGACATAGGCATGAGCAAAGACTTCATGACAAACACCAAAAGCAATGGCAACAAAAGCCAAAATTGACAAATGGGATCTAATTAAACTAAAGAGCTTTTGCACAGCAAGAGAAACTATCATCAGAGTGAACAGGCAACCTACAGAATGGAAGACAATTTTTGCGATCTATCTGACAAAAGGCTAATATCCAGATTTACAAGATACTTAAACAAATTTACAGGAAAAAAAAAAACCATCAAAACGTGGGCAAAGGATATGAACAGACACTTCTCAAAAGAAGACACTTATGTGACCAAGAAACATATGAAAAAAAGCTCATCGTCACTGGTCATTAGAGAAATGCAAACCAAAACCACAATGAGATACCATCTCAACGCCAGTTAGAATGGCGATCATTAAAAAGTCATGAAACAACAAATGTTGGAGAGGATGGGGAGAAATAGGAACGCTTTTACACTGTTGGTGGGAGTCTAAATTAGTTCAGCCATTGTGGAAGACAGTGTGGCAATTCCTCAAGGATCTAGAACCAGAAATACCATTTGACCCAGCAATCCCATTACTGGGTATATACCCAAAGGATTATAAGTCATTCTACTATAAAGACACATGCACACATATGTTTATTGCAGCACTATTCACAATAGCAAAGACTTGGAACCAACCCAAATGCCCATCAATGATAGACTGGACAAAGAAAATGTGGCACATATGCACCATGGAATACCATGCAGCCATAAAAAAAAGGATGAGTTTATGTCCTTTGCGTGAACATGGATGAAGCTGGAAACCATCATTCTCAGCAAACTAACACAGGAACAGAAAACCAAGCACTGCATGTTCTCACTCATAAGTGAGACTTGAACAATGAGAACACATGGACACAGGGAGGGGAACATCACACACTGGGGCCTGTTGAGGGGTGGGGAGCTAAGGGAGGGATAGCATTAGGAGAAATACCTAATGTAGATGATGGGTTAATGGGTGCAGCAAACCACCATGGCATGTGTATACCTATGTAACATGTTCTGCAAACGTATCTGCACGTTCTGCACATGTATCCCAGAACTTAAAGTATAATTTTAAAGTAAGAAAAAAATTAAACTCTATCAGTGGCAATAGCTATAGCCTGAAGTAGCCACCTGAGACCATTTCTTCTTCCCTCCTTCTTTCCTTCCTCCCCAGACTGACTCCACCCCCAGTACCAGCCTCTCTGCAATGACACTCTGCCCACACAATGAGACCTCCTACACAAGCAGCAGGGCTGTGGCCTGTCCTTGGATGAGAAATCTCTCATTTGAGTGACTTAAGGAAATGTCTCTTACACTTCCAGGGCAGGTCCTTCAAAGTTGCCGCTAAGTTCGGTTGGAGCCAGAGAGGTGGCCAGATGGTGTGATTACAGCATTCCCCCCACAAAATATCCTGGGTCCCGTGGCCTCTCACTTTGGGAACATAAAACAAAGTCACGTTTATGTTGATGTCCCAATTCCAATGACCCTGAGCAAGCCCTCCCCTTGCCCAACCAGAGCTGAGCCCCTCAAGGGGCCCCTACTAAATTCTGGAAACTGCCCCAGGAAAGCTTTACAATGGGCACAGGCCAGGCTTCCAGCAGCACCAACCACAGGGGGCTGCCCTGAGTTGCCTCTTCCTCTGGCTTCCACTCACCCATTAAGCAGCTTGAAAAAGCCTTCAAAGGCCCTCAATCCTGAGTTCTGTACAGAGGGCGGAGAATGGCCTCTCCCTACTCCCAGGTCACACTTTGTCACCTGGGTCCTAAAGCATTCCAGCTTGTGCCCGGAATCTCACCAAGTATGCCATGAAAATAATTCCATCCAATTCAGATCCTTATCCCGGTAGAGATGAAACCCAGGCCAAGGAGAGACAATGGAGAAGAGATTCATGAAGGCCCTTCTTTCTTCCTCTCTCAATTACAAAGTGTAAGTGTCGTGCATATAAATAGAGACAGAGGAAGGGGACAAGAACACTTGCAATAACTGGGTTGCAGTTCAGCCAAAATTGCCCCTGAGGCACATAAATGAAAAACAGTCCAGTTAGATAAACCAAAGACGTCTGCCTTCTCCCTGTGGCTCTAAATCAATGACAGGTATATACCAAGAAGAGCACAGAGTCAGCAAAGCTGCAATCTGAATGGCAGGGAGGGGAGAGTGGAGAGGACGAAGCCACAAAGCTTTCTTCTTTATAAGAAAGTATTTGTTTATAACACAAACATTTTGCCTCTCCTGGAGAGCATCACCTGTTTCTTCTTTTCTTTCCTTTTACCTGCTTGAAAGCACAGTTCATTGATTCAGGCGGGTCAGCCCACTTTCAGCGGACTCTAAGGAAGAGTCGTTAACTCCTGCTTTGAGACCCTCAGGGCAACTGGGCATAACAGAATCTCTCTGAGACTCCTGCAGCCCTGAGGAAGAGTCTATTCTAGGTATACGGTTCACATTTTCTCTCAAACTAGTACTAAGTTGAAAAAATAGCATCAGTAAAGTCTGCCATTACCTGGAGTCAGGGCTTGGCTGTCGATTCAACACAACTACATCCTATCAGATGAAAAGTTAATTTCAATAATAGGATATCTGGGAAGGCTTCAGAAGATAATTTTCCCATCCTTGGATAATCTGGTACTGCTGACTGTTCTGGGGCGTAACGTGCCAGCCGGTGCCTTCACCAAACACAGAGCGCTAGCACCCTGCCCTGGCACCCCAACCCCAGCCCCTTTCCAACCGAGCTGCCGCACACGACTTGGGGAGCCATCTCTGGCTGCCATTCAAGGGAAGACAGATGGCTGAGAAATGATTTTCTGGAGTATCCTGACCAGATTTCTCTCCTATGTATCATGAAGCAAACCGTGGCTTTAAGATTTATCCCTGGAGCAGTAGGCAGCCACCGTCTCTGAGTGGAGTCCTGCTTGGTTGGGAATTTATTTCTAAACACTGCGGGATTTGGGTCAGGGCTTGCATTTTAAGCAGCCCATTTTCACTTTCTGGGACATAGGTAAGAAGGGATGAGAAGCTTAGATTTTCACAGGTGGTATTGTCGCCATAAAAAGGGGTCCCAATCCAGACCCCAAGAGAGGGTTCTTGGATCTTGTGCAGGAAAGAACTCAGGCCGAGTCACAGGGCTTGTGAGCACAGTGAAATAAGCAAGACTGTTGCTTGGAACTACTCCATTATGGAGTAGAGAGTCCTTGGAAAGCAGGAGGAGGAATTTGTGTCCTTCCTTTGTTAGTGTCGATACTTTTAAGAAACTATAAGGAGCTAGAATTAAGCTTGAAATGTGCAGATGTACGCATCAAAGGTAGGGGCTATTGGTGCTATCAATGACCACTCATCTCTCAACCTAACCCTGCTCATTAACATTATCTTTAAGTCAAATGGGGTGCACTCAAAACCCTGGATCTGGAAAACAGAGCATCTGGATGCTCTGTGGGCTTGGTGAAAGATGTTCTGTATGGCCACAAATATTCTGCACTTATAAGTGGTGGCCAGCTTAGAATGTGGCTATTTTCAAACCATAAGTATTAACCTTATAGGTGCTGTGTGAGTGCCTCGTTACTCACTTTAAGATGGAATCACTCTGGTCATGTTTTATTAAACCAAAGGCCTGGTAAGCAGGGGCTCCTCTAACACTATTAAATCAAAGAGAGAGGCAGACAAGAACAGTGAGATCAGGCAAGAGTCTGAAAATAGCACTGGGTGTGGGACAAAGCTGCCCCATTCCACCACAGGGAGCTGAAGAGAAGGGCCCTGCCATTGACTGCCACCCAGCTGTAGACCAGGCACCCTCGTAGGCATTTTACATATGGTAGCTCACTTATTCTTTGAATCTCTGATCTTAGCCATTTTGCTGATAAAGAAATTTTGTCTCTTTCCTAACTAGGTGCTCTCCCTAGTGGTCACCTTTACTCATGTGGCTTCAGTGACCCTGCATGTGTCAGCGACTCACAATCAAACACTATCATCCTTCTGAGCCCCCAACACATTTGCACAATTGCCCACAGAACCTCTTCAGCCTCAAGCTCGGCACTAACACCCCATCTTCCCCACCCCCGTGACGGTCCTGGGTCCTTCTTTCTTCACCTACCATATCCCACGGTCACCACATTCAGTCATTTCCCTGTGAAATGACACTTGGCTCCATCCACAGCTCACCTCCTCCCCGCCACTGCACTGGCTCAGACCACCTCACCACCACAACTGCTTCCTCCCATCCACTCTGGATTGCAGCCGGAATTCTCAGCCACCTGATCCTGTTGCTACCTGACTCAGAACTTTACAGCTCCCGAGTTGTCCCGGATCTGTCGTGGATGTCCCCTCATGATCTAGCTCTGCTCCCTCGTGAATAAGTCACCCTGTCACTTCGGTCCTGGAGTGTGTGATCCATGCACTTAACGACCTTAAGCCCAGAGTGTGCTTTTTATTTCTTTATCCAAATCTTTGATGGCTGTTCCCTCTGTCTGGAATCTTCTTACTCACAAATGTTGATCCTCCCTTCACCCCAAGGGTTGATCCAACCCTCACCGTGTTTGGCTGACTCCTGCTGACTCTGATTTCAGCTGAGATGCCTCTTTCTTATGTGTCCCTCATCACTCTACCCTTTTCACAGCATCACATTGTCCCCCACTGGACTGTAAACTACTTAAGGACACAAAAAACATCTTTTTTTAATTTTTATTTATTTTTAATTTTTTGAGACAGAGTCTCGCTCTGCCATTAGGCTGGAGTGCAGTGGTGCGATCTCTACTCACTGCAACCTCGGCCTCCCGGGTTGAAGCAATTCTCCTGCCTCAGTCTCCTGAGTAGCTGGGACTACAGGCGCTCACCACCACAACCAGTTAATTTATGTATTTTTAGTAGGGACGGGGTTTCATCATGTTGGTCAGCATGGCCACGATCTCTTGACCTCGTGATCCGCCCACCTCGGCCTCCCAAAGTGCTGGGATTACAAGCCTGAGCCACCGCGCCTGGCTAGAAACAACATGTTGCTTACCATTGAGTCCTTAGTGCCAGGCACAAGATCTGGCACACAGCAGGTGCTCAAAACATTTTTGTTGAGTGAGTGAATGAGTGAACAAATGAACTAGCAACTTGCCCCAAGTTGCTCAGCTTGTTACGGAGCTGCAGTTGAAACCCAGTCCTGTTAGTCTCAAAGCCTGTGGCCTTTCCTTTGCACTCTGATGACACAGTGTCATCATGTGGCTTATTTAAAGCAAGGCTGGATGACCTCTGGAACTAATACAATATCTTGGTAATAACTGCAGTGAATTCTTGAGGGTGTTTTGAATCTGACATTTTGAAATCAACTTTGAGTATCATCCCTCCACTTACTATTCTGGTCTAGAAGATAGACCTTTTCCTGCTCTTTTATCTGGAGATTGCCTTAGGTCTTCAACTTACCTCTTACTTTCCCCTATTGTGCAGTTTGTTTCCTGGTACAGTCCTGGTAATATAACCTGAAGAGCCTGAAAGAGACTGAACCATTACTGTACTTTCTCATTAAAGGAAATCACTTGTATTTCTGCTCTAAGGTTGCGCCAACTCATTGTTCATGCAATGTGACCAACTGTATGACAAAATTCAATCAGCCTAGAAAATTTCCACAGGAGCCAAAGAAGAGCCTCCCACTCAGCAGCAATCACAGTAAACACAAATCACAATATTTGCACTTACATGAGCCATGGATGGATTACATTATCTACCTCTGCTTTATTTAGATGATGAACGACATGCAGCTGGGGAATACAGAGACACAGAAAAAGCCCTGAAAACCCTCAGAAGTGGGATGGATTAATCTTTTCCTGAAGGATCATTGGCTCCAATGAAGCAGGGAATGAACACAATGCACCAGAGCTACCTAGGGGGCCCTGGGCACCTCCGCGAGGCCTTCTCCTGGCCTAGGACCTTGGAGTGGGATCACATGAGATTCCAAGAGATTCTCACCATGGTCCCTTCAAAGGGAGCCTCTCATTTGTCTTCTGAAATGCTCAGCTGTTAAAAAAAAATGTATTAAAAATGCCCACTTTGGATCTGATTCAAAATAATCTAGCCAGATGGGAGAGTTGTAGATGAAACAGATTGGCCATAAGTTTGATCATTATTGAATCTGAGTGATGGCTGTATGTGGGGAGCCATTGTTATATTCTCTGTTCTTTTGTATATTTTTGAAATTTTCCATAAATAAAAGTTTTAAAATGTTGCATATAAGTATAATCTGGTATAATTTTTCTGGGGAATAATTTAATATTATATATTCAAAAGTCTTTAAAATGTGCAAATCCTGTGACTCAGAACTTCTACTTCCAGGAATTTACTTTTAGGAAATAATCATGAATATGTGAAAAGATTTATCTACAGGGATGTTAATGGCAGTCTTATTTATAATAGGGGAAAAAAAGAAAAGTGTTCAATAATGAGGACTGATCAAATAAATAATGGCACCTATTATGATAGACCATTATGGAGCCATTAAAATAATCTTGGGTCTGGTGACGGTGAAGAGGAACATCATTTCACACACTATTGATGGAAATAAATTGAATAACTGCTTCGCAAAGTGAGTTGGTATTATCGATCCTTATTTGAAATGTTTACTTTGGCCCAGCAATTACATTATAAAGAATTTTTCCCATTGACAGGCAAAAATGTATATGCTGGGATAACTGCAGCATTCTTTATAGTAGGAAAAAATGAAAACAATATAAATGTTCAACAAATAAAGATAAGTTGAATAAATTATGGTTAACCATACAATGGAATACTCAAAGGCATTGTTTGTCTGTCATAATAATTATACCTAACATTTTTGAAAGCTTTCTGTGGTCTAGGCATTGTTCTAAGTATTTTATATATGCTAATTTATTTAATATACTGGTATAAAAATGTATCAGTTAGCCATTACTGTATAACACACTACTCTAAAAATCAGTGGCTTACAGCAATAAACATTTTTAATTGCTTGATTGACCTTCCTCCTGACTCTGGATGCAGCTGTGGGTTGGGTAGGCAGCTCAGCTGATCTTGGGTAGGTTTTCTTACATGTTTGGTGGTCATCTGGGGTAGGCTAGTTTAGAATGTTTTTGGCTGTGACAATTGACTTCCATATAGACTTTCATATCCTAACAAACTAGCCTAGGCTTATTCATTTGGCAGTGGTAGAATTCCAAAAGAGAGTAGAAGCATGCAAAACTTATTGATGCTTAGAGTCCAAACTGGCACACCATCACTCCTGCTTCATTCTGTTGGCCAAAGCAAACCCAGATTCAAGGGATAGTGGAATATTCTCCCTCTCTTGTTGAAAAGAACTTCAAAGTGATGTTTCAAGGAGTATGAAAACAGGGAAGGGGATATAAAAAAAAATTTTGTAATGAATCTTCTACATATCTAAAATGAACAACAGTGAGTTTTGTATGCTTTTTGTCCAGTAAAAAGATAAAACACCAGACACATCAACACATACAGATACATACACATATGCACACACACACACATCACATACATGCACATGACTGGAAGATTTCTGTCAGGTACACGAAATTACCATTCACTAAATTTACCCTGGTGAAATTCTACTTTTTGAATAGAACTAGGGTATTGGGTCAGAGAAAGACTTTCTTTTTAATGAACACTCTTTTATACCATTTGAATTGTTTTGCCATATGAATAAACTAAACTTACAATTTTAAAAAACAGATATCAAAATTAAAAGATCTCAAATAAGGAAATCAAGATGCATAGAACTGAATGAAAGTGAAATACAACATATCAAAATTTGTGGGATGCAGCTAAAGCATGGCTGAGAGGAAAATTCATAGCACTAAAATGCTTCCATTAGAAAAGAGAAAAGATCACAAATCAAAATTCATAGAAAAAGTGTAGCAAAATCATACTATGTAACAACATTTAAGACATGAAAATGTACACAAAATGTTGTTAATGGAAACATGCAGGTTATAAGCAATATAAATGATGACATATAAATTTAAATATAAAAAAGGCTTAGATGCTGCATACCAAAATGTTGACATTGGGTCATGAGGTGGTTTTGAATTTTCTTCTTTGTGATTGTCTATATTTTCTATGTTTGCCTACAATTTACATTTATATTTTTTGGCCAGAATATAGAAATGAAGGTCCCATAAAAATAAGGAGCTAAGGTCCAAGGATCTCAGGAACAGCCTCAGTCCTCACATTCTTGGCTTTCTTTCCATTGGCTTCAGAACACCTAGGCAGAGATTATAATTTCTCCCATAGTTTGACTGGCCATGGGAAATTTGTGTTCAAGTTCAGGCCCAACTTTTAGTCTTCCTCTCCTTTCTTCCTCACAACAGTGATATGAGAATGAAATAATTGGCTCCACTTAACAGATGAGGAAATAGAGCCCCAGACCAGGGCTGAATTCAGTCCACAATTCTCATTCACTCTATGTCACTGCTCCCTCCCTTCAGTGAAGCTGGAGGCAGGACTTAGACCTAACTGCCCTGACTTCCACTCCCTTTTGGAGTTTGGACATCCATTGGAAACTGCCACATTCTGAGGATATAGCATTGAAAAAAACCAACATAGTCTTTGCTCCATGGAGCTAAATTCAAGCAAAAAAGACAGATATGAAGCAATATAAAGATTAAATTATTCATTAAAATAGTGTTGAGTGTTTCAAGGGAAAATACAGGTTCCAAGAGAGCATATGACAGTGAGACCTAGCTTGACCTCGGTCAAGGCAGATTTCTCTGGGGCATTGGTGTTTATGCTAAAATCAGGTGATTATCACCATTTTTGCTGGATCCAGAAAATCCTGCATTCTGGGCAATTTCAAATGAACACACCTTCAGATATCACAGTGTAGTTGAGGAAGAAGCACCAGTCTAGGATCAGGAGACCCTGTTTTGGTCTCAGCTTTACTATTCATTAGTTCTGTGATCTTGGATAAGGTATTTGCATCTCTTAGCCCTTGTTTTCTCATCAGTAAAAATGAAGAACTTAGATTACCCAGTGGTTTGGTACTATTTTTAAAGCACGTAACCTAAAACTCATTAAAGCTGAGCTGTTATAAAACCTTGTGTGTTTGCTCTTCTCCCCTACCTTTCTCCTTGATGACTGTGGCAGTCTCTAATTCCCCTCAAGAAACTTCCATGACCTGCAAAGTAGAGTTTGAAAAATTCTGACCTAGGTGATTTCTGAGACCTCTTCCAGATGTGAAGTTGTGTGATACCAACTTGGAGTATAGGGACCTCATACACATTTTCCACCATACATGGATATCAGGGCAAGAGAGTTAAAAGATGATAATGTTGTTGAGTCAGACATTCAACATCCACTTCAACCGCTTCTAAACACCCTTCCTGAACTAAAGAGGCTGAAAAGCTAAAAATTACATTTCCAGATTCTTTGCAGCTAGTGTTCCATATGTGACACAGGTCCACCACACAGACACAAACATGAGGCTTGAAACGCAAAGGTGAGCAATGTTGTCAGTGTTCATGTGCAGGGAGGTTGGATCTTTCAGCAAATGCAGTAGCAGAAGCATTTGGATTTTCTGGAGCAGTGGGGATGATGGTTCTGTTCCTAACATCATCAGAGCTGGATGGCCAGTCATGGCACCAGTGGGCTTCCTCTAGACCATTCTGGAATTTTGCTTGGGCTTTCCCCCTGGATGCATAAATCCTGAATTGGTAGCATCCAAGCATGACTGGAGACTCTTCTGGAAACTCTAAACTAAATGATATTCTGTAACAAATCCCTTTCTGTTTAAACTAGTGAGGGTGGATTTTGTTACCTGAATGCAGTGGTCAAGAAACACCAGAGCAGACTCTTAGATGGCCCTTATCAGCATGCCTGCTCCTTGTCCTTCTTGCCTGATTCTCTACCTCCTGCCTCTGTATGTTCCTCCAATCTTTCCAAACTGGACTCAGCAGTTTCTATGCATCTGCCACCTAGTTACACTTTCGCAGGCACAGACTATAGCCTCAGATAGTCCTGAGTTTGAATCGCAACCACCACTTAGGACAATATGAACTGAGGCAGATTCCTTAATCTTCCTGTCCCATTATTTACAAAATGTGGCTACCAACCACAGAAGGTTGTGATAATCAGATGAAATAATGCAAGAGAAACTCACAGCAAAGCACTGGCACATAGGAAAGGCTCTTGGTTGCTGTTGCTGATGTTCTTATTACCTTTGGCTTTGGTGATGAGCACCCCTCCCATGACTCACTGGTTCAATTACGGTCTGTGGCATCTGCCTATAATTCTACACATGACACAGACAGAAATAAGAGCTCTCCTGGCTCCAGAGTTCAACCTTAAAGACAGGTCTCACCTCTGCACAAGTCAAGATTATTGGCTGCAAACATGAGACTAATCTGCAATCATCAGTAGAAAAGGGCATTTATTGGAAAGATAAAAGCAACTTTCAGAATCCATTGGTATTGGGAGAACCAGACACAGAAAATGACAAGAGTTTACGCATGTCCAGGTAGCCAAGGCAGCCATCCTTTAGCAGTCACTCTCTGCTGCTCCTGAAGTGAACTTTAATTGCCTCTTTATCTTGGTTCACCCTCTCCAGATTCAAAGTCCCAGGCAGGAGCATCTGACTGGCCCAGTGCAGGTCATGTGCCTGTACCCTGCAGCCAGGGTGTGGGAAGAAAGACCACCTGACCCTTGGGTTTCTAGAGGAGAAAATGAGACATTGTCTCCCACCAGGATGATACACACTGAGAAACTCCCAAAACCAGAGAAAGGAATTGGATGCTAGAGAGTGTATTAGTCAGGGTTATCCAGAGAAACAGAACCAGTGGGATGCACCTGTACATACTATACAGAAATATGTGGATTATAAAAAATTGGCTCACATGGTTATGGAGGCTAGCAACTCCTAAGATCTGCAGGGTGAGTCAGCAAACTGGAGACCCAGGAAAACTGATGGTGGTTGTTCCAGTCTAAAGACAAGAGGCTCAAGACCCAGGAAGAGACAGTGCTTCTGTTTTAGCCCAAAGACAGAGGAAAGCCAATGTCTCCATGCAAAGGCAGTCAGACAAGAACCATTCTCTCTTATTTTTTTGGGAAGAGGGTCAGCCTTTTTGTTCTTCTATTCGGGCCTTCAACTGATTGGATGAGGCCCACCCACATTAGGGAGGGCAAACTGCTTTATTTAACTACCCATTTAAATGTTAATCTCATCCAAAAGCAATTTCATAGAAATACCCAGAAGCATCTTTGACCAAATGTCTAGGCATGCTGTGGCCCAATCAAGTTGACATATAAAATTAATCATACCAGTGATCCCCAATGTCTTTCAGGATTCTTCAAGAGGACTGGAGTTTCTACCTTCTGCCTCTGTATGCTCCTCCAACCTTTCCAAACTGGACTCAGCAGTTTCTATGCACCTGCCACCTAGTTACACTTTTGCAGGCACAGACTATAGACTCAGATAGTCCTGAGTTTGAATCGCAGCCACCACTTAGGACAATACGAACTGAGGCAGATTCCTTAATCTTTCTTTTCCATCATTTACAAAACGGGGTTACCAACTGCAGAAGATTGTGAGCTGGAGCTGCTTGCAGGGATGGGGCTTGTTGTATGGGGTACTGTCTCCTAGGCAACACAGAGGCCGCCCTGATGTCTACAGTAGCCCTCAGGCTAAGGTCATGGGAGAATTCATTGTTCTGCATGGTAGACCTCAGACTGCCAAAGTTTGAGAATCTCGGCTCATGAGAGAAATACACACATTCTTTTCCACAGCAAACTCCTCAGGCCAGCTTCCTCTCACTGGTACCATACGTCAGGATTAGACACATTTTCTGTCCTTATGAGTCTCCCATCCTGGTCAGGATTTGCAATGGCCTTATTTATCATGGAGCACCTGTCCCAGACCATTTATGTTACTCATACCCATTTGTCCCTATTATGATACATTTCTGCTTGGGAGTCCTGTCATCAGAGGACTGGTCTCGTCATACGGCACACTGAGTCTCGTCATTCTCTAGACAGCTGGTGTTGATATCACCTGAAAACACTGATGTGTTAATGTATTTCCTCCTTCTCACCATAAACTCTAAACACAGTGCACCAAAGAGGCCTTCAAAATGATGAGGTTTTCATCTCAACAGGCTTTTCAAGATGGATCAGTCTCATTTTTGAGCAGTTTTCCGAACATACCATCTGAGCCGACTCAAATTAACCGATTACTGAAAACAATGCATTTTCTTTCATGACGTTCTCATGTATATCTCCTCGTTTTCAGTTAACAAAAGGAAAAAAATGAAAACTTCTACAGGGAAATTTGCCAAATGATGCAAAACATATTCAATCATATAGTCAAATTAAGTAGAAAATCTTATCCCCTAACAGGGACCTTAACAGCCAGTTTCATGGATTAAACTATCCTTTGCAAAATAAATTTTTCCCCTAGAGAATGAATGAACTCAATTGGGTGGGAGGTTTCTAAGGCTCTGCTTGATGTGTTAAGAAGTCATTTTTGCTGCATATATACTACGTTAATTCTCTGAAGTGAAACTTACAATATTTGAAATTTTAAGCTACAAACCATGACCTCTTTTTTACATACTGTGGCAGAACTACTTTTGAAGTGCCCCATGTTTTTTTAAACAGAGATTTTGAGTAACATTTCAAAGAGCCAGTCCTGATTTAGTAAGCGGATTACCTAAATTTAGCGTGTATTCAAACTCTTTCTATCACTGAAGCTCAACTTTCCTGGACTCTGGCCATATCTCTCTTTTCCATTATGATGTCGCTTGCTGGCAGATGTCCCCTTCACACCCTGCACACAAGGAGATGGCTAAGAGTAAATGGTGATGAAATAATCTTTTCTCAGAACCCCACCCTCCAAATCCCAGGGGCTCCCTGCCCCTAATTTGCACCCTTCTCCGTATGACCCACACTACATTCTGCCTGTCTCCCACACTACATTGCCCCCTGCATTCCGGACGATTATTATTATCCTGGTGGAAGCAATCTAATCACCTGGCAGGTACCAATGTCTACATTGAAACTCTGTACCCTGGCCACACCTTTGGGTTCACAGTCACCACACTGAGGTGGGAGGAGGTTTCCATCCCTAAACCAGTGACACAAATCCTTTTTTTTCTTTTTATAATTAAACCCCACCCTAGGAGATTTCACACTTTAATTTTCTTACAACTCTTTAGTATTTTTAATCTCTTACACGATTTATACTTCCAAAGTAATGATGTTGAAAATACAGATAATCAGCATCACCTTGTAATGAGCCTCTTTTATATACCTGTTAAGCACTTTACATGGATTTTTCTCAATTGAGCCAAACAATGACCTGCTACACTTTTGTTTGCCATGATTGTGGCTAGGAACAGGTGCTTTAGAATCCGCCTGGGTTCCAGTTCCAGCCCTGAGATCTTTAGACAGGTTTCAAAGTCCCTCTAAGCTTTTCTTTCTTCAACTGTACATGGGGATAATAAAAGCCTCTACCTTGAAGTGCTATTACCAAGATTATATGAAAAGGTGCATGTGACGCATCTAGCAGAGTGACCAGCACATAGTAGGTGCTCAATAAGTGGTAGCTTACTCTGAGTGTCCCCACCTGGGTGACCTGCAGGGTTCGCAGGCTCAGCAGTTTCCTGGTCGGGGACTGCTAAGGCCTCACCCACACCCCCTCCAACCCCTGTCTCCAACCCTTCTCCAATTCCCTGGAGTGAGCTGTGACACACTTTGAGTCTCCCCCCTCCCACTTTCAGGTGAATTTCCTTCCGACTATGTAGATAGAAAAGCAGCCTTTGACCCTCCACTCGGCTTTATTCTCAATCTGCTGGCTGACAGAGCCCCTCCCAAGGGTCCTGACAAGACCGAAGAATAGGACCCTCTTCTTCTGTAGTCTGAAATTACCCAAAGTCCTATGAAACCTTTCCAAATGAAAGTACTTGATTTCGTTTGATACCTTCTTTGTTCTTAAGAGAATAGAATTATTTATTTCCACTCTTAGTTTAAAAAGAGCCCATGCCTCCTGCTGCTGGGCCCTGTTGCCAACCTGGAAGCTGCCAGGGTCATGGTCTATTTTCGTACCAGGCTGCCTAGAGACAGAAACTAGCATGCGTCACTCATAGGTACACTATGCATTTTCAAATGTCTGTGGGGTATTGTGATAAATACAATGCAGGATACTTAAGACGCATGTGAGGGTATTCCACATTTGACATTAAAAAGGGCATCTTCTTACTTTCAAAAGCTGGAAACTCCTCACGTCATGGAAAGAATACTAGAAGGAAGTCAAGTACATTGCCTGGGAATGTGATCCTGCACAAATCACATCCTCTCCCTGGACCTCAGTGCCCTCATCTGTAAAGGATGGCAGTTGGAAGAGCTGACCTCTAAACCCCAGCACTAAAATTTTATGAGTCTAAAATCACTCTCTCCTAGCTACATGATGATGAATATGTATAATGGCTGACATTTTTAAAGGAAGGAAACTACATAACAGGCTCTATAGCCACATAAAACAAATGGCAGACTAGTACCTGTTGGATTTTTTCTGTCAAATGTTAGTTTTTGTTACTTGTACCACTTTCCCACCCTCGTCACCTGCTGTTGTGAGAGTCCCCTCCTTTGTCTGCAGCATCCTATATATGTCTTTCAAGATTTATTAATGTTGGTGTTTTCTCAGCGACTATAAGGTGGTCATTATTGCCTCTCTCCATTATTTATCCATTTCACTTGCTTGGTCTTATTTTTATTTTTCATGCCCTCCAAGACCTCTCCTTGAACAGATTGCTTTATATTACCATAGTCTTAATACTCTGTTCTAAGCCAAATTGTCCTCTGTCGCCCCTTTGCCATGGTAAATTCATCTGTGGAAGATGTATCGGCCAACACTCCAACTGTTGTTTAAATATTTGCCCCTTTCGCACAACAGCTTCCTTCAGAAGAATGAAATCCTCATGGTCAAGTCATGCGTTTACGTGCTCACCATCGGTGGTGCCTTTGTGCTCTGCACCCAGCCCAAGTTTTCTGGGCCTTTCCATCACTTTTCTATCTCCACTCTCCTGCCCTCACCCACTCTACCTACCTCTACCTCTGCACCCACCAATCAGAGTGCCTTTTCATGTCTGGAACCAATCAGAAAGCCTCTTCTTCCAAACATGTATTACTCCGACTCAATCATGGACCCAAACTGTTTCTGTTGGATTATTTTAGAACAGCTAAGGCAGAGTGGGGTTTTTCCATTAGACTGTGTTAAATAATAAAAGACAATAAAAAGGCAATGAACAAAGAAAATACCAGAAACCTTTTTCAAATCAAGAGTACAAAGTGCAGCATGCTTATCCTATTATTGCTGTTTCAGTGCCTGGCCCTTCCCTATGCTCTCTGAAATGGTTACTCACCCCTAGAGAAGTCCAACTCTGAATGTCCCTCGCATGAATGTCTTGCCTCCCAGCTTCCAGCCTGTCTCTCTTCCTCTCAACAAGCAGCCATAAGAAGCTGGCAGTCTTAACCACACAACCATCACTAATTCAGCAAACATTTCTGACCCCTGCCTTTCTGTGTTCAGCACAGAAGTGCAAAGTACAGTGTGAAACTTCCACCCTCAACACTCCAGGTTTGTTTTCACTAACGGGGGAGGCAGACAGTAAACTATCAATTCCACTACAGGATTGTAAGTGTTATTGTGGGGACATGCAGAGAAAAGTGCTCTCTAAATCAAACTGAGAGTTCAAGGAAGAATTTCTGGAGTCTGTCATGCTTGAGATGAGATGTGAAAGATGAGTATGATTAGTGAGATTTTAAAAAGAGAGAAAGGAAAAGGAAGGTCATCGCAGGCAGCAGGGACTGCATATGCAAAAGCCGTGTGTTTATTTGCTCACCAAGTTACACCAAGGTATTGTCACTGGGGAACCTCAGTTGGCATTGACATTGGTCATTGGGGAACCTCAGTTGGCTCTGTTTAGTTTGAGCAAAGGGTGTGAGGAAGAATCGGATGAGAAGTGGCCAAGAACGGGTCAGAGGGCTGCGTCAGGAGAGGATTTGTGTACCAAGTGAAGACCAGAAACTTTATCCTGACAGGTCTGCCAAGCCATGGAGGAATTTTAAGCAGAGGATTGACATGATCAGGTTTGTGATTCTGAAACTGTAGCAGGAATGTTTAAAAAAAGAAAAAAGAAGTGGGGAGAAAAGGACAGGAGTCAGTGTGAAACCTGTTCCAATATTCCCAGTAAGAAATGATGAGAGGTTAACCCCAGGTAGATTCTACAGAATTTCATGAGTAGTTAGATACGAAAATGGAAGACAGAAAGAAAGAGAAACTGAGAAAACCCAGAACATCTCCCAAATTTGTGGTTAAAACAATTAGCTAAATAGTAACAGCTCACTGTATTGAGTACTTGTTATATACCATGTTAAATGCTTTGCATGCTTTCATGCTTTCATTCAGCCATTTCTTTGAGAGACTACTATGTGCCAGGCACAGTTACAGGTACTGGGGATACAACAGTAGAGAGAAAAAGAAAAAAAAAAAAAAGTAAAAACCCTTGCCTATATAGAGTATACAGGAAAATGATAAGTAATGAGGAAGAAACATAAGGCAAAAAAGGCAATAGGAACACCAGGAGTGGAAACAGTTTAAACTATAAAGTGTGTGCCCAGGGAAGGCCCTACTGAGAAAGGGCAGAGAAGTAAGGTATGTGGCTCTTTTAGGGGACAGGCATTCTGAGCAGAGGCCCTGTGGTGAAGCAAACCCCTGGAACAGCTAGTGTGGCTGGGTGGAGCAATGAGGGGGAAAAGTAGAAAGAGATGAGGTCAGAGGTATGGGGAGGAACATGGGAGGACAGGTCACCCAGGGTCCTGCAAGCCATCATAAAGACTCCAGCTTTTACTCTAAGGGAAACTGGAAGCCATTGCAAGGTTTTGAGCAAAGTAGTAAGGTGATCTGATTTGCATTTTAATGGAATCACTCTGTCTACTCTGTTGGACATAGACTGAAAAGGGGACAACTCAGAGGCCATTCCAACAACACAGGTGACAGATGGTAGAGACTGGGATGATGGCAGTGGTGACTGCAAGAAAT
Organism: Piliocolobus tephrosceles; assembly: GCF_002776525.5. Lineage (NCBI taxonomy): Eukaryota > Metazoa > Chordata > Mammalia > Primates > Cercopithecidae > Piliocolobus > Piliocolobus tephrosceles. The sequence continues at coordinate 106,863,595 of NC_045434.1, read as the reverse complement.
GCTAAGTTCTGGATCTGTTGTGAAGGTACAGCAAGATGGGATAAAGTTTTAAATGTGGATGTGAGAGGAGGAGAAGACATCAAGAATGTCAGCCATGGAGTTGCCTTTGATTGAGATAGGGAAGACTATAAGAGAAGCAAGAATGAAAAGGGCTCATTTTTGACATGTCAGTTTTGAGATGCCTATTAGGTATTGAGTGGAGATTTAAGGAAAGAAATTGAAAGAAATTGAATACAAGTCTGAAGTTCAAAAGAGAAGTCTAAGCTGAAGCTATAAATTTTCATCTTCAACACAGAGATGGCACTTAAAACCATGTGATTGGATAAGACATCACTGGATGTCTCATCTACATCAGTGATTGGAATGGAAAAGGAACAGAGTCTATGATGAAGGTACATCCTAATGGACATCAGCAGTCCCCTGCAAGTCACTCCATTCGGAAGAGATTATGATGGGTCTTGAAGTCAGGTGAGACTAATTTCCTCAGACAGAAGAGGAAGGTCTGCTTTTATTGACAAAGAAGGCTTGGCAGAATTTGGAAATTGAGATCCTCTATTTCATCAGAAACTGCCCATATGTCCCCATCCCAATTTTCAGGATCCCTCTTTGTCCCAATCAATGCTCCGACTTTCACATAAGACCCTTCAAGGTTGTGAATTTTTTAATAACACCTTTTTAAAGATACAAGTTACACACTGTACAATTCATCTATTCAAAATGTACAATTTAATGAATGAGTTTTTTTCATACATTCACAGGTGTAAATTCTTTTTGCCCTGTAATTCAGCAATCTTCAATATTAGACCATGAGTTTGGATTTCGGGATCTTAGCCCTGCACCTGCAGGTGATAAGGATTTCTTTCAGAGAAGTTAGAGAAGCTTTCCAGCTCATCACATGGACCTTGATCTAGGACTATTGAGCACTGAGCTCATTATTTTCTTTACCCAAGCTGTCCAGTATACTTGGAAGCAACCAAGTTCTTCAACATTTTTATTTGCTCTAAAATCTTATATGGCAGCAGCCATTTGGTGCTGAATGCCTTGCTTTGAGCTTGATTGCAATGGCTACAGGTAGTCATTTAAATAAAGATTTGTCATTATATGCTATGGATTGCCAGTGTCCAATTTACCATCAGTATTGGGGTCTTTTATGCCTTTAAATCTAGTCAGATCAGTGAACCGATTCCAGATTCCCATTATGAGATTCTCTTCCGGGGCACACCCAAGATGGCTGAATAGGAACAGCTCCAGCCTCCAGCTCCCAGCGTGAGCGACACAGAAGACGGGTGATTTCTGCATTTTTAACTGAGGTACCCAGTTCATCTCGCTGGGGCGTGTCAGACAGTTGGCTCTGGTCCACGGGTGCAGCCCAATCAGCGAGAGCTGAAGCAGGGCGAGGCATTGCCTCACCTGAGAAGCCCAAGGGGGAAGGGAATTCCTTTTCCTAGCCAAAGGAAATTGAGACACACAACACCTGGAAAATCGGGTAACTCCCACCCTAATACGGCGTTTTACCAAGGGTCTTAGCAAACGGCACACCAGGAGATTATATCCCACACCTGGCCCAGAGGGTTCCACGCCCATGGAGCCTCCCTATTGGCGTGTCTGAGATCTAACTGCAAGGCTGCAGCGAGGCTAGGGGAGGGGCGTCTGCCATTGCTGAGGCTTAAGTAGGCAAACAAAGCCTCCAGGAAGCTCGAATTGGGTGGAGCCCACCACAGCTCAAGGAGGCTGGCCTGCCTCTGTAGACTCCTCCTCTGGGGACAGGGCATAGCTAAACAAAAAGCAGCAGAAACCTCGGCAGAGGTAAATGCCCCTGTCTGACAGCTTTGAAGAGAGCAATGGATCTCCCAGCACACAGGTTGAGATCTGAGAACGGACAGATTGCCTGCTCAAGTGGGTCCCTGACCTCTGAATAGCCTAACTGGGAGATATCCCCCACTAGATGCAGACTGACACCTCACACCTCATACCTCACACCTCACACGGCAGGGTACACCCCTGAGATGAAGATTCCAGAGCAAGAATCAGACAGCAACATTCGCTGTTCAGCAATATTCTATCTTCTGCAGCCTCCGCTGCTGATACCTAGGCAAACAGGGTCTGGAGTGGGCCTCAAGCAAACTCCAACAGACCTATAGCTGAGGGTCCTGACTGTTAGAAGGAAAACTAACAAACAGAAAGGACACCCACACCAAAACCCCATCAGTACATCACCATCATCAAAGACCAAAGGCAGACAAAACCACAAAGATGGGGAAAAAGCAATGTAGAAAAGCTGGAAATTCAAAAAATCAGAGCGCATCTCCCCCTCCAAAGGAACGCAGCTCATCACCAGCAATGGAACAAAGCTGGATGGAGAATGACTGACGAATTGAGAGAAGAAGGCTTCAGTCGATCAAACTTCTCAGAGCTAGAGGAGGAACTACGTAACCAGCGCAAAGAAACTAAAAACCTTGAAAAAAGAATGGATGAATGGATAACTAGAATAATCAACACCAAGAAGACCGTAAAAGAACTGATAGAGATGAAAACCATAACATGAGAACTACGTGACAAAGGCACAAGCTTCAGTAACCGACTAGATCAACTGGAAGAAAGAGTATCAGCGACTGAAGATCAAATGAATGAAATGAAGTGAGAAGAGAAGTGTAGAGAAAAAAGAGTAAAAAGATATGAACAAAGCCTACAAGAAATATGGGATTATGTGAAAAGACCAAATCTACATCTGATTGGTGTGCCTGAAAGTGATGGAGAAAATGGAACCAAGTTGGAAAACACTCTGCAGGATATCATCCAGGAGAACTTCCCTGACCTAGTAAGGCAGTTCAACATTCAAATTCAGGAAATACAGAGAATGCCACAAAGATATTCCTCGAGAAGAGCAACTCCAAGACACATAATTGTCAGATTCATCAAAGTTGAAAGGAAGGAAAAAATGTTGAGGGCAGCCAGAGAGAAAGGTCAGGTTACACACAAAGGGAAGCCCATCAGACTAACAACAGATCTCTCGGCAGAAACTCTCCAAGCCAGAAGAGAGTGGGAGCCAATACTCAACATTCTTAAAGGAAAGAATTTTCAACCCAGAATTTCATATCCAGCCAAACTAAGTTTCATCAGCGAAGGAGAAATAAAATCCTTTATAGACAAACAAATGCTTAGAGATTTTGTCACCACCAGGCCTGCCCTACAAGAGATCCTGAAGGAAGCACTAAACATGGAAAGGAACAACCACCAGTACCAGCCATTGCAAAAACATGTCAAAATGTAAAGTCCATCGATGCTAGGAAGAAACTGCATCAACTAGTGAGCAAAATAACCAACTAATATCATAGTGACAGGATCAAGTTCACACATAACAATATTAACCTTAAATGTAAATGGACTAAATGGTCCAATTAAAAGACACAGACTGGCAAATTGGATAAAGAGTCAAGACCTATCAGTTTGCTGTATTCAGGAGACCCATCTCATATGCAGAGACACACATAGGCTCAAAATAAAGGGATGGAGGAAGATCTACCAAGCAAATGGAAAACAAAAAAAAAGCAGGAGTTGCAATCCTAGTCTCTGATAAAACAGACTTTAAACTCTCAAAGATCAAAAGAGACAAAGAAGGCCATTACATAATGGTAAAGGGATCAATTCATCAGGAAGAGCTAACTATCCTAAACATATATACACCCAATACAGGAGCAGCAAGATTCATAAAGCAAGTCCTTAGAGACTTACAAAGAGACTTAGACTCCCACACAATAATAATGGGAGACTTTAACACCCCGCTATCAACATTAGACAGATCAACGAGACAGAAGGTTAACAAGGATATCCAGTAATATTTTTTTATTATTATTATACTTTAAGTTCTAGGATACATGTGCATAACGTGCAAGTTTGTTACATGTGTATACTTGTGACATGTTGGTGTGCTGCACCCATCAACTCGTCCTTTACATCAGGTATAACTCCCAGTGCAATCCCTCCCCGCTTCCCCCTCCCCATAATAGGCCCCGCTGTGTGATGTTCCCCTTCCCGAGTCCAAGTGATCTCATTGTTCAGTTCCCACCTATGAGTGAGAACATGTGGTGTTTGGTTTTCTGTTCTTGCGATAGTTTGCTGAGAATGATAGTTTCCAGCTGCATCCATGTCCCTACAAAGGACACCAACTCATCCTTTTTTATGGCTGCATAGTATTCCACGGTGTATCTGTGCCACATTTTCTTAATCCAGTCTGTCACTGATGGACATTTGGGTTGATTCCAAGTCTTTGCTATTGTGAATAGTGCCGCAATGAACATACGTGTGTATGTGTCTTTATAGCAGTATCCAGGAATTGAACTCAACTCTGTACCAAGTGGACCTAATAGACATCTACGGAACCCTCCACCCCAAATCAACAGAATATACATTCTTCTCAGCACCTCATCACACTTATTCCAAAATTGACCACATAGTTGGAAGTAAAGCACTCCTCAGCAAATGTAAAAGAACAGAAATTATAACAAACAGTCTCTCAGACCACAGAACAATCAAACTAGAACTCAGGACTAAGAAACTCAATCAAAACCGCTCAACTACATGGAAACTGAACAACCTGCTCCTGAATGACTACTGGGTACATAACGAAATGAAGGCAGAAATAAAGATGTTCTTTGAAACCAATGAGAACAAAGATACAACATACCAGAATCTCTGGGACACATTTAAAGCAGTGTGTAGAGGGAAATTTATAGCACTAAACGCCCACAAGAGAAAGCAGGAAAGATCTAAAATTGACACCCTAGCATCACAATTAAAAGAACTAGAGAAGCAAGAGCAAACACATTCAAAAGCTAGCAGAAGGCAAGAAATAACTAAGATCAGAGCAGAACTGAAGGAAATAGAGACACAAAAAACCCTCCAAAATATCAATGAATCCAGGAGTTGGTTTTTTGAAAAGATCAACAAAATTGATAGAACGCTAGCAAGACTAACAAAGAAGAAAAGAGAGAAGAATCAAATAAATGTAATAAAAAATGGTAAAGGGGATATCACCACTGACCCCACAGAAATATAAACTACCATCAGAGACTACTATAAACACCTCTACACAAATAAACTAGAAAACCTAGAAGAAATGGATAATTTCCTGGACACTTATACTCTCCCAAGACTAAACCAGGAAGAAGTTGAATCCCTGAATAGACCAATAGCAGGCTCTGAAATTGAGGCAATAATTCATAGCCTACCAACCAAAAAAAGTTTAGGACCAGATGGATTCACAGCCGAATTCTACCAGAGGTACAAGGAGGAGTTGGTACCATTCCTTCTGAAACTATTCCAATTAGTAGAAAAAGAGGGAATCCTCCCTAACTCATTTTACAAGGCCAACATAATCCTGTTACCAAAGCCTGACAGAGATACAACAAAAAAAAGAGAATTTTAGACCAGTATCCCTGATGAACATCGATGCAAAAATCCTCAATGAAATACTGACAAACCGAATCCAGCAGCACATCAAAAAGCTTATCCACCATGATCAAGTGGGCTTCATCTCTGGGATGCAAGGCTGGTTCAACATACACAAATCAATAAATGTAATCCAGCATAGAAACAGAACCAAAGACAAAAACCACATGATTATCTCAATAGATGCAGAAAAGGCCTTTGACAAAATTCAACAGCCTTTATGCTAAAAACTCTCAATAAATTCTGTATTGATGGAACGTATCTCAAAATAATAAGAGCTATTTATGACAAACCCACAGCCAATATCATACTGAATGGGCAAAAACTGGAAGCATTCCCTTTGAAAACTGGAACAAGACAGGGATGCCCTCTCTCACCACTCCTATTCAACATAGTGTTGGAAGTTCTGGCTAGGGCAATCAGGCAACAGAAAGAAATAAAGGGTATTCAGTTAGGAAAAGAAGAAGTCAAATTGTCCCTGTTTGCAGATGACATGATTGTATATTTAGAAAACCCCATCACCTCTGCCCAAAATCTCCTTAAGCTGATAAGCAACTTCAGCAAAGTCTCAGGATACAAAATTGATGTGCAAAAATCACAAGCATTCTTATACACCAGTAACAGACAAACAGAGAGCCAAATCATGAATGAATTCCCATTCACAATAGCTTCAAAGAGAATAAAATACCTAGGAATCCAACTTACAAGGGATGTAAAGGACCTCTTCAAGAAGAACTACAAACCACTGCTCAGTGAAATAAAAGAGGACACAAACAAATGGAAGAACATACAATGCTCATGGATAGGAAGTATCAACATTGTGAAAATGGTCATACTGCCCAAGGTAATTTATAGATTCAATGCCATCCCCATTAAGCCACCAATGACTTTCTTCACAGAATTGGAAAACACTGCTTTAACGTTCATATGGAACCAAAAAAGACCCCGCATTGCCAAGACAATCCTAAGCCAAAAGAACAAAACTGGAGGCATCACGCTACCTGACATCAAACTATACTACAAGGCTACAGTAACCAAAACAGCATGGTACTGGTGCCAAAACAGAGATATAGACCAATGGAACAGAACAGAGCCCTCAGAAATAATACCACACATCTACAGCCATCTGATCTTTGACAAACCTGACAAAAACAAGAAATGGGGAAAGGATTCCCTATTTAATAAATGGTTCTGGGAAAATTGGCTAGCCATAAGTAGAAAGCTGAAACTGGATCCTTTCCTTATTCCTTATATGAAAATTAATTCAAGATGGATTAGAGACTTAAATGTTAGACCTAAAACCATAAAAACCCTAGAAGAAAACCTAGGTAATATCATTCAGGATATAAGTATGGGCAAGGACTTCATGTCTAAAACATCAAAAGCAATGGCAACAAAAGCCAAAATTGACAAATGGGATCTAATTAAACTAAAGAGCTTCTGCACAGCAAAAGAAACTACTATCAGAGTGAACAGGCAACCTACAGAATGGGAGAAAATTTTTGCAATCTACTCATCTGACAAAGGGCTAATATCCAAAACCTACAAAGAACTCAGACAAATGTACAAGAAAAAAACAAACAACCCCATCAAAAAGTGGGCAAAGGATATGAACAGACACTTCTCAAAAGAAGACACTCATGCAGCCAACAGACACATGAAAAAATGCTCATCATCACTCACCATCAGAGAAATGCAAATCAAAACCACAATGAGATACCATCTCACACCAGTTAGAATGGCAATCATTAAAAAAATCAGGAAACAACAGGTGCTGGAAAGGATGTGGAGAAATAGGAACACTTTTACACTGTTGGTGGGACTGTAAACTAGTTCAACCATTGTTGAAAACAGTGTGGCGATTCCTCAAGGATCTAGAACTAGAAATACCATTTAACCTAACCATCCCATTACTGGGGATATACCCAAAGGATTATAAGTCACGCTGCTATAAAGACACATGCACACGTATGTTTATTGTGGCACTATTCACAATAGCAAAGACTTGGAATCAACCCAAATGTCCATTAGTGACAGACTGGATTAAGAAAATGTGGCACATATACACCATGGAATACTATGCAGCCATAAAGAAGGACGAGTTCACGTCCTTTGTAGGGACATGAATGCAGCTGGAAACCATCATTCTCAGCAAACTATCACAAGAACAGAAAACCAAATACTGCAAGTTCTCATTCATAGGTGGGAATTGAACATTGAGATCACCTGAACACAGGAAGGTGAACATCACACACTAGGTCCTATTGTGGGGAGGTGGGGGAGGGATAGCATTAGGAGATATACCTAATGTAAATGATGAGTTAATGAGTGCAGCACACCAACATGGCACATGTATACATATGTAACAAACCTGCATGTTGTGCACATGTACCCTAGAACTTAAAGTATAGTTAAAAAAAAATGTTCTATTCCCCTAGAACCACATTTGATACCAATAATTGTATCAGTAAGTCTTTAGTTAGGGAAGCAGAATTGCTATGGGTGTTATGGGATAAGGGATTTATTATAGTAATAAAACCTCACAATTGTGGAAGGAGCTAGAGATGGAAAAGTATAGAAATGGGGTTGGATGATCAGGAAGGGAGTCAGTCAATCTAAGCCAGACATGTCCAACTGACGGGGGGACTAATGGATAGGTCAATGGGAAACTTTAGCCTTGGTATAGCTAAAACTTCTGTGGGCCCACAGTCAAGTGTCTGGTGGTAGGCCTGGGCCACTCTTGGCAGTAGGGCTAGCAGTTGAGGAGAAGAACTGGACTTGGAGAAAAGGAGAGCAAGGATATGCTAGGAACTGCTTGGCATCTGTGTGCCTATCCTGACCGACTACATCTGACTATGATGACCTGCAGAGTAATGGCTACTGCTTTATTTCTAACTTCCAAATATCACACAAGTTCCTCTTTGACCAACTCTAGCCTGGAATCATACAGAAAAGAGGACTCTGATAAACTCAGAGTCCAGATTAATTAAACAACACAGTAAAAACCACCTCAGCATCCAAAGACTGACCTGGGGCATCCCAACTTTCAGAGTTCAGAAAGAAGAGGAGGAAAAAGGAAAATGACTGGAAAAAGGGGCTGCCAGAAAAATCAAAGGAAAAGCTAGGAGAGTTTGTTGTCCAGCACCCAGGTGAAGAAAAGCATCTCAAACAAGTGAGAACAATTTAAAATCTAAAATGCTGTTGATGGGTCAAAAACAATATCTGAGAAGCAATCACTGAATATTCCAACATAACAGTCTCTGATGGCCTTCAAGAGAATGGTTTTAGTGGAATGAGAGAGCAAACTTTATTGGAATGGGATTTTTCAAGAGAAAATGGGAGTGCACTGAAGATAGCACATTTAACCAAGGAGTTTTACTAAAAAAGGAAGGCGAGAAAGAAGCTAGTGACTAGAGGGAAAAATGGGATTAAGTGAGTTTTGAGAATAAAGGAAGAAGGGAGCATGGGGAAAGGAATGATCCAGTAGAAGGAAAATCTGATTGTCCTGGAGGAATGCTGAAGCAATATGCTTGAGGGGATAGGCGGCAGGGTGGGGTGAACTCTAGTGTTTAAATGTAGGCTGTATTCATCCATTTTCATGCTGGTGATACTTACCCAAGACTGGGTAATTTATAAAGAAAAAGAGGTTTAATGGACTCACAGTTCCACGTGGCTGGGGAGGCCTCACAATCATGGCAGAAGGTGAAAGGCACGTCTTACATGGCAGCAGGCAAGACAGAATGAGAACCAAGCAAAAGGGCTTTTCTCTTCTAAAACCATCAGATCTTGTGAGACTTATTCACTACCATGAAAACAAAATGAGGGAAACTGTCCCCATGATTCAATTATCTCTCACCAGGTCCCTCACACACCACATGGGAATTATGGGAACTACAATTCAAGATGAGATATGGGTGGGGACAGAGCCAACCCACATCACAAGCAACAGACTTAACTGAGAGCATGGGGAGGTCATCCATCCACTATATCTGGAGGGAAGAAAGAAAAAATGTGCAGAGACGGGACGATTGCTTTTCTAGTGAGATTAGAAGCAAGGTCATGAACTGAAAGCAAGGATAGAGTTGGAATCGTTAGAAGTTTGAGGAAAGAAAAGAGATGGAATCTTCCGGCTATGGAAGATTGTATTTTTTAAAGATACTGAAAACATTATAGATCTCATTCCACATGTTCTTCTTACAACGTGATGTTGAGATCTCTCCATCAAGAGGTGAGTGTCTGTGTTCCCACCTACTTGAAACTGGGAGGTGCTTTGTGACTGTTTCAAACAATAGAATGCAGCAGAAATGACACCACATGACTTCCAAGGCTAGCTCATAAAAGGCAATATAGCTTCTATGTGGGCTTTCTCTCTCTCTCTCAGAACATGTGTCTTTGGAACCCTGAGTCACCATGCGAGAAGTCTGGCCACCCTGAAGCTGCCATGTTGGAGAGACTACACGGAAAGACCACATCTTAGAGACCACAGGTAGAAACATATGAGGAGCCCCAGATGTTGCTGCATCTGGCTTTTTCAGTCTTCCAGCCCAAGTACTCAACATGAGAATGAATGGCTGTCAGATAATTCCGGTTCCCAGCCTTCAAGCCACCTAGTTGATGCTCAGTGAAACAGAGACAAGCTATTCCCATGGAGCTGTGCCAAATTTACAGATGCATGAGAAAAATAAAAGTTGTTGTTTCAAGCCACTAAGCTTGGATATAAACTTGTTACGCACCAATATAATTGGATCAATAGTTATCTAGGAAGTTATCTAGGATGCCATCAATTAAGCATCCCTTGGTTTTGATTAACTCACGCAGGGAGTATGGTTTGGATCAGAGTGGTCTGGGGGAACATTTGCAAAATGTGTGTGGTAACCACTTTTCTGTTCTGGGGCCTATCATAATTGGGGTGTAGGGGGCTACAGGAAGGAGGAGGTACTCTTCAGTGTTTATATTTTGAAATGGTTCCACAGGGAACACACAGAGAATAATTGACAAAAATAAGAAGCACGAGGGTTAAGGACCAAGTTCCATGGAAACTGGCGTTTAAGTATGAAGTGAGCAGAAGGAGTGTTCTTGAAGAGTGCTTCTCAAATTTTTTTTAAAAACAGCTGCATTGAGGTACAATTTATATATTATAAAATTCACCCATTATAACTATATAATTCAATGATGTTTAGTAAATTTATAGAACTCTGCAACCATCACCAAAATTCAGTTTGAAAACATTTCCATCACCTTAAAATGTTTCCTCCTTGCAGTTAATCCCTGTTCCCACCCCAAGCCCTAGGCAACCACTAATCTACTTTCTGTCTCTATAAATTTGCCTTTTCTGGACATTTCACATAATGAAATTATGCAAAGTGTATTCTTTTGCATCTGGCTACATTACATTTTCAAGTTTCATCCATGTTGTAGTGTGGATTTGTAGCTTTTCTTAAATTGCTGAATAGTATTCCATTATGTGGATAAATCACGTTTTATCTGTTCACCAGCTGATAAACAACTGAATTGTTTCAAGTTTTTGGCTATTGTGAATAATGCTGCTATGAACAATTATGTACATTTCTTTGTGTGGATATACATTTTTGTCTCTCTTGGGTAGAATCCCAGGAGGGCAATTTCTGGATTATCTTGTAAGTTTAACTTTTCAAGAAACTGACCATGTCCTTTGCAGGGACATGGATGGAGCTGGAGGCCATTATCCTCAGCAAACTAACACAGGAACAGAAAACAAAATATCATGTGTTATCACTTATAATTGGGAGCGGAATGATGAGAACACATGGACAAATGTGGAGGAACAACACATGGGGCCTGTCGGAGGGTGGGAGTGGAGGAGGGAGAACATCAGGAATATCTAGGCCGGGTGCGGTGGCTCAAGCCTGTAATCCCAGCACTTTGGGAGGCCAAGACGGGAGGATCACGAGGTCAGGAGATCGAGACCATCCTGGCTAACACGGTGAAACCCCGTCTCTACTAAAAAATACGAAAAACTAGCCGGGCGAGGTGGCGGGCGCCTGTAGTCCCAGCTCCTCCGGAGGCTGAGGCAGGAGAATGGCGGGAACCCGGGAGGCGGAGCTTGCAGTGAGCTGAGATCCGGCCACTGCACTCCAGCCTGGGCGACAGAGCGAGACTCCGTCTCAAAAAAAAAAAAAAAAAAAAAAGGAATATCTAATGGATGCTAGGCTTAATACCTGGGTGACAGGATGATCTGTGCAGCAAACCACCATGGCACACACTTACCTATGTGACAAACCTACACATCCTGCACATGCACTCTTGAACTTAAAATAAAAGTAGGACATTTTTCGAAAAGAAACAATTATTTTTCAGTTTGACCTCATTCTTCTTCCTGCACCCTGGGAGAAACTTGGATGACACAGCCTCCTAATGGGCAGGGAAGAGGAGAGTTTGGAAACACACATGCATTAATAGGTGATGTCTTGTCACGAAAATTATTGCTCTTGCTTTCTAGATTAAGAAATTGAGGGCTGGAGTGGGTAACCTGCCCGTGGTTATGCAGCCAGTTTGAGGAAAATCATCACCAAATACCACCTTGAACTTCTAGAGCACTATCTGGAATGTGTGGTGCTGACACCGTATAATTTACTGTTTCATTTTAGTCTTCCCTGTGTGGTTTTGTTCTCTGGCTGTTTTGTGTTCAATTGGAGTAGATTTCCTTAGCCTTGGGTTCCTAGTATAATTATTCCACCATTGTCTCCTTTAATTACATGGTTGTTGTCCTTCAACTCTTATTTTCATGTATCTGTATGTTTATTCTGAGCTTCCTCCGATTCAATCCTTTTTTGGAAGAAAATGAAGCATAAAAGTATAAGTAAATAAAATAGCAGTTTCATGTGTATTGCTATTAAATTCCCAAATGAACTGGGGACACCTTGAAGCCTGGATTTGTGTCTTAGAATTCACTTGCTCACAACCCCCCAACACCTAAAGCGGTACCTGGAAGTGTTTCACAAACCCTTGTTTCAAAATTCACCAAATTGAGTGAGGAGGGTGGGAACTACTATTGTTGACCACTTACTTCCTGTCTGCTACTCTGCAAACAATATTTCAGCTCATCCACACAATGAGATGTTAGTATTCCCACTTGTATAGGGTGACCCATACATCTCTCTTTGTTGGGGACCATCCCTGTTTTAACACTAGTCCTGTGTCCTGTGTCCTGTGTCCTAGAAAAACCTTGGACGGTTGATCACCCTACACTTTAGGGATGAGGCCACTGAATCTCAAAGAGATGAGTTACCTTCTCCAACTTGTCTTACAACTCCAAATCCAAGCCTGCCTGGAGTATGGAACTAGTTTATTAATAGGACAGATTGGAGTATAGGAGAAAAAGAAAGTGGAGTTGTCCAGGGCACCCTGGTCAAAGGCTCCGATATGCCCCAGCAAGTGTCCCCTGAGCACTGTTGCAGTGCCATGAGGAGTAGCTTAAAGTCCTAGAGAAAAGACTGGGGTGGTTTAAAGAACTGTGAGTGGCAGGGCTTGGAGTTGGTATTAAGATTAACCATAGGGGTATAGTACAGAAGGGAAGGCAGCAGGCTCAGCAGGGTTCTTCTCACCCAAACTGGCTACCGTAGACCCTCTGTTGCAGCCCCTGATGGTCTGTCTGCCTGCTGCTTGTATCACAGACTTGAGTCAAGCTGACTGCATCAGTTGACACTATATTTTCCACCAACAGAGTAACGAATGAGTAATTTGGACCGATCATTATTCCCTACTTACTACTCACGTGCCAAATATTTATGGAAACTAATACAGCGTTAAGTTTACAGCTGATAATAGGGAAACCATCAGCTCCCCCTAGTCATCCCTCTTCCCTCTGGCGGAGAATCGCTCAACCTTGAAGGACACCAGCTGAAGACTTTAAGTTGTATGATAAGGTTCACATTTCTTTTTTGTGACAAAGACATTTAGAGGCTCTTTAGCAATCTTTCTTGTGTTCTACATTTTTGCCTATTTAGTTTCTCTGCCTGTGAATCTACCTCTCTCCAAGTCACAAAAAATGAGGCCCTGTGTTACTGAAGATCCAAGACATGCAAATTCCACATCTGTCCCCAGTCCAGCTTCTGATACTTCCCAGACAATGGAAAAATCCAGTCACTTGCTTTCCTTAGGCTCAGGGGCCACCAAAGTTTGCATGTGTTGGCTCCTATAATCCAGCTGAACCCATTATGGTCACCAAGCCCCTCTGTGCCCTGCACTGAGACCAGAGCTGGATACACAGGCTGAACGGCATGGTCCCTGTCCTCAAACTGCTCACAGGATACTAAGGTACCGACAGTCTTAAGGCGTTTATGAGGAAAAAAAATAGGTCATTATGGTTTATGTTGCTGGTGTGATTAAAAAGCAGTTATGTCCTTCAAAAGGCCCAGAATGATAATAAAATGGAGCGACACAAGGACATGCGAACCAGCTATCAATTCAAAACCATATTTTCAGAACAACAGAATAAGAGGGAAAACAAATTTATTGTGGCCTTGTGTGGATAACACTCGTAACTTCAGCTTCCCACTGTTGTTTGGAATTTTGCATTTTTCAAGATTTGTTTATTTTTGATCATTGTATCCAAACACAACAAATTTTAAATTATATGTCTTACACACTCTAGGGGTTATTAGCTAGACAATTCTGTGATTTTCCTTCTCAAGCTATGTCTGTTACTGATCCTCAGAGCTTCTTTGACAGATCTTCGTAAATCAGATTTATATATAGTCATATAATTCAGGCTACATTTATGTTCTTATTATCAGTGAAATTAATATCAAGTGAAAGCTTTCTATTTTTAAAGAACTGGACTCAAGGAAAAATGAACTTTCAACCCAAATTGCTTTGATTTGCAACTCTTTCAGCAATCAGAACTCTAAAAGTCAATTTGTGGGTCTGGATTTGAGAGTTTGCTATTTTTAATTAAGTATATAAATCCCCCTAGCTCATTTTCCATTACAGCTATGTGTGGGGCCAACCTTGCTCTGCTGAAGTGCAGAATACATCATGTGTTTCACTAGCAGTAAATCCACCCCTGGAGACTTATCGATGGCTATGATCTGTCAAAGATGGTCAGAAGATCAATGTTTAAAATACCCTCTAATGTGGATAAAAGAAACTTAGCTAATAATTTTTCCACATTAGGTTAGATTTACTTTAGGAAGTTTGGTATTAGAATGGGCTCTCAAAAAGATTTTTAAAAATTTTAAATTCCCCCAAGAGAGAAAAAACATATTCAAAAAAAGACACTAAGAGTGGCACAGAAGATGAAAAGAGGTGGTATAACATTAGTCCTTACCAATAACCCAGCTTTGAGTTCCACCGGCTGCTCCAAGCCTATGTCTTTGTTTTACTTCATTAAGGCCAGAAACTGACTTCTTAAAATTTGACTTTTTGAGGACAATGTTGCCAAGAACTTATGGGTCACCAGGACACCAGGATCACCTAGAACTTCAACAAAATAAGCCACTGACCTGCTCCAGGGATTTCTGCAAAGCTACCTGGCTGTGCAACTGGACTAACAGCAGAGTGACGGACAATGCACAGAAGAGATGAGCTTCCCTCTGAGAAAATGGATGAGTTCAGTGCTCACAGAAAAGAAAAAAAATGGACCCTAAGAACTTCAAGCTATTAAGTTGACTTCTCCCTGTGCCACAATCTGCTCTAGGGACATGGCAGAAGAATTTTTTTTGTTTTGTTTTGTTTTGTTGAAACAGGGTCTCTGTCCCCCAGGATGGAGTGCAGTGGCATGGTCTCAGCCTACTGCAACCTTTGCCTACCGAGTTCAAGCAATTCTCCTGCCTCAGACACCCAAGTAGCTGGGACTACAGGTGCATGCCACCAGGCCTGGCTAATTTTTGTAGTTTTTGGTAGAGATAGGGTTCATCATGTTGGCCAGGCTGGTCTCAAACTCCTGACCTCAAGTGATTTGCTCACCTTGGCCTCCCAAAGTGTTGGGATTACAGGTGTGAGCCACTGCACGCATCCAGAAGAAGTTTTTATACCAAAGAGAATAACCTTTTTTGCTAAATACTTTTTTAGAATTTCCCCACTAATTAGGCTCATGACCAGCAAAGTCTGCCACTTGGCTTATTTGACTCAATGATTTTGTCTTCATAGTTTTCCATGTTAGCCCAGGCTGTAGCTGTTCTGAAATTATCTTTGCATCCTGTGGGAAAGGTTCCAATGGTTAACAAAATGCTTCTGTAAATAATGTCATTTATTCACTCATAAATTATTGCACATCTCCTGGGGCCCGGGTACTGTGGTGGGCACTGGGGAAAGGCCCATTTCATCCTGAGGTCTTTACATCAGTCTGTAGATGGGAGCTGGAAAAGCTAGCAATGTATTTATTTCCAGGTGTTCCCACATCTGGGGGTATGCTGGCAGAATCTCAGCCAAAATGGAAGGCTCAGGTCAGATGGCACTTAATTGAGTCTAAAGCTGTGCTTGGTCCAGTGAACAGCTGGGGCCTGCCCGATGGGAATTCTGCCTGTGCCAGGGCCTGCTCAGCTCAGAGGGCGCTGGACCAGAAAGTACTGAAAAGAGCCCACAGGTCCTTACTACAGCCTTGCAAGCCTGGAAGGGCTAAGGGTTAAATCTGAAGGAAATGGTACTGTTGAACTGTACTATTGCTCCAGTTGCTGGCCCAGCATATAAGGAGCTTAGAAGTCACTACTACACCCCAGCAACAAGTAAAATGTTGAATAAACTGAAAAATCAGCAACACTTCTTGGATCCATAAGAGAAGTGAAGTCACTGGGCAAACCATTGCCCCTAAAATTAGAGAGACTGGCAGATACAAAGAATCACAACATACCAGAATAGAAACTAAGAAGCACAACCCTCTGCAGGAACCAACTCTGGGCAGCAAAAGCAGTAATTGACAAACTGCAGGAAGTTCAGTGTGGAAAAGTCTGAGAGTTATAAACTCCAGGGGGACCTAGGCATGGGGAGGGGCCCTATGCATTTGTGAGTTTGACCCCCAGGAGCTCTGCCAGATCCACACAGTACATATTGGAGAAAAATGCCCTTGTGTTTCTGACACAGGGAGGAGAAATGGAACCCACTGGGAACACTCCAGAGCATTCTGCTCTTCTTAACAAGGTTTGCCTTCAGGAGAAACTAGTTAGCCAGAGCCTAACCTGTTGGGAGTTTCATCAAAGGCTAGCTAACCTGGTGGAAGGGAAATACTCAATTCCAGCCCACTTCAATCTTCCTGTCACACTGAAGGAGGGTGTGGGGACCAAGAAGCACAGGGGCAGTTCACACAGTCAAGGCACAGGCTCACTAGAAGACTGAGACCTACTCAGAGCACTAGAGAATGCTTCTCCTCTCCCCAGAACCTTGCCACTATAGTACTAAGGGTCTGTTTACAGTAGTACCCTTTACCCAGCATATCATGTCCAGCTATCAGGAAAAAGTTACAAGGCAAAAAACACAACGTGGAAAGACAGAGCAAACCTCAGAACCAGAACCGGATACGGCAGGGAGGTTGGAATTAGCAGACAAGAAATTTAATACAACCGTAAGTAAGATGCTAAGGGAGCTAATGGATAAAGTAGACAGCATGCGGGAACAGATAGGCAATGAAAGCAGAGAGATAGAAATGCTGAGAAGGAACCAAAAAGAAATGCCAGAGATGACAAACAAAACACTGTAACAGACATGAAGAACGTCCTTGATGGGCTTATTAGTAGACTGGACAAGGCTGAGGAAAGAATCTCTGAGTTTGAGGATATCTCAATAGAAACCTCCAAAACTGAAATGCAAAGAGAGCAAATACTGACAAAAACCAGAACAGAATATCCAAGAACTATGGACAAATACAAAAGGTATAAATACACATAATGGGAAAGAAAGAGAGAAAGGGACAGACAAGACATTATTATTTAAAAAAATAAAGGCTGAGAATTTTCCCCCAAATTAATGTCAGATACCAAACCACAGATCCAGGAAGCTCAGAGAACATCAAGCAGTATACATGCCAAACCCCCTACAACTTCTAGGTATATTATTTTTACACTATAGAAAATCAAACATAAAGAAAAACTCCTGAAAGAAACCAGAGAAAAACCCACCTTCCTTACAGAGAAACAAGGATAAGGATTGCATGTAACTTCTCAGAAGCCATGCAAGCGACAGGAGAGGAGTGAAATATTTAAAGTGTTGAGAGAAAAACACCCACCAACCTAGAATTCTGTACTCTGTGAAATTATCCTTCAAAAGTGAAGGAGAAATAAAGGCTTTCTCAGACAAACAAAAATTGAGGGAATTTGTTGCCAGTAGATTTGCCTTGCAATAAATGTTGAAAGAAGTTCCTTGGAGAGAAAGAAAATAATGTAAATCAGAAACTTGGATCTATATAAAGAAAGAAAGAGCACTGAAGAAGGAATGAATGAAGGTAAAATGAAAACTTTTATTTTTATTCTTTTATCGGAAGAGCGTCGTTTTTTTTTTTTTTTTTTTGCAGTGGCACAATCTCAGCTTACTGCAGCCTCTACCTTCTGGGCTCAGGTGGTCCTCCCACCTCAGCTTCCTGAGTAGCTGGGACTACAGGCACACACCACCACACCAGGCTAATTTTTGTACTTTTTGTAAAGATGGCATTTTGCCATGTTGCCCATGCTGGTCTTGAACTCATGGGCTCAAGCAGTCCACCTGCCTCGGCCTTCCAAAGCGCTGGGATTACAGGTGTGAGCCACTGTAACCTATTTTTCTTATTCTTAATTGACCTAACACATAACAGTTTGGTCAAAATATTAATAGCAACAATGTATTTGATTATGCATGCTCATGCATATATGCTTATGTATGCTTGTATGATGAAATGAAATGAATGACAACAATGATTCAAGGGACTGGGGGAAGGAGTTGGAGTTATTTTGTTATCTAGGCTACAAACCTGCACAGCATGTGACTGTACTGAATACTATAGGCAATTGTAACATGGTGGTAAGTTTTTTGTATCTAAACCCATCTAAACAAAGTAAAGGTACAGTAAAAATGCAGTATTATAATCTTATGAGACCACGGTCATATATGCAGTCTGTCATTGACCAAAACATCATTATGTGGCACATGACTGCATGCTAATACACTAAGAAAGAAGATACAATCATATAAGAAGCTCAATTACAACCCCAAAAGGCAGAAAAAGAGTGGACAACAAAAAGAGGAACAAAGAACAAGAGCAACAAAAAGAAAACAGGAACGAATATCTTAGATATTAATACAACTATATCAATCATCATGTTAAACATCGATGGTCTAAATACACCAATTAAAAGACAGAGATTATCGGAATGGATCAAAAAACCCAATCCAATTAGATTTTTTTTACAAGAAACCCACTTTAAATATAAGGACAATTATAGATTAAAAGTAAATGGATGGAGAATCCATCCTATATCACGATAACATAAATCAAAAGAAATCAGGAGTAACTATGTTAAGTTCAGTTATAGCAGACTTCAAAGCAAGAAAAGTTAGTGATAAAGAAGGGCATTATATAATGATAAAGAGGAAAATCTAGAAGGCATACAAGTGTTAATGTGTATGTGCCTAACAGCAGTATCAAACTATGTGAGGCAAAAACTGACAGAATTGCAAGGAGGAACGGGTGAATCTAATATTGTAATTGTAGATTTCAACACCCCTCTATCAGAAATGAACATAACTAGCAGGCAGAAAATCAATAAAGGCATAGTTGAATTCAGGCATAGTGGAATTACCATCACCTGTAATTCCAGCACTTTGGGAGGCTACGGCAGGAGGATCGCTTGAGCCCAGGAGTTCAAGACGGCAGTGAGCTATGATCACAACACTGCACTCCAGCCTGGGTGACAGAGTGAGATTCTCTCTCCAGAAACAACAACAACAACAACAAAAATACCACCAATCAACTGGATATAATGACCATCTACAGACTATTCAGATGACTACATCCAACAACAGCAGAATATACATTCTTCTCAAACGCACATGGAACATTCATCAAGACAGACCACAATCTGGGTCATAAAACACAACTTAACAAAAGTAAAAGAATAGAAATCATGCAATGCCTGCTCTCAGATCACAGTGGAATTAAGCTAGAAATCAATCACTGAAAGATCTCTGGAAAATCCCCCAAATATATGGAGATTAAGCAGCACACTTTTTGAAAGTTTTGATAAATAACCTTTACTTCATTTAAATGTCTTCTTTTAGTAGTCAAATCCCAGAAGAAAATGCTATTTTTAGGAGAATGTATAACTGAAAAACCTCACATTTCCATTTAAGTTTAGCCAGTTATTCTTGACAAAAGATAAGCAAACTAATGCATGATAAAGCCCGCATTAAGTATCTCATACTTAAAAAAAGATCCCAAATCATAGTTAGTAGCTTTATTGCAGCTTTCATCCAAAATGTGTTTTATATCATCTGTGACCCAGGAAATCCCTGATATCTTCCTGTCAGGGTAAAGAAATGAAAAACAATAGGACAGTGATTATACTTATAAGTATTAGTCTGTTTAGAGCCCTAGATATTCCATATGCAGACCACTATGCTCACGTTTGTTTTAATAAGACTTTGCTCCAAAGCCTCACATTTTTATAGAGGTTACAGTTTTTCAGCACCAGACCAGGTAAAGACATGGCAACCCCATGATGCATAAAATCAAAGGGATGATGATTCAAGGTGACCATCAAGGTGCTGATGATTCAACAAGAAGATGACCACTTCTTGTTGACATTGAGATGACTGAGCTGCTTTACAACAAATCTATCTATACAGAGGCAACTTGGAAATGTGGACCGCCTTCACAGCCTCAAAGGACTCTGCCAAGTGCACCTCAGCAATGCTGTACTCTTGTCCCACAGTCAGGTAGGGCATGCTCGGCCAGTAGTGTTTCTCCACATGGTCCACAGCTGCTGGTGCTTCCCTGATCCACTGCCTACCAGCAATGTGATTGCAGCAGAGGAGGGCAGTGAAGGACATGGTGCCCGAATCCACAGTAAGAGTCCCTAAACAACACAGTTCTAAATAACCCATGGGTCAAGGAAGAAATCTCAAGAGAAATTTAAAAATGTTTTTAGCTAAGTTAAGATGAAAACACATCTTATCAAAATTTGTGAGATGCAGTGAAAGCAGTGTTTAGAGGAAAATTTATAGCATCAAATGCATGCATTAGAAAAGAAGAAAGATCTAAAATAGATCATCTAAGCTTCCACCTTAGGAAACCAGAAAAAGAGGAGCAAATTAAATTCAAAATAAACAGAAGGAAAGAAATAAATAGGAGAACAGAAATCAGTGAAATAGAAAATCAGTAGAGAAAGTTAATGAAATCAAAAGCTTGTTCTTTGAAAAGATCAAGATCAATAAAATCAGTAAGTCTCTGGCCAGACTAAGAAAAAAAGAGAGAGAGGACACATACCAGAAATGAAAGAGGGCACATCACTACAGATCCTATGGCCATTAAAAGGATAATAAAGGAATACTATGAACAACTCTGTGCCCATAAATTTGATAACCTGGATGAAATAGATGAATTCCTTGAAAGACACAATCTGCCAAAATTCATACAAGGAAAAACAGACAGTCTGAATAGGCCTATATCCAGTAAAGAAATTGAGTCAATAATTAATAGCCTTCCAAAACAGAAAGCATCCAGTGCAGATGGGTTTACTGGTGAATTCTACCAGATATTTTAAAGGGGAAATGATACCAATTCTTCACAATCTCTTTCAGAAGATAGAAGCAGAGGGAATACTTCCTAACTCAATCTATGAGGCTAGCATCACCCTAACACCAAAACTAGATAAAGACACTGCAAAACCAGAAAACTACATATCGATATCTCTCATGAACATAAATGCAAAAATCTTCAACAAAATATCAGCAAATCAATCCCAACAATGTATAAAAATAATTATACACCACAACCAAGTGGGATTTATCCCAGGTATACAGGCTGGTTCAACATTCAAAAATCAATTAATGTAATCCATCATATCAACAGGTTAAAGAAGAAAAATTACATGATCTTATCAGTAGATGTAAAAAAAGCATTTGACAAAATCCAACACCAATTCATGATAAAACCTCTCAACAAATTGAGAATAAAGGGGAATTGCCTCAACTTGATAAAAAAAAAAAAAAAAAAAAAAAAAAAAAAAAAAACCTAAAAAAGCCCTATAGCTAACATCATACTTAATAGTGGCAACCAGAAGCTTTCCAAATAAGTTAAAGAACAAGTCAAGGATGTTTCCTTTCACTACTCATTTTCAACATTGTATTTGAAGTCCTAGCTAGTGCAAGGACTTGATTCAAGGTGACTATCAAGGTGTTGATGATCACCTACCTGATTCAAAAACAGGCCAAAGCCAGGTGCAGTAGCTCACACCTGTAATCCCAGCACTTTGGGAAGCCAAGGTGGGAGGATCGCTGAAAGCCAGAAGTGTGAGGCCACCCTGGGCAACATAGCAAGACCCTGTTTCTACAAAATAAATAAATAAATAAATAAATAAATAAATAAATAAATAAATAAAT
>NC_045434.1:106790952-106841595 GCF_002776525.5 Piliocolobus tephrosceles | reverse complement strand
AATAAATAAATAAATAAATAAATAAATAAATAAATAAATAAATAAATTAGCCAGGCATGGTGGCACTCACTTATAATCCCAGCTACTTGGGAGACTGAGGAGAGGATCACTTGAGCCCTGGAGATTGAGGCTTCAAGGCTTCAGTGAGCTATGATGGTGCCACTGCATTCCCTCTTGGGTGATAGAGCAAGAACCTGTCTCTACCAAAAAAGAAAAGAAAAAAGTGGGTCACAGAGCTTAACACCTGCCTCACCAAAGAACATGAACAGATAAGAAATAAGCATATAAGACAATGCTCCCCATTATATGTTATTGGGAAAATGTAAATTAAAACAATGGGATACCACTACATGCCTATTACAATGGTCAAAATCCAGAGCACTGACAACACTGAGTGCTGGTGAGGATGCGGAGCAACAGGACCTCTCATTCATTGCTGCTGGGAATGCAAAACAGTACAGCCACTTTAGAAGACAGTTTCTTAGAAGACAGATCCCACCACTGCACTCCAGCCTTGATGACACAGCAAGACACCGTGTCAAAAAACTAAACATCATCTTCCCATACAATCCAGCAATCATGCTTCTTAGTATTTCCTTGAAGGAGTTCAAAACTTATGTCCACACAAAATCCTGCACACGGATGTATATGGCAGCTTTATTTGCAGTTGTCAAAAGCTGTTCTTTAGTAGGTAAGTAGATAAATAGACTGTGGTACATCCAGAAAATGAAATATTATTTAATGCTAAAAAGAAATGAGCTATCAAGCCATGAAAAGACATGGGTAAATTTAAATGTATGTTACTAAGTGAAAGAAGTCAATCTGAAGAGACTACACATACTGTACAATTCCAACTAGATGACAGTCTGGAAAAGGCAAACTATGAAAATGGTTAAAAAAAAAAAAAAAGTCAGTGGTTACTAGGGGTTACGGGGAGGGAGGGATGAATAGGTGGAGCACAGATAATTTTTAGGGTTGCGAAACTATTCTGTATGATATTATAATGGTGGATACATGTCATTATGTATTTGTCCAAACCCATAGAATGTACAACACCAAGAGTGAACCCTAATGTAAACTATGAACACTAGGTGATAACGATATGACACTGTACTCTGCTGTGCTCTGTACAGGGTGTACTTTGGTGGGGGATGTTGATAATGGGGAGGCTGTGCATGTTTTGGGGAAGAAGGTATGGGATGTCTCTGTGCCTTCCTCTCAGTTTTGCTGTGAACCTAAAACTACTCTTTAAAAAGCTAGTCTTAAAATTAAAAAACAGGCCAGGCGCAGTGGTTCACACCTATAATCCCAGCATTTTGGGAGGCCAAGGTGGGTGTTTTAGTCTGTTCTCACGCAGCTGATAAAGACATACCCGAGAATGGGGTAATTTATACAGAAAAAGAGTTTTAATGGACTCACAGATCCATGTGGCTGGGGAGGCCTCACAATCATGGCGGAAGGCAAAAGGCACATCTTACATGACAGCAGTCAAGAGAAAATGAGGGCCAAGCAGAAGGGGAAACCCCTTATAAAACCATCAGATCTTGTGAGACTTATTCACTACCATGAGAACAGTATGGGGGAATCCACCCCCACAATTCAATTATCTCCCACAACACATGGGGATTATGGAAGCTACAATTCAAGCTGAGATTTGGGTGGGGACACAGTCAAACCATATCTCAGGGGTTGCAAGAATAGCTTGAGTCCAGGAGTTTGAGACCAGCCTGGGCAATATGGCAAAACCCCATCTCTACAAAAAATCAGCTAGGTGTGGTGGCATGCACCTGTAGTCCCAGCTACTCGGGAGGCTGAAGTGGGAGGATCACCTAAGCCTGGGGAGGTGAAGGCTGCAGTGAGCTGTGATCCCACCACTGCACTCCAGCCTTGATGACACAGCAAGACACCGTGTCAAAAAACAAAGTGTGCTGAGGTCAAACACACACAAAAAACTGCATTGCCTCTGCCAGAAAGACATCAGCTATAACAATAATCTGATGAAAATGATGACAGTAACAAGTAATAAACAGGTAAATAAGGGCAGCTACAGAGAGCAGAGTGCAAGGTAGAAGTGTTTGGGCCCTAATTTAGGCAGATCTGCCTCCACCGCTGACACTGTGACCTCAGGCAAGTTCCTTAACCTCTCTCAGCTGCACAGTCCTTGTCTGCATAGGGTAATAGTAAGGATAACAGGACCCCTCTTGCAAGTTTGTTTTGAGAGTTAGAAATAATATATGTAACATGCAGGACACAATCCCTGACAAATATTAGGTATTCAATCAAGATCGCTCTAAAGCAAAAGTCTTATTCTGAACTACTTCATACTTTTAGAGTTACCTACATTTGGATAGCAAATATTTTGTTGTTGTTGTTGTTGTTGTTGTTTTTAAAGGCAGATGAAAGAGCTGGTTGCTAGCCAGGACGATGAGAGATTTCAAAACCTGGTACTGCTGGGAGGGTTGACAGTCCCTTGGAACTAAGGCCTTGGTACTCAAATGAGTGCTGGAGCTTCCCCTGCAGGCAGAGTTGGGTGTGTGTTAGTAGGATGCGGGGGCAGCGTAAATGAGCCACACAGAGCCAGCTGCAAACCCAGCGTGCTTCTCTATTTGGTTTGTGTTTTTCTATTTAAAAAAATAGTATTACTTATTCAGCCAGATTTGCACAACATTTGCTAAAATTACTATATTTACTATACTTATATCACTATATTTGATTAGATGGCACATGATTTAGAATAAGTTTTTTTAAATGCCAATTTTATGAGCTAGCTAGCTAGCTTTCTCATTAACTTTGGGTATTAATCAGTGCTTTTTTTTTTTTTTTACCCATTTCTTGGCTTATCAGAACCCAGTTTTTCATCTTTCAAAACCACTTACATTATTTCTATGTCACAAGTATGGGGAACAAGCATTTATTGAACACTAACTCTGTACAAAAATATACTAAAAGCTCAGGAGAACACAAAGAATGTGGATGGATTCCTGCCCTTTAAGACCTTTTATGTAGTTGTGAAGACAAAATATACACATATGAAATGGTGAAGTCATGAGCAAGAAAATGATGACACGTGAGCTTGTCCATGCTAGGGCCCATATTCACACAACTCTCCACCCCATTCCCAATACCTAGCACAGTTTAAGGCACAGCATAGGGACTTAACAGGCATTTAGTGAATTAAACTAAATAGCATGATGATGACAGAGAACAGGGAACAAATACTGAATGACTATAAGAGAAAACTACCCTTTTCTGCCTCATTTTTCTCCTTAACATTTGCAAGCTTCTAACACACTGTTATTTATCTCATCGTTTGTCTCCCCTCTTTAAATGTGAGTGTTCTGAGGCCGACAGTTTGCCTGTTTTATTCACTGCATATCCACAGAACAGAGGTTTGTTTCTGGAACATCATGGTTACCCAATGTGTGTGTGTGTGTATATATATACATAGAGAGAGACAGAGCAAATGAGTGAATGAATGAATGTTTCAGCCATAACTTATTAAGTACTTATACATAAGTGATATTGAGATTCCTGGAATCTTGTGGAATTTCAGCATCAGCATTAACCACAGGATGAAATACCAAAAATGTACCAGGGTGTTTGTTACAGCTTTGTTTATAATCATGACAAATTGGAGATAATTTAAAAGAAAGGAATGGCTATATTTAATATTACACCTCTATAATGGAATCTCTATAATGGAATGGTACATCTCTATAATGGAATATCATAATTCCATTAAATATAGCAACATCAATCTATATTCTTTAGGAAAGGTTGCTTTTGTTTTCAGAACAATTGTGGGGGGCTAGAGGTATATGAACAGAAAAAGTCTGGAGGGATTTACACAGAATGTTTTCACCAAGTGGCAGAATTAAGAATGGAATTTTCATTTCCTTCTTTAAGCGTTTTCATATTGTCTGATTTTTAAAAGTAAGAATGATATGCATGTATTATTTTAAAATCAGAAGAAAATGAATGTATTTTTGTTTTTGAAAAGACGTTGTCTGGGGCTTCTGTCTTGTAACCATGCTGGGGGTGTGGAATGACCTGCCTGGGTTCCAGTGTGGTCCTATACTCATCACCTTCCCACACCTGCTGCCCTGCACCCTTCCCAGGGGCTCCTCTGTGACATAAATTTTAGTTGACCATAACTGATCCAGCTAGTCTGGGATTATCAATTTCAGATGGTGGTCAAATTTAATAGCTAGTGGTTATTACTGAGGTCTACCTTTCCGTCTTTCTTCTTGATGAAGACTTGCCTTGGATTGCCAACTGAACTTTCATCAGTGATAGCCTGAGAACCATTGTCTAAAGTCCTGACAGCAAGGTTCTGTGCCCCTATATTCCACCCCTAAGGGATCAAATAGACAGGGCCATCACTGTGTTGATAAGAGGAGAGTTAGAGAGAAGCTTTGGCAGGGATGAGTATGTCTTGAAAGTCACAGTAATTAGGGGTTGGAGGGAAACAAACCATATTCCCCTTACCGGGGGCTGTGCTGGTAACATTAAGTGTCTTGAACGCTTATGGTAAAAGTTCCAAACAACTCCTTCATGCTGGTTCTGGCTTAATTATCAACATTTGGAACTAGAGGTGAAACCAGGTATTCTCCTTCAGAGGTATAGTGTTTGCTGGTCCAGAGATCTGAGATGGTGCAGCCAGTGGGAAGGAGGAATAGCATGGACTTTTGCAGTCAAGTCATTCACTTTGAAAAAGGTCTTAAATTCTCTGAACTTAGTTCTTTCATCCACAAAATGGTGTTATTAATATATACTTAACATCATTTTAAAGAATACAGGAGATTATGTAAGATCATAAAATCCTAACCAGTGCCTGGCACACAGTAGGGGTTAAACAAATGTTAATTCTTCTATCAATGTCTATTATGGCTATTAAGAAAAGGGGAGAGGGACAGATATTGAGATCCCACTAAGTGCCAGGCACTCTCTTGAATCCTATGCTTACATCATGTTCTCACAACTCAGTATTACTGTGTAAATACCCACTGCACAGATGAGGCCCACAACAGCTAAGTGACTTGCCCAAGATCATGGCAACATGTGACAGAGCTGGTGTTTGAGTCCAAATCTGTCTGCTCCCAAATCCCATTTCTGTAAACTATATTTAAGTTGTTCTACATAGAATAAATTGTATGAGGTCCTGTTCTTTTCTGGAGGGAGAAGTGTCAACCCTCTAAGTAGGTGTGGTCAAAGTGCAATTTTACATTAGCCATGAAGTTCTCTCCAATTATTCAGCTGGGGACTGAATATAAGTAAATAATGCTTGATAATAATAGTAGCTCACATTTTTTGACGACTTACTATGTATTAGGCCAAGTGCATTAGACTATAGGATTCTCATTTCATTTTCAAGAAGTCCAAGAAGTGGGAGTTATTATTATCCTCGTTTTACAAATGAGAAAACGGACATACACTGAAGCTAAGTAACGTGTCCCAACAGCAGAGCCCAGTTTGAGCAACTCGCCACTGAACTACCCACCACCCCTGGAAAGAAGCACCTTGAGACAAGGAGCTGGCAGCCCATCATGCAGTTCTCCCTCTGAATTCCTCTAGGAACTAAGCAGCACCTGTTCACAAGGTCCCAGGGGTGCCCGTTCTCAGAGGTCTGTTCTCAGTTCTCACTCTCTGAGATCCGGAGGTGGTGGTGAAAGCTCCTAACCTGTCCTAACCCGTGAGGAAGAGGCTCATCCCTAGGCTTGGCCTTAAAAGGACAGCAAAGGGCCGGGTCAGTGGGAGCTTCTGAACTTGGGGTCAAGGCAAGCAGCAGGCTCAGAGGTCAAGGGAGGGAGCCCAGCAGGGGAGGCTGCAGGAAAAAGAATTTGATTGAGGCAAGATTTATTCACATGCTTTAAAGGAACATTTCTTAAACTTTCTGTGACCAGGACTCACCGAGCAACACTGTTACATGTGGAGTAGCTATGCAAATTTTCTTCCACCGAAAGAAAAATCATTGTCAGATTAAGAAAAGACAGAAGCAAAAAGAATACATATGGGTGACAGGAAACTTTATAAGTTAAATTTCACAACATGAAGAAAAGATTTTATAAAACTACATTTCAGTATTTTCCATTATTGTACAGTACAAAATGGTTATTTGTTATAAAATACGATTCATTTTTGCAAAGGCTCACAGCACGCAGGACAGGTTTTCAGGGAACATCAGCATTCTGATAGTGTTGTTTAAAACATGCAGCTTGTAAGTGAATAAGCAACAAGCCCTTGATTTTAGGTCGGTACAGACCTACTGATACAGGACAGGCAAGCCCCAAAACTGGGGCTTAGACCAAGGTTTTTGGCTTCACCCAGGAAAGAATTCAAAGGTGAGCTGGTGGTGTTAAACAGCAGTTTTTATTGAAGCAGCAGTGTACAGCAGCAGCAGCGAAGCTGGGCTACCCCACCGGCAGTGTGTCCAGAGTAGCAGCTCAGAGGCAGTTCTGCCGCCATATTCATACCCACTTTCAATTATATGCAAAGTAAGAGGCAGTTTATGCAGAAATTTCTAGGATGAGGGTAGTAGTCTCTGTGGAGTTGTCACCATAGAAAGGGGTGATAACTTTCAGGTGTTGCCATGGCAATGGTAAACTGACATGGCACACTGGTTTGCATGTCTTAGGGAGAAGTGCTTCCACGCTGGACCTGTTTTAGGTAGTCCTCAATTTGGTCCTGTGTCTGAGCCCCATATCCAGAGTCTAGTCCCACCTCCTACCTCAGTTCTGCCCAAATGATAGTGAATATTATCGTAAAGGTCCGAGACTTGTTAAAGCAGGGCTAGGTCCCTAAAAAGAAGGACTTCAATTTTTTTAAATTCACATAACCCTAGCAGTAAAAATGTTGAACATACACTCCAATATAGTGTATTTACTTATCTATAAATTATATTGATGCATTTCTATTATTAGCTAATATCTCAAGGCTTAATATACACTTAGGATGAGGTTTATCACAAATGCCAGTGGAGGTGAAGGCACTGTCCCCTTGATAATTTCTAAACTTGTTTTTGTCAATGTCTTGTCTGATCTGATGAGATTGTTACGGTTTCTAACCTCATGATATGTCTGACGATGAGCTTATTTTGCATTAGGGACAGTGCCATTTTCTTGTTGTTTATTTGCATTTGCATTGTAGGTGTTACCGCCACACTCCTTTCTTTGTAGAGCTCTTCTCAAGCCACTCAGTTGTGTGAGCATTCGTTTAGTTAAGACTAAATAATACAATTTCCCTATCCTCTCAAGTGGCACGAAGAAGCTACCATACTCTGAAAGCCAATGAGAGACTCGTCAAACTGTGTGTAACACTCGGTGTTCCTCAGAAGAATACCCCTTGAGGTCTGTATATGACATGGGAGCAACAGACAGACCAAGCAAGCATGCATGCGTCAACCTGCATATTAAATTTAAGTGAAGCTTAATTCCTTTCTCATTTTTAGATAAAACATTAGTAGCAGACATCCCAATATTTGCTTCCCATTTCCCCAGCATATCATTCTGCATTCCCTGGGCTGCCCACTCCCTACTTTGAGATATTAGAGGAAGTATCTTTATAAGACTCTTAGGGTCTATGTGTGCGGGTAGATTTATAGGGTTTTGATCCCCTTGGAAAGACACTTCAAATCTTTCATGATGGCAACAAAGCCTTTTTTGGAGAGACTGTCAAAGGGAAAGGAGTAATACACAAGATTTTCCATCACCCCTCCCTTGAACCAGCCCCAGGACAGACTCTAAACTAACCTGATTTCTGGTCATTGTAAATAAAAATAGTGTCTGTAGACTGACTTCTCTGGAAAAGTCCATTCATCAGGCAAAGGAGGAAATTAACAAAGAGCCTTACATGATTGAGGAGGAAGAAAGAAGGATTTTTTTTTTTTTTCCAAGACAGGATCTTGCAGTCACCCAGGCTGGAGTGCAGTACAGTGGCATGATCATAGCTCACTGCAGCCTCGAACTCCTGGACTCAAGCGATCCTCCTGCCTCAGCCTCCTCAGTAGCTAGAACTACAAGCGTGCACCACCAAACCTGGCTATTTTTTCCTTTTTCAATAGACAGAATCTCACCATGTTGTCTAGGCTGGACTCAAACTCATGGGACTAAGCATTCCTCCCACCTTGGACTTTCAAAGGTCTGGGATTACAATCATAAGCCAGCTTGTCTGACCCAGAAAGCAAGTTTAAAAAACAAACAAACAAACAAACAAAGCTGTGAGTTCATTTTTCCTGTGGATCTTGTGATGTAGCTGTACCTCTTCCTGCTCCACCACCCTCCATAACACATATCATTTTGGGCTGATGGGGCTGCAATAGTTGATTTTTTGTGTGTTTTTCTCCTTCATTAAATTGTAGGTTCCTTGAAGCAAGACCAATACAGTTTTACAGCATCAATACATAGCATAGTGCCTGACAAATAGTAGGTATTCAATAAATGTTATTGGATGAATACACTCTTGGGGATAACAATAATAATCTGTTGTGGAACCTTGTGATCGTGTAAGTTAACACTTAATAAACTCCCCTTTATATATATATTATTATATAATAGGGTGTATATATATATATATATATATATATATATATATATATATATATAACATATATATACCCTGTTAGTTCTGTCCCTCTTGGGAACCCTGACTAATACAGTCCTGTGGGGCCTGTAGGCTCCCTGTGTATTTGGCTTGGAGTCTGAGTGGGACTGGAAGCCAGTGGAAATAGGGGAGAGGTGTGAACTCACTTATGTTCCCACAGGGATCATGCCGGAAGGGAGGGGAATGATCCTCTGTGGATCATTCTGTGGGAAATGATCTGTGGGGAAGGGAGGATGCTTGGACACAGGGAGGCCAGGCCAGGGGCTTCCACAGTAACCCAGGTGAGAAATGATGGGGGTGGACCATGTGGTTATAGTGGAGGTGGCGAGACGCAGCCAGATTCTGGATATGCTTTTAAGGTAGAAAACGCAGGATTTATTGACTGATTAAATGTGGGGATGAGAAAAAGAAGCACCCCAAAACGGAGGCCTCATATGAAGGCCTTTAGCCTCTTGCAGAGTTCTGAAAAATCCGTTCCTCTCTGCATTTGCCCTAAACCAAAGCCAGTTTTCTAAATTTAGCCTTTCCTTTGTAACCATTGCTCAAAGCATGCATTTCTTGAAAAGTAAATGTATTTGAAGTTTCCAAATAGTTTAGCAGTACATAAAATATATGATCTGTGCTGGTTCTCTGCCATGAATATCAATCTCTGAAACTCCTTGTTTCCCACAGAAATTCTATCAGCAAAATCAGAATTGCAATTGTATTCCTCCTCGGTTGTCTGATTAAGGTTTCATTTAAGCCTTGGGCTTATTTTTGAAAGCCCTATAAACATTTTACACACCTACTCATATATTACCAAAGCCATTCTGAATGCAGCCTACAGTAAAATTAATTACTGTGTCATGAGTCTGTCACATTTCAAGATAAATCATAAATATTTACTTAGACCTGATTTAATATCACTTGGAAATGAACCAATATTGGCAACAAATTTCTTGGTATTACAGTACATTCTTTAGTTGGAAATTGCCATGTAAATATATCCATAAAGTTTTTAGAAGGCCATTTTGTACATGCAGAGAAGATAATAAATCAATATTCATAACATTTCAAAAATCCATAGGCCCATAAAATCCACATGTTTTTTCAGCTCCTCGGGGGCCTGTACCATAAGGCTGGTGGCAGCAGAAACAGAAGCCAAGCCTGGGAGTGAAAGAAACGCTAAGCGATTGGGACACTGATGAGACAGAGCTGCCATGACGGCAGGAAATGAAGTCCTTGCAGGTGAAGGCAGCACGGACCGGACCGACTTAAGCTGGGAAAGCCAGAATTTTAGTGCAATCTGTACCCGGAAATCAAAGCCAAAACTCACCCATGTGGTGGACCAAGAGACCAGCAATGTGGTGTCATGAAAGCACACTGGATGATGTCAGTTCAAATCCCAGCTCTGTCACCTGGACACTGTGTGACCTTTGGCAAGGGAAATCGCTCTGTGCCTCAGTTTCCTCATCTGTTAAAAAGTATCTACTTCATGGGGTTGTGGTGAGGATATAATGTGAAGGGCTTTAAAAAGGGCCTAATACACAGTGGGTATTCAGTGTGCACACACACACATAAACATGTATGTATATAGATGTATACATAAATATGGTATCTATACTATGTATACATAGCCCATATATAAGTGAATATAGGGACCCACATGTACATAGTATGGTGCGTATAACTAATTTAAGTCAAAAGAACTGACTTTCAGTCCCCAACTCTGTCACTGATTATCTTGCCTGTCTCCCTCAGTTTCCTGGTGATATTAATGGCAATCTTGCCTGGAGCCTGTGAGCATTAAATAAGATAATGTGAAAGAGTTCTGCAAAGTAGTAAAAAGTCTAGATGAATGTGGCCTATTATTGTGAGGATGTTTTCTATCCTACTATTTTTTTCTAATTTTTCATCTCTTCATCCTAGTGGGTCTGATTCTTTCCGGGTGGTTTAGATTACAGAGACCTGGGCCCTTGACCTGCCAACCGGTCAGCAAAGCTGCCTGCCTTGGGCCAGCCAGTGCCCCTCCTGGCTCCTCACATCTTTGCTCAGAGCTGCCTCTTCAGGACTGTCTTGCAAGGAAGCGCATGGGCCTTGACGGAGCTGGAGCTGCACTGTGTAGGTTGAATCTGCTGACACTGACAATTTGGGTCTTTGTGCTTGGATGACTAAAGTAATAGCTGAAAGAGAAGATGAAGAAGCTGCTGGGCCGGGTGAGCTGAAGAGGTTACATGTGGGGGAGGCAGCTCAGGGGAGTCGAGTATCTTCCTCGTGCCTCGCTTTCTGGTTTCACTGTCTTTAGCAGTAGGAGGATTCTGTGCCATTTCCATCCCTCCAAGGACAGGAAGACAGTGTTGTTAAATTAAAAGGAAAAAGACTTTAACGTTGATGCATGCCTGAAATCTACATCAATAGAGAGCCGCAGAACCCTAGCAAATCTTTTCCATCTGCTTCCTGAGTTGAAGGAAGAGTGTTTAAGTCTTTTTTGTGTATGGGGGGGTAGGGTCTGGCTTCTTTTTTTTCCATACTTCTAGCAGCTTCATAGATGTATACTTTACATATCATACAATTCCCCAGTATAAATGCACATTCTGATGACTTTTAGTTAATCTATACAATAGTGCAGCCATCACCACAATCCAGTTTAGAAGAGTTTCATTACTCCAGACAGATAATGCTGTGCCCATGTTAATTTCCACTTCCCCTCTAGCCCCAGGCAAACACCCATCCGCCTTCCATCTCCATAGACTTGTGTTTTCCATAAATTTCATATAAATGGAATCATATACCTTGTAGTCTTTTATATCTGGCTCCTTTCACTCCGCATGATATTTTTGCATATACCAGTGTCAGTTCCTTTCCATTGCTACATAGTATTCCATTATTATGGAATTTTATTTGGAATTTATCTATGTCTTTTGATTATTATTTGAAGACATTCTTTGTTAATCCTTACCAGCAGTATTCCTTTTGTCTTAAGAACTGGGAAACACATTCTGCAGGGCCCCTGTGAGAACACAGCCTGTGTTTAATGCAAATGTTAAACTAGGAAAATCATTCACTTTCCCATACTTGATGCCTTGAAATAAAGGAATTTTCCAACTGGAGTAGATACATAGGGCTGATGACCTCCATTGGGTTAGAACTTGCACAGGATGTTTGCAGGGTACAGTGTAACCCTGATGACGACAGGAGGGACCAGGACAAGGAAAACCAGATCATGTGGGCCCTTTGCATCACTCCAGCAGTTAGGAGCAAGCCACATCCCAAAGGAGCAGCAGGATCCAAGGGGAGAGCCAAGAGTGTGGACCCCAGTCTCCCATCCTTCCCCAAGAAGTGCACTCCCAAGGCAGAGACTAGCTCTGTCTTGTCATTCTACTTTGTTCTTAACTCACACTTGAGCCCCTTCTCCTGGCAGGGGGGCTTAGGGGAAGGGGTATTGCCAAGGAAAGCCTTGAGTTGTCTCTAGAGGCTCTAATGTGAAGCCAAAAGGTAGCTCACTACAAACTCATCACTAGGATGTCCTTTTACCATCCCTGGTAAAAGGATACATAGGCTCTACTAATAGAAGACTCTTCACTCAGTCAGTCAATAAATATGCATGGGCTGCTCCCATGTATGTGTCAGATACCCTGTTGGGCACTGGAGTAGAGGGGAGACAGAGTTGCTGGCCTTGATGAGCTCCCTGTCCAACCACAGAGGGCAACTATTAAACAAGTGAATGCAATTCTTAGAAAAGATAACCCCAGAGTCCCATCAAAAGCACCCTGAGAACATGAAGATGAGGACTAGAAGAGTTACAGAAGAATTGGCATTTTACCTGAGCCTTAAAAGTGGAAAGTGTTTCAGATGATAAGCAAGAAAGGAGAGAGCAGTGTTTACACAGGCATTTCAAGACGATTTTACATTATCAGAGATAAATCTGTACTTAGCCAAGCCAAAAACTGAATTTCCCCTGCAACCAAACCAATGTGGTGGTTATGAACCCACCAAGAAGCCCTAGGAGGCTGACTGCTGGCTGTTCATACTGTACTGGCCACATTAACTACTTAACCATATGTTTACTAAGTGAAGCCAACTGGCAACAGAATAATGCGGAAAGGGATTTACTTTACAGCCGGCTTGGCCAAATGACTCCTATCCCACTGAGGATGCTTACCTGGTGCATAATGCCTGACTTCTTGAAGCTCTCCA
This sequence comes from Piliocolobus tephrosceles, assembly GCF_002776525.5. Classification (NCBI taxonomy): domain Eukaryota; kingdom Metazoa; phylum Chordata; class Mammalia; order Primates; family Cercopithecidae; genus Piliocolobus; species Piliocolobus tephrosceles. The sequence goes on along the minus strand of NC_045434.1, from coordinate 106,828,821 downwards.
GGGAGACAGCCATAAAGAGCATTGCTAAAAGGTTAGTTCATATAGCATACCTCATGTGTACTGTGAACCAAAGCAGCAGTGGCCAGCCTGGAATACAATGGCTCAAGTTCCACAATCAGTAGGCTTTTTCCCCATCAGTCTCTTCTAAGCCCAGGAGTTAAGAGTGGCTGCTCTGGGGAGCTTCTGGCTAAACATGGAGACTAGAACACATGCTTTTATCTGTTTCCTACCAAAAGTCCACTAAGATGATAGTATAGTATTTAAAAAACAAACAGACTACCAAGGCAAGAGACCAGGGAGGAAATTCAGCAGATAATAAATGTCTATAAAAATTTGGAAGCTGAGAAGCAGATGAGCAGATATAATTTGGAACAAAGCCAGCAAGAAAGGGAGGAAGTCAAGATGAAGCGAGCCTCTCTATACTTCAGATCTCTAGAAAGATTCAGGAATTGAAGACACCATGTGCGTCAAAATATAGAAGTACATATTGGGGCTGTAAAAAAGATAGGTGATCAAGAGATGGAAAGAAGCAATGATACCCAGTTATGCCTCCTCTTTCCCTCCTCTTGCCTTGCCCAGGCTGACTTTTTACCCACTCAGTCTTTTTTTTTTTTTGGTCTGGCTCCTTTTTTTTCATACTTAGCAGGACCAGGGATTTACTCTCTGGGGAAGTGAACCAGTCAGGCTCCTTGGCGAACATGGGGAGACTGGGTCCAACTGAGGATGGCTATTAGCCTCCCTACCAAAAACGGGGATTATGTGAATACTTAGAACCCCAGCCCCGCCTGCGCCACCGCCCCCCACCCCCCGCCACGCTCTGCCCCAGAATATCAAAAGCCAACCTTATGTTCCTGAAAGATTCTTCACTAGGGAAACTGGCCAGCTCAAGAGAAATGTCTAAGGTTGCTGCTTTGGGAGATCTTTAACAAAACAGTGTGGTTCCCATCTGATCACCACTGTTTACTGTCACCAGACAATAAGCCCCTAATATGCACACAGAGCTTTGCATCAGCATTTTAGTGCCTTACAACGTTGATAATGCCTTCCTGTCTTAAAATGGACAAAGATTAGCGGATGTTTGGAGAGTACCTAGAATGTGAAAGAGATCAAAACAGACCAGTAGATAAAAGAAGCTTAGAGGAAGAAGAGACAGCAATGAAAACAAGAAAACATTTAGAAATCTGTAAATGTTATCCTTAGAATAGGGTTAGATAATTGCACCCTTGAATTTGAGAACAAGAGACTCTAAAAAATAAACATTCAGAAAATAATGAAGAGTTTTCAGAAGTTAAAAATAAAATAAAATAATTTTAAACTCAGTAGGAAGTTTGGAAGATAAAATTGAGGAAATTTCCTAGAAAGTTGAATAAAAAATAAGTAGAAAAAGGAAAGATAAGACAACTAGAGAATCCAATAAAGAGAATCAGCATTTAATAATAGACATTCCGGAAAGAGAAAGAAAAGAAAATAGAGGAGAAGAAATTACTGAAGAAACAATACAAGAAAAATTTTACAAAACAGAAAGATAAGGGCCTCTGAAAAGTGTCAAATGAATGAAGAAAGAAAAACCCACACCAAGGCTCATAATCATAAAATTTCAGTATACTAAGGATAAAGAAAAGATCCTAAAAGTTTCCAGAGGGGAAATTTAAAAAGATCAAATACAAACTTCTGAAGCTGATCAGGAATCAGAATGGCAACAATCATCTCAACAACAACAGTGAAATCCAGAAAATAATAGAACAAAGCCCTCAAAATTCTGGAGGAAAATCATTTTCAATAAAGAATTCTATGCCTATTCAAGCTATCAATGAAGTGTGAGGTAGAAGAAAGATATTTTCAGATATGCAAGGCCTCAAAAATTCACTTGAAGGCAGTCTTTCTCAGGAAGCTACTAGAAAATGTGCACCCACCAAAATAAAAATATTTTAAAAAAGAAGAAATCAAGAAAGAAGAAAACATGGGATCCAGGTAGCCAGGGACGAACACACAGAAAGGAGGCAACTGAATTCCCAGGGCATGGCCATGGGGATGTGGGGACTGCAGCTTTGCAGGCCTAGGGAAAGGCCTATCCAGATCAGCAATACACAGGACTCAGCGGGAAGGAAGGAGAAAGAAAAGAACAGGCAGGAGGAATAGACAGAATACTCAAGACAGGTCAGCGTATTGAGAGATTTTTCAGTGCTGTTGGAGTTTGGGGATTAATCAGTAATAGCCACTAAGCAGTAAACTAAGCAAACAAAACGTGGGATGATTTTTAATTCCCAAAAGGAGCAAAAATATGAATGAGAAAGAAAATATAACTGAAGTACACCGTGTGGTTCAGCAGTCATAATAATGTGAACTCTGAAATTGGTTTAAAGGGTGATTTAACAATGTTGAGAGGATGGTGCAGAGACAGGACTTACGGCGAGGTGTGTGAGAAAGCTAAATCTGCAAGTGTCATCATAAAAAGTTAATAGTTAACACTTAAAGCAGAAAAAAAAGAAAGAACAATAAAAGCACATTTTTTAAAAAAAATGTGGAAGTAAGGACTAGATGAAACACTTAATAGAATTGAAAGTGGATGTGATGGATAGTTTTATGCAGCAACTTGGCCAGGCCACGGTGCCGGGATATCTGGTCAAACATTATTCTGGATGTTTTTGTGAGGGTGTTTTTAAAACGAGATTAACATTTAAACTGGTGAACTTTGAGTAAAGCAGATTGCCTTCCATAATGTGGGTGGGTCTCATTCAATCTCTTGAAAGCCTCAGAGAACAAAGACTGCCTTCCCCTAAGCAAGAAGGAATTCTGCCAACAGGCAGCCTCTGGTTTTGAGTTGCAACACTGGCTCTTTCCTGGGTCTCCAGCCTGCCCACCTACCATACAGACTGTGGACTTGCCAACCTCCATAATCGCATTAGCCAATTCCTTAAAATAGATACTTCTCTCTCCCTTGCCTTCTGTGTACACACACACACCGTCTTGGTTCTGTTTCTCTAGAGAACCCAGACTAATACAGTGGAGATCACCCTGACGGGGAATGGGGCTAAGGCACCAGGTAGAAGATTTCAGGGTTTTGTTATGAACCTGGTTATAGTTTTCAATCTTCTAGACTATGTGTATTTGTTACCTTGCAGGAAAAAGATTGAATTTAAAAGACAACTAAAAAGAAAAAGATGATATGCTTTATAATCAAGTGACCTTGGTTTAAATTCCATCTCTGCCTTTACTGGCTGTGACTCTTACATCTCTCTGAGCGTCAGTCTCCCATGTGTCAGATGGGTCCTGGTGGGTCAGCAGAAGAGCTGAATAAACCGATAAATGTAGAATAAGGCTGGTGCAGAGTAGGTGCTGAATAAAGGGTGGATGTTTTCACGAGAAGATGCCTTTGCTTTCATCAACTCTCCCAAGCAGGGTCTCGGTGTTACTTTGATTTCGTCAGGATTATTGTTCCAATAAAATACACTGGCAGAAAAACTCATTCTCCTGGAAAGGAGTATGTGCCCTTTTAATATTTTATCCCTGATGTACTTTATATGACAAATACACTTCAGCGTCGTAATTAAAACTCCTTCCAGTGAAGCCGCCTTAGTCCACCAAGGGAGGTCAATTCCACCCCACCCTTCTGCATCGATCTGCTGTGCGGGCCGCTTGCGCTGGGCTGCTGCCTCGGGCTCAGTGATTTCCTGCCCATCACTTGCTGTGCACAAATGAAATCATTTCAAATGACCTAATGTGCACTTATGCCACTTACAAAACTGAATGAAGAGGCAAAGAAGCAGCAGCATGAGAGGTCCTGAGAGAACTGGTGCTCTTCGTAGCTGCATTTCTTGGGTGACTGAGTCAAAGAAAATATGAGGTTAGAAGGGCAATTGCAACTAAGGGATGGTGTCGTGCTGAAAACCTGTCTGCATTCCCTGGAGATGATGCTTGGCTTGCTTGTGAAGTTATCGGATTCTACCTTAAGAGTCGTCTTAGTGTGGGGCATGTGCTTCAGAAAGGTCTGCAAACTCTCTGAAATTGATGTGAGTGTGTGCAGTTATCTGGGAAGCAGTCTGTGTCTTCATTAGATTTTCAGAAGAGCCTCTACCCTTTAAAATATGGAAAGGGCTGGCAGCTTCTCCTCTGTATATAAGGAGATACTCCTAAGTGTATAAGTATCTGGAGCTGAGATGTCAGTGCTTGGAATGGCCATGAGTCCTGGTCAATCCAATCTCCTAGAAGCCCGCGGCAGAAAGTGTCAGCCAGTCTCCTTTTGGTTTCCCTGGACTCCAACCACTCCACACTCTCTAGGCTGGCTGTTCAGAACCATTGCATTATATTTGTAATTTCCCTACTGCAATATATATCCTCAGGCCTTTAAGCATTGGTATATCCTGTTTCCACTGTCCGGTGTTCCCTCTCAACTATTGTGGACTTGACAAAAAATCTACTTACCCCTCAACACTCAGTCCAAGCTTCTCCTGTGTTGTGAACCCTCCTTGACCTTCCCTCCAACCTCCATCTCCACCAATAATCCCTGGCTGTTTTAACTCTGTCCTTCTTTCTTTTCAGCTCCCAGGGCACCACGGCACACATCCTTTCATTAAAGCATAGAGCATATGGGTTGTTTTCTCTTCTGTTCTTTTCATTAAAATGAGAACTCTGTAAGGGGAGATCTTTTTGTCTTTTTCATCTCTGAAAACAGTGAGAAATTCTATGTATCTCTCACTCTAGCTATTCAGAACTACTTGTGATTCGCCAGATGCAACAAGCTCTCCATGCCTCCTTGCCCCTTTCTGTGCTGTTGCCCTGAACTGAACGCTATACCTGGTACACAGAATGTGCTCAATTAAAGTGTTGGGAATGTTGGTTGTTAAAAGGATGGCTTGTTTCCTGAACTGTACAAAACCCTCCTAATCTCATTTCCTTGTCATCCTCCTCAAAAGTGTTCTGAATGAGACAAGACATTTCAAAAGACAGTACATTAATTCCTGAAGTACTCTCTGTTGTTCATGATGGGGGACAGGAAGAGGTAGAAGGATCATAGAGACAAACCTCTCCGGCCCTCTTGCAGCAGCAGAGAAAGTAAGAATGAAAACAGGAGAATTAGCCTCTCGGGGAAATGTCCTCTAAAAGAAACAGCAAAGCAAATCAGACCAGATAGATTCCTGGATGTTTTGTTTTTTCCTGATGCAATTGGACAAAACAGCAGGTTTCCATCCTTGCTGCACTCACTGCACTGGGTCTTTATTTATTGCTGGCTTCCTGGGCATGTTTCTCTCTCCTCAAAAAAAAGAGATTTGCTGGAGGCTGGCCCCTTTCCCATTAAGGTCACCAGAGAGCAGCTGAACGCTGGGAAATAGTAACTTCAGCAAAATGTCAGGGAAGATTTAGTGAAAATGAACTCCACATTGTGCCCCTCGATAAGGAGCAGAGCAGGCCAAGACCACACATGTGGTGTCGGGTGCTGGATCGCAAAGGCAAGGGCAGGCTGCACCAGTCCTGGAAGACCAAGTCCTCTGGTCAAGAAATAGGCTCCTGGGAGCTCCACCAAGTGAGAGAGGCCTGTGGCAGTGAGAGTCCATCTTGTGACCATCCCTATAACCAGCTCCCCAGTAACAGCAGGAGCCCCAGCCATTCTGTTTGCACCCCAGAAATTACCCACAAAACCCAACTGTAATTTACTCAGTGATGGAACAGGAGCAGCAGCAATTTGCAACATGGAGCCTAATCTGAAATAGACTCTGCTCTGCATAAGCAATTCCTCTGAAATATACTTTCCCTTTGTCTGGAAAGCCAGACCTTCCACCTCAGAACCTTCCATTTTCAAAGGGAGTTTTAAATCCTTATGCCGGGAATATCCATGTGTCACAGAGGTTTTAGGCCACAGATAGACTAGACCACCCCTCTGGACAGGTCATGCCTAAGGGAGACATCCAGAAAAGGAATTTAAAGGACCAGGAGAAATCTAAGTCTCTGCTAAGGTGCCCAGAAATCAAGCTGGCAACCGAATTTTCCCTTCACATATATGGCTCCACGTGATACATCCAAATGCATAGATTCATATTAGATAAATCCAAGCCAATTCCCTCCTTCATATTTTGGAAGAAGTTGTGACACACAACTCACTGTCTCTTGGCCAGCCTATCACACAACTCCCTGAGTGTTTCCCCAGCAGCAAGTAATTGACCAGGTAATTGACGCCTCTTCTTCCTGTGGGACTGAATGAGACTAGATGTATGAGCTGGAGCAAGTCCCTCTCCGGACCTCATTTTCTTCCTCCACACAGTGAGTGGCACTTGTGGTTCCCAAAGGCACTTTCAACCCACTGGCATTGTGAGTGTTGCTGGTCTGACTAGGAGAAAAGTTAGGTTTCCAACAACTTTCTTCCTTTTAGATTTTAATAAAATAACGACTTTATTCGTTTTATTAAAACTATACAAATAAATTCATATAAAATAGAAGAGTACACAAAGCAAGTTTAAAAAAAAAATCTTAAATACCATTATCTAGAAGTAACCACACTTAATATTAGTTGAACATCATTCTAGATGTCTCCTTATGCATATATTCAGATGCAAAGGTGGATAGATGGATAGAGCTAATTTTTTTAAAAATTGGATGATACTCTATATCTTACTTTTGGCAAATATATCAAATTTAATATTATTTTGAGATTAATATGAAAAATAAATTGAAGTAAAACTGAAAATATTCTATCACAAGAAAGAGGTAGTGACAGACGTAGTGGCAAAATTTGTTCACAAATTCATTACCACTCCTTCAACTGAAGGGTGGGCTCTATTTCTCCAGACTCTTGAATCTGGGCTGTGCCTGTCACTGCTTTACCCAGTAGAATATAGTAGAAGTGACATGGTTTCAATTCTGCACCTAGGCTTCAAGAGAACTTGCAGCTTTCACTTCCTTCCTTCCTCATGAAACCCAGCCACCATGCTGCAAGGAAGCCTGATATGGTTTGGATGTTTGTCCTCTTCAAATCTCATGTTGAAATGTAATCCCCAATGTTGGAGGTGGGACCAGGTGGGAGGTGTTTGGGTTGTGGAGGCAGATCCTTCATAAATGGGTTGGTGCCGTCCTTGAGGTCCTTGAGATAGTGAGTGAGTTCTCACGAGATCTGGTTGTTTCAAAGTATGTTGCACCTCCCCCGTCTCTTGCTCTCATGCTCACCATATGAGACACATGCTCCCCTTTGCCTTCTGCCATGATTGTAAGCTTCCTGAGGCCCTCACCAAAAGCAGATGCTGTCACCGCACTTCTTGTACTTCCTGCAGATCCATGAGCCAATGAAGCCTCTTTTCCTTATAAATTACCCAACCTCAGGTATTTCTTTATAGCAGTGCAAAAAAAAAAAAAAAAAAAAAAAAAAAAACCAAAAAACCTAATACAGAGCAGCTACACAGAAATGCCAACAATGGGGGAGAATTGAGGCCCCTGGTCAACAGTCACAGCTGAATTCCCAAACAACAGCCATCATCAACTTTGCCAGCCATGTGAGTAAGCCATCTTGGGAGTGACCCCTCTGGCCCCAGTTGAACTACTCTAGTTGACACCAGGTATACTAGAGACAAACTGTCCTTACCCCAAGATCTGCTCAAATTGCCAAATTGTGATCAAATACATGATTATCATTATTTGAAGCCACTGTTAGGATGGTTTGTTGTGCAACAATAGATCATTTAAACAAAATCTCTGTACAATTAAGAAAAAGGATGAAAAATTTAAGAGGTGAAATTTCTCAATTACAGATTTCACTCTTCAAAAGTCTCAACTGACCCTAGCTGGGAAAAAAAAAGCACACTTTTATTTTTCCTGTTATTGCTTTTCCTGTATACTGTTACATTGAAAAGTTTACATGTTTTGTAATCTTTATGTTATGTTCTGAAACAAAATCCCAGGGTTATTTAGTCTTCGTTTCATATTTAAATGGTAAAATATTTACCAGGAGATCTTTCACCACATCTTCTTAATTCCTAATTACTATTATTTGGTTTCAACACTTGGTTAATGGCTTTTAACCTCAGATTTCTCCCAGCCAAAAAGAGTTTATGAGTGCTATTTTTCCCACATTCACTGATGTTTAAGAATATCTATCTGCTACCTTTTTCCTTGGTTATTAACTTGGGTGAGTGTTTTGGTTTTTGTTTTTTTTTTTTTTTAAAGACACGGTTTCGCTCTGTTGCCCAGGCTGGAAATCAGTGACATGAACACAACTCACCACAGACTCAACCTCCTGGGCTCACGCGATTCTCCCACCTCCAGCTCCCACGTAGCAGGGACCACAGATGCACACCACTGCACTTGGCTAATTTTGTGTAATTTCCCACCATGTTGCCCAGGTTGACTATAATATTCTTGAGTCACAATTTTCTTCTGTATTTGTTGCTTCTTTGTCATTAGTATTCTTATGTTGTTTAAAGAAATCTGAGGCCAGCCTGATTTTCTTTCTCTTGAATTGATTTGCGTTTTCTACCTGGTTGCCTGACATTTGTTTGTTTTCGTTTATCTTTTGAATTCAACAATGCAGTCAGGATAGATCTAAGGTAAATGTTATATTTACATTACCTTCCCTGAAACATAGTAGCCTTTTCAGCTTTATTTATTCCTTTTATTTCAGAGTTTTCCTTCAATTCCAATTCCAATATGATTTTGTTCCATTTCTTGGGTTTTCTACTTTAGAGACGCAAATTTACGCATTTATTGGTTCACTTTATTCTCCAAATCAAATATTGTTTCTCTAATTTTTGATCTCCTTGTCTTTTTTTTTTTTTTCCATTTACTATTATCTCAAGTCTTCCCTTTCTGTCAAGTGAGAAAGTCACTTCCTTTTCACTCTCTCTCAGTTCTGTTTAAATAAAGGAGAAGGTCTCAGTTTGGTGCTAGAATATCTTCAATATCTTTCCAAACTTACCTAATTCTCCTTTTTAATAGACAGTAGACTTTAAGGTTTAGTGCCTTTCACAGGCAATAATGTATAGCTAAAATTTAATAGCATTAATTTATTTTCTCTAGAATGAAGGGGAGAAAAAATAATTTATTTTTATTATATTTATTTTTGACAAGTTATATTGGCTTTCCATGAACTGCTGATATAAAGTTTCCTTTTGAAATAAATTTCTTAGACTAAAAAAGCAAGCTGATTTAAAGAAAATGTTATATATATCATAGAACAAATAACATTTAAATACGTCAAAAATTAAGTTTGTGATACATGGATCCATGGCCTTTAGAATCCATGTTCTTTATTTTGTTAAAGCATCTGGATTCTGGCCTCCTTTTTGGAGATTTTGTTAAAAATCTCTACCACACCCTCAGTCCACCCAGCTGGTGGATCTTATCACTGGTTGGGGGAATCCTAGAGCCTATACTTCCGTGTCAACCCCAAATTACTCACTTCCCCACTTCACCCTCCTATCTTCCCAAACATCTCTTTCCACCCCCTGCCAAGTGAGAAGACAAGAGGGGAAGGAGGTAAGGGTGTCTGAGTGGTCACCCTGTTGTTAATAGTTCACACATCAGGGAGAGGAACTTGGCCTCAGTTTCCCAGTGTCTCTTCTGTCTGGCTTCCTGATCCTCCGGGCACCTTGTCTTATTTATTTTATCTTTTGCCCTCAGTAATGTTAAGTTCCTGTTCCTTGCTGGGGAGAACTAGCTGTCTGTGGTTATGATTGTCCTGACTTCTCTCTCCATTTTTCTTTCAGGCTGGAAAGGTCACATTGCAAAACTTGGCAGTCTCTCTGTCTCCGCTGAGTTCTGCTCTTCACTGCCTAAGTTGACTTGTGTACAGAGGGAATTGTCTAATGAGAAAACTGAGTCAAAAGCATGTGAAAGATATCTAAAGCCTTTGATTTGGGGTCATTCCAAGGCAGGAGTGACTGATCCTGCTGCAGGTAGTCCGCTTCAATGAATTCCTATGATTTTATGTTGCCAAGGCATACATTTTGAATATAAGTTGGACTTTCTCACACCAGAAACAGGGCTTAGTTATCCTTGACAGTTTCCAGTTCTCCACCTATTCCCAATTCCTCAATGTAGTTGACAATTTATCTGCTTTATACAACCGTCTCCTGGTGACCAACCCCTTTTGGCACAGTTAGATGCAGCCTGCTTGATGCACCCCACTGACTCCCACACCCCACAAGGATTGCACAGATGTGCCACAGTGGCCACTCTCAGTCACAGCATGGTGCAGGGAACTCGTGCCTGCTTGCTCTAAACCCATCAACTAGAACTTCTCACGGGAAACCTGCTTGGGTAGTGTTGCAGACTCCAATAAAGTCTTTGGACTTTGGGTCCTCTGTGTCTTTTCTCTTACTTCCTGCCCACTGGTTGAGTGTGTGTGTCCTGGTCACCTCCCTTCCTGTTGGCCCTGGGAAGGATGCTCCCCTCTTCTCTCTTGACCTGTAAGTAATAAACTGCTTGTAATATTTCATGTGTTTTGTTGTGTCACCTCTTCTGTTTCTCACCAGATTGACACACTTGAACCTAGTTTCTTTCCTGGTCAGGGCTTGCCTAGAGAGTGGCTATTGGTAAGAGCCAAGTAGACACAAGTCAGACAAGAACCACAAAGGTATCTGTCAGTATAGACAAGTTTCCTGTGAGGGGGACACCTGGTCAAAAATTGGACCATGCACCAGGATAAAGGAGTGTCCTGTGAAAGGTCAGTTGTAAGCATCCATGACCAAGTCCTCTGGAGCCCTATCAGGACAAGGGTAGAATTTACAGGAAATCTGAGGCAGACCTCAAGACCAAATAAGAAAAAAAAAAAAAGTCAGCTCTTTGATTGTTTTTAAGTTCTCTAAGACAAACACACACATATTCTTACACATATACACACATTCACACAAATGTACACACACATATAAGCTCTCACACACATACACACAAATATATACATACACACAAATATACACATACACATTCACACTCACTTTCACATGTGTGCAGACACACACACACATATCTACACACATTCTTCCAGACATACACACATTTGCACATGTACACATATATTCACATACATACCAGAGGCACATCCTTACACTTGTACATTGTGGAGATTAAAATGACTCCATCTTGGATGCCAATCCGCCATGTTAACTTCTGATTACCCCAGTCCCATGGATGCCTCCTGATTCCTGCTTTATTTACTGTCTCTAGTGTAAGAACATGTCAATCTTGATGTTATTACACAAATCATAGACTATGACGCATGGGGCTTTCTTGCCTGTTCTGGAGGGTTGCCTTTGATTGTCTTGCTGGAGCAGTGACACCTTTCCCTGTGGTACATAAGTCTTGGGTCTGGGGAGTAACAGTGCAGAGACCTACCTGTCTTATTGCAGCCCAGGACCACACTTCCATCCTATTCTGACAAACTGGATTTGTCTGCCTTGTTCTTTGGTTTCTCGTGTTTGGGGGTTGTTTTTCATATACAGCCCTTTCACGTAACATACATACATGCACCCACACACATACATACCCTCACTAACTCATACACACTTTCCTGTTAAACTCTTCTCTTTATTAAAAGAAAAAAATTATTCCGATTCATTGGCATCAAAAAATATATCCAAGGTTGGGCGTGGTGGCTCACACCTGTAATCCCAGCACTTTGGGAGGCCAAGGCCAGTAAATCACTTGAGGTCAGGAGTTCAAGACAAGCCTGGCCAACATGGTGAAACTCTGTCTCTACTTAAAAATACAAAAATTAGCCTGGTATGGTGGTGGGGGCCTGTAATCTCAGATACTCAGAAGGCTGAGGCAGGAGAATGGCTTGAACCCGGGGGACAGAGGTTGCAGTGAGCCAAGATTATGCCACTGCACTCCAAACTGGGGGACAGAGTGAGACTCTGTCTCAAAAAAAAAGAAAAGAAAAAAGAAAGAAAGAAGAAGAAAGAAGAAAGAAAGAAAGGAAAGAAAGAAAGAGAAAGAGAGAAAGAGAGGAAGGAAGGAAGGAAGGAAGGAAGGAAGGAAGGAAGGAAGGAAAGGAAAGAGAGAGAGAGAAAGAAAGAAGGGAGGGAGGGAGGCAGGGTGGGAGGGAAGGAAGGAAGGAAGGAAGGAAGGAAGGAAGGAAGGAAGGAAGGAAGGAAGGAAGGAAGGAAGGAAGGAAGGAAGGAAGGAAAGAAGGAAGGAAGGGAGGGAGGGAGGGAGGGAGGGAGGGAGGGAGGGAGGGTATGTCCAGAGCCATAGAAATACTTTGCAACGTCATCTTATTTGTTGTAACAGTGGCCTGCAAAGTAGCCAATCAAATTTAAATGCAGGGATAACCAACTCCACAGGTCAAAAGAAACCAGTCTGGGTGAGAAGACGAGAGTAACTGATTGCTTTCATCATTTCTTACCAAAATAACTAAAACTACCGTCTACTGAAAATATTTGAATAAGTACAAAGTCAAATCCCAAATTTTTTATTTCAGCTTTGCAAGTCTCAGAAATTATCTTTTTCTCAGCTAGTGGAAGCTGAGTTCACTAAAAATGCTTGTTAACCTAATTAGGTGACTGAGCTAAGTACACATTCTAAGTTGGAGAACTGTAAGTGAGCACACAGGTGGGGGTAAGTGGCTTAGTTTCCCTGAGATCTGCTGCGGTGGTGATTTATTTTAGAAAGCTGCATCTTTAATTAAGTATGAATAGCATATGATTTATTGTGTGTGCATAACATGTTGTAACCAAGTATCGCCATGTTCAAAGAGCCCTAAAGTTCTGTGAACTAAATGAGCAATGAGTCCGTGTCACTTGGCAGACACAATATGTGTCGCCTTCTTACTCCATGTATTAGTCCGTTTCCACGCTGCTCATAAAGATATACCTGAGACAGGGTCATTTATAAAGAAAAAGAGGTTTAATGGACTCACAGTTCCATGTGGTTGGGGAGGCCTCATAATCATGGCAGAAGGCAAAAGGCACGTCTTACATGGCAGGAGGCAAGAGAGAATGAAAGCCTGTGCAGGGACACTCCCCTTAATAAAAACATTAGATCTCATGAGACTTACTCACTTCACAAGAACAGCAAGGGAAAGACCCACCCCCATGATTCAATTACCTCCCACCACATCCCTCACACAACACACGGGAATTGTGGGAGCTACAATTCACGATGAGATTTGGGTGGGGGCACAGCCAAACCATATCACTCCATAATGTATTCCACTTCATTTAGTTGATTTTAAGAGTGATGCCTGTGCGGTGTGACCACATGCTCTTGGAATTTCAGGAGGGATGCTGCTTAAGCTAGTCGATATGTAGCAATCCTGGCTGAGCCCAATCAGGTTGCTATTGCAGACTTGTGGGTTGATGGCCCTGTGGGTGTCTTTTACAGAAGCCAATATGCATGATCGGGGGGTTCCTGGGGGCCAGAGGTACTAATAGAGCAGAGAAAAGGAAGGTAAGGGGCAGTTTCTGCCCCTGCCACAATCGCCTCTCCTTGGCTGGCTCTGCCCACTGTGCAGGCTAATTGATTACATTTGACCTCCTATGGATAGGGGGTTGGGAGGAAAGCCAAAGGAGCAGCTTTCATGAAAGTTCGAGGGAGATTCTGGGCACCACTGTGACTGAGGCAAGCAAGCAAAACCAAGTTGGAAGAGAGGGTTCATTGCTCTTATTTTGGTGCCACAACATAGCAGCAGGGTCCAACAGGGTCTGAAAAAATCACAAAGAGCAGCTGTAGTATGACTGGCATGATTTTCCTGGAACAGTGACACAGGACCTTGTCTCATGAGGGTCACCAGCAGCGGCAGCAGAGGTTAGTGGCCTCCCTCAAGGGCTTGTATGCCATGAGTTTCCACAAGAATATCAAGCAAAAGAACTTGAGGAGGCTTATTCCTGAGTACCTATGAGTCCCTGGAGACTCACAGAAATACTGCAGGGAGACCTCGAATGGCTGGTGGTTGAAATCCTACATTCTCCATGAGAGGGTTCGATGTCAGTGTCAAAGGTATCTCTTTTGTTCCATCAGACTAGTGAAATGGAGACATTCAGATACACATACACCATAATCAGTAAGTAAATTATCACTATGCTCACACATACACACAACAACAACAACAAAAACACCTCTATGCTGAGATAGGCTCTCTGGCTCCTGGGAATACTACATGTCCTTCGGATTACATGCCCCAGCCTCCCCTGCAGCCAGGTGTGCCTGTGTGACCAAGCCCTGGCAAATGGAATGTAAAAGCAGAAAGAATATATGCCTCTTTCAAGGCCAGTTCATAATAATCTCCCACTTGTTACCACCTATCCCTGTTTTCATCCCTCAGCTGAACAGAGAGGACTCCAAGGAACTTAAGGAGGTCAGAGCCAAAAGACTCTGGAAATAGCCTAGCATCTGAATTTTCTATTATCATTATTATTACTAAACCCCTGGGCTCAAGCTATCCTCCCACTTCTGCCGCCCTTAGTGCTGGGATTACAGGCATGAGCCACCACACCTGGCCTGGCACCTGAATTTTCTACATGGAAAATGACCAGACCAAAAATATCCACACTGGTGTAATGAAAACAAAAAATTTCACTGAGATTCTGGAATTGTTTATTATAAAAGTTAGTGGTGCTAACCTTCCGTATTATACCAGAAAAGCATTATTATCCCCAAACTACAAATATGTAAATTAAAGCTTACAGGAGTTTAGTCAGTGATTCTCAACCAGGATAAATTTCACTCCCCAGGGGACATTCGGCAATGTTTGGAGACATTTTTGATTTTTACAACCAAAGGGGAAAGGTTGCTGCTGGCATCTGGTATGTAGAGGCCAGAAATGCTGCTAAATCCTCCAGTGTACAGGACTAGACCCTACAACAAAGAATTGTCCAATCTAAAACATTAACATTACTGAAGTTGAGAAACGCAGTGCGGTTGAGGATTAAGAGACTTGTCTAAAACCACTGAACTAGAAATGGTAAGTGGCTCATAACCTTAGTCCTTTCTTTGTATCAGGTTCTCTTTATCTGGAAACTTGTGCGTAAGCTGCCGTGTGACAGTGCCCATACCCCCATGTCACTTCTGGTGGGGGAAGTCCCCTTTTGGGGCCAAAAGAATCAAGCTGAGAAATAATAAATTCACATATGTACAAATTGTAATAAGCTTCAGAGACGAATGACTGATATGGTTAGGCTTTGTGCCCCCACCCAAATCTCATCTTCAGTTGTAATCCCCATAATTCCCACAATTCCCACATGTCAAATGAGAGACCAAATGGAGGTAATTGGATCACGGGGTGGTTTCCCCAATGCTGTTCTTGTGATCATGAGTGAGTTCTCACAAGATCTAATGGTTTTATAAGCGTCTGACATTTTCCCTACTTGCACTTCTCTCTCCTGCCGCCATGTAAAGAAGGTGCCTTGCTTCCCTCCACCTTCCACCATGATTGTAAGTTTCCTGAGGCCTCCCCAGCCATGTGGAACTGTGAGTCAGTTAAACCTCTTTTCTTTATAAATTACCCAGTCTCGTGCTAGTTCTTTGTAGCAATATGAAAACCGGCACTGATTTTTCCTACCTATTTGACAGAGACAAGAATATTGTTTGAAAATCAGTAAACATGTTTGCAGTCCCAACAAGACATCAGGCCTTAGAAACCTCACTTAGGGAGAAGGCATTTTCATCTCACTGCTAAGGCCCTTGTAGCCTTTTACAAGAGCAAAACAAAAAGCTAGCTTCTGCTTCCAAAAGTAATATATTTGTTATTTTTAAGACATGAATAAAAAATAGAAAATAGGCTAGATGCAGTGACTTATGCTGTAGTAGCAGCACTTTGGGAGGCCAAGACAGGTGGATCACTTGAGGTCAGGAGTTCAAGACCAGCCTAGCCAACAAGGTGAAACCCTGTCTCTACTAAAATTACAAATATTAGCTGGGCATGATGGCATGCGGCTGTAGTCCCAGCTACTCAGGAGGCTGAGGCACAAGAATCACTTGAGCCCAGGAGGTGGAGGTTGCAGTGAGCCAAGATCATACCATTATAGTCCAGCCTGGGTGACAGAACAAGACTTAGTCTTAAAAAAAAAAAAATAGAAAATAAAGTGTTTTCTAAATTCCATCTTCCTGAGAAAGTCATGATAAGTAATTTTGTTTATATTCTTCCACATTTTTTTCTATGCATATGCTAACATTTCTATTTCTAATCGACATATATTCACACAAATATGTGTGTAGATATATTAGAGACTGCTAGAGTAAAATGTGTGTTCTCTTCTTCCTGAGAACACATGTAGAATATATTTCCCAGCCTGCCTTGCAGTTTAGTTGTGGTCATGTGACTAAGTATAGCCCATGGAGCATGCGTAGAAGTGATATACATTTCTTCTAGACCTGGCTATGAAAACGTCCTATACATGCTGCTCTAAGCTCTTTTCTCTTTCTAGCTCATCGGGATGAAGACGGCCACATGTCGAAGATAACAGAGCTTCCTTCAGCTTGAGCTCTGCAGGATCGCTCGGAGGAAAGTAGCCCCAAGAACCTGTTTACTGGCTGGCTCTAGATTGTTATATGAACAGCAAGTGTACTTCTACTGTGTACATTTGTGTATAAACTAGCAATATTGCTCTGCAACTTGTTTCTTTCACTTAAAAATGTATCTGGAACAGGCTGGGTGTGGTGGCTCATGCCTGTAATCCCAGCACTTTGGGAGGCTGAGGCAGGCGGATCATGAGGTCAGGAGTTTGAGACCAGCCTGACCAACATGGTGAAACCCCATCTCTACTAAAAATACAAAAATTAGCCTGGTGTGGTGATGTGCACCTGTAATCCCAGCTACTCAGGAGGCTGAGGCAGGAGAATTGATTGAACCCAGGAGGCAGAGGTTGCAATGAGCCGAGATCATGCCATTGCACTCCAGCCTGGGCAACAAAGCAAGACTCTGTCTCGAAAAAAAAATAAATAAATACATATATATATATATATGTATATAAAAATACATATATATAAATACATATATATGTATGTAAAAAATACATATATATATATATGGAACGTTTATCTGTGTCAGTAGCTGTCCTGTATTTCTCATAAGATATACTTTTCCCCAACAATTTAACTTTTCAGAAATTAGGAGATATATTTGAGAAGTATGGTTGCCAAAAAGTTTCCATTAAATGATTGAGGTATCTCAGAATCAAGAAAATACCACATGCATTTTTTTTAGGGTCTTAAAAAATAATATGAATTTGTTGTTGCTGTTAAAAATCAAAATAGTACCACCAGATTTTAAAAGAAAGGGAAAGCTCTGCAGTAGGGCATAAATGTTCAGACAGAATAGCGCTTTACTTGGAATACAAGCTGAAATAATTTTGCTAATAAAGGAGCAGAATACTCACAATTCAAAGTGCTGAAGCTAAAGAAGTCTCTGAGATTCTCAAACTAAGTAGCATTGGTAAATAAGGAAAGCACTGGTACGGACACAGGCCGATTGCATCCAGGTTTAATCTTGTAAACTATTCAGAATATATTCAACAATTATAATAAATATGCAAAAATATTATTATATCAAGAGTACTATCAAAACAAAATTAACTTGAAAAATACGAGAAAGCTGTCCTAAGAAGCAGTTAAGTGGCCAGGCATGAGACGGAGATGAGAAATCAACCAACTGGGTGTACCATCTCCAAAAAGATTGAGAATGCCTATTTTTAACGCCATATTTTATTCATGTTTAAGAAGAGCTATCATATTCTTACCTTCCTATCTGCTGTCAAACTTTCCACATTCAATAAACTTTTTAAAATTATGAGCACATTTAGTATCATATGAAAAGTGGAATTTTGGACCTAGATTCGTGAGTTAGAAATGACTTATCTCTCTCCTTGAAGGTTTTAGAAATATTATGCATTTAAGAAAACCTTTTTTTTTTTTCTTTTGCAGAAAGAGCTCCATAAAACATTAAACATGAAAAAATAGGCAAGATGTGCTGAGGGAAAACTTGACATCTTAAAATTAATTTTCCTTATAAAATGCATTTACTGTTTTCTCTCTAAAGCAATGAGGAGTTTTGTGGCCACTGTACAACTCTGTTTTGCCTCTTTTGATGGTTTCTGAGGTCCCTGGACTCCCTAAATTATTCTCTCTGAAATATGTTCTCTTTGGCAGAGTGGAATTTTTTTCTCACGGAAAGAGTTGGTGGTTTAAAAATACCTTTTTTGGGCACAGAATAAAATATTCATCAAACCCTGCCTCCTGATTTCCCAACATCTATTTATGAAAACCTGCTATTAAACGTCTTATGGTGACCCAAAAAAGTTCCCAGGTGACAGCAAAAATAACTGATTTATATTATAATTTTATATTCCCAGTCCAGCCTTTAGATATTCCACAAATCTTTATGTTTGTATAGAAAATGATCTCTGGAGTTTTCTTCCTTCTCAACTACTATTTATGCCATGAGCACACAATATTCAAGAACTGATGAGTCTTGGACTAGAATTCACTGCAGAGAGTAGTTTAGGATACAGCTTGCAAAATTTCATAGAGTAAATCCCAGAAGCTCTCCACCCAATGTCATTCCTGACAAATGAAGAAAATATAGGTTCTTTGGAAGAAAAAGATCTGATTTGTAAAGCTAGCTGAGCCAACATCTTCAAAGTAAGAGAGACAGCCAGCGACTCACTATTCATAGGCATATTTTATACCCTTGAATCGTGTGGTTTCTCTGCTGGTGAGTAATGAAAGCCATTTGGTTTTTCTGTCCAAGTAATAACAAGTCTTGTTCAAGGAAACTAGTTTTATTTAAAGCTTTGAGATTGTTTTTCTTGTTTTCTTGGCTTAAAAAAGTCGGCATTGAAACACTCTTACTTCTTTCTTTACTATAAAAAGGAGAAAACTGCTTATTCTTTCTGAGTCCTCTGTGGAATTTGTATTCATGTAGGAAGAAATTTGCATCCCTACACCAATGTCTAGCTTGTTTTTAAATTTTTTTTATTTAGCAGACATGTATATATAGAGTCTGCACCAAGCACTTTACACTTATGAACTTCATTAATCCTTAGAATACTCAGATAATATTTTCTTGATAATTTCTTCTTTTCCCCAAAATTCAAGGTAGCAGTGATTTTTTGCTGCAGATAGGGCTGCAATTCATTTTAAGCCTTTTTGTCTTTTAGAATCATCCTAAGAAGATAGAAATGAAGAAAGGTAAACCTCTAAAATATGATTTGAGGATCAATGTCAGTAGAGAAATAACAGACCAAAGCATCCAAAAAAAGGAAATATTTAACTTTGATAGAGCTTATAGTTTGAGAAATTTATATAAAAACAGACTAACTCCCAACCATATAAGCTAAACAGCTGGTATTTATCAAAACTTCAGAAACTTTTGTCACAAATATACCATGAAAGGCAATACTACAGATTATATACTAAAGTTAATAGAGTGGCGTGAATACTGTTTTCACAATGCTCATTAAAGCATTTAGAGAAAATATCACCATGTTATACAATACTGCCCTACATGATAGAAGACCAAGATCTTAATTTGGTCTTTCAGCGCTTATACGTGTCTTTTTAATACATATCTAAAAACTTGTCTTTTAAATACATATGTGTCTTTTAAATACATATTCTTAAGATATATCATTTAAATACAGAAATGGAAATAATAACACTTCCCTTAATGAAAACTGGGGGCTGGGCAGAAGAATCCCTGAAATCTCTGCAGTATGATCTAACATCTTATCACTCATCTCATGCATCAGTGTAACCTCATCTACCACAGCATTCCCCAAAGTGTGATTCACGGCATGCTAGATTTACATGAAAATAAAGCATTCCAAGATACACATGTTTCAGAAATGCTTCACATTATATGGTCCTCTTGGAGATGCACAACACAGGCTCTGAGAAGCCCTGCAATAAATGACCTTGCATGATTTATTTAACCTAGCCTTAGTGTTCCAAGAAAGTGACTGGACCGCTGGTTTATCTAATAGACTGTGGACAATCAGATTTAAGATATGAGGACAAGACATTGCAGAGAATAAAGTTAGAACCTGCATTTAGGAGCAGGTGGGGATGGTTTCTGTAGTGAAGTTGTTCTAGTTTGGTTCTTAGGTGCAGAGATTGGGTTTCTCATCCTTCTCAGTTCATGACCCATTTTCACAATGGTCAAAGCAAGGCTCCTCTCTGCTATTGTTTTTAATTCAGCCCTGTTTTAAATGTACCTAAATTTGTTTTAATCAGATATAGTAAGACATACAGACACAGAAATAACCATTATAAGGAGGGAAGTCTTACTCTCACAAATCCAGGACCACATTGGGAGGCACAGGGCTAGTGGGGAGGCAGAGTCAGGGGCGGAATGTGGGCAAAAGGCTTTATTGAGGTTCTTGCAGGAAGGGAAGGTAAGACAAGGTAAGTGGGCTTAAGATTGGCCAGTGTGAGTAATTTCAGTTGACTCCAGGGCTTAGAGGCTATAGATGGCCCGGGGGTGATTAGGGCAGGTGGATAGTGGCCCAAGGAGTACGTTCCCTGTGAGTGCCCAAGAAAGGAGGTGGTTTGGACTATGGGCTTCAAATTACTTGGCTTACATATGACAGGTGTACTCTCTGGCAAGTTATTTGCTATGTCTGGGAGTTAGCCAGCCCTGGGAGAGGCAATCTCTCTGGGGTCAGCGAGGCCTCAGATGTCAAAATCTATAAGAATCAAAAGATATGCTTAATACAATCCCTAATTTTCACTGTCATGCTCCTCCCCACAATACAAACCCATTCTAAAATATTTGAGATATATATATATATGTGTGTGTGTATATATATATATCCTTGAAAATGTAAATACATATCCTTGGAAGTATAAACATCTTTGCAAAATATGAAGTGAGTTTCATGAATATATGTGATTTTAATTTATATAAATAGCATTGTGCTATATATCTCATTCTATTTCTTACTTTTTTCATTCAACACTTTTGAAGATACAGCCACGTTGCAGTGTAACTATCTAGTTTTGTCATGTAGCATCTAGCTGAGGTATAATTTTTTTAGGCTGTATTTGATTTATCCAACCCTTAGTAGAAGACTCTTGGTTGCTTCCAACTCCTTACCAGGAACAATGTTTTAATGTTCTCTTACATGAGAACGTCTCTGGACTGTAACTACTGTGTCAAAGAGCAGATGCACACTTAATACACACACATATGGCAACTTTGCTCTCCGGAATGGCCAAGCCAATTTATACCCAAGTCAGTCATACCTAAGGGTCCTCATTTCCCCATGTGCCCTGACATGGCTGTTATCATGAGATTCTAGCTTTAAAACATTGTACCAGACATAGGCAGCACAAGATCGGCCACCCTGCATTTGGTTCCCCTCTTAAGATTATCCCAAGTTGCCCTCTGTGCCACAAGACTGAATTGTGAAAGCACCAAACTTAACTTCATGTGGCTTCACCACAGGCTCAAAAGGCTCAATGTGATCTCAAGTTGGGTCTGCTTTCTTGATGACATAAACTCCAACTATGGCTTGGGATTTCAGAGAACAAAACCATGGTTTCACCCTTAGAAGCATGATAGAGTTTATTAAGGAAGGACCCAAGAAGAATGGGGAATCATATTGTAAAGATAATAGAGCATCTTCGTGAGTTACGTTAAAAAAAATTAGTGAAATTATTACAAACCCTTCAAATAGAAAGGTAATTTAAGGCCTGTGTATGGAATAGTCTGACTTTAGGAATCATATTCACTCAGGAAATCAAGAAAAAACTGGAGTAGTTTGAAAACTATGACTCATTCTTGCACTTAGGACATGAGCAGTTGAAAAATATAAAGAAAAGTCAAAATCAATTAATCTGTAGAAGGAGACAGATTTCCTTCAAAGGAAAATTGAGGTCTCAGATGGCAAGATGGGCTGATTTAGAAAGACGATGATGGAACAGAGGGGATGTTTTGCATGTTACCGCACCACAAAGAATGAATTGGGCCCAGTGAAATAAAACAGAAAAAGCAAGGCAAGATTGGAGAGAGATGGCTGGAAAGACTTCCCAGAAATTGCTGCAATCCAGGAAATGCTTGAGAAGTCCCTTGTTAACCCTGCAGATAAAAGGTCTGTACTAAAGACAGTTGGGGGAACCACCCTTGCAGACTGGAACCACTGGACCATGGAGCCAGACAAATCTGGATTGATATAAGAGTGGAAGACTGAGTTTCAGGATGATGCAGTCATTATGGGGTGAGATGAGATAGGGCTCGTGTCCTGAGAGAGTGCATTTATCAATTTATGGAATTGCTATTTATGGGACTCCATGGGAAGATGCTGCAAAGATGAGACCAACAACAAGAGCACAACAGAGGTCAATAATAGATTGAGACCAGCCCTACATTGGATGCTAGTCTGATGGGAGACATCTTCTAGTTGGGATGATCTGACACAGGAAACTGGGGATGGTGATGATTGGTGTACAATGGGTGCTTTGGGCACACTCAGACCTCGTTAATTTTCTCTAAGAGACAAAATCAAGAGGAATAAGTACTTTTAAATGTCTGTGATAGAAATCAAAGAAAAAGTGAAAAGGAGAAAAACATTTAACTGCAGCCGTAAGTGGAAGCCCTACATGGTTAGAGAAGGAAATAGATGCTTAGGATACAGGTTAAACTGTTAGAAACTCACTGAGCCTTCCTGAGAGGAGTAGGTGAAGAGAAAAGCGAATGAGACACCAACAGCAGATCGCACCTCTATTTAAAAATGTGGAGCAGAAAGAAATGCTATAACACACAAACTCTGGGAAAAGATGGAGCTAAGATGAGGCACTTCCGCGGCCAAGGCAGCCGAGGTCCTGTGTGGCCCAGAGCACTGAGATGTCCAGGTGTGGACTCACTGGGCCAGACTTACATGGTCAGGGGTCCTCAGTGGGCCCTAGGACACTGACTTGAGAAAATCAACCATAGCTTCAGTTGATTAATCGGCTAAAGGCTGAAATAAATGTGGATATGAAGAGAAAATCTTCCCTAGCAGTGTGCCTTGGCACTCAAATGTTTACCAACTCCAACACCCACGAGAGGGCTCAAGAGCACCCAAGAGCACCCCTCAACACCCACAGCCTCGTCGTCATGGTGCCCAGCAGGACACAGCCCACCAAGCCCCAACCCTGTCTGCTTCAACCACCACACAAGGCCCAAATCCCAGGTCACCCTAAACACCCAGCTCTCATCCCCACGTAGTGCATGAAACACTTTTTCATTCCCTTCCCTCACTCCCCATCTCAGTCTCCCTTCAGCAAACAATCCTAACTCCTTACTGTCTTCCCTGAACAGCCCCTCACCTTCCCACTGTGGTGGGTACCTGGCTTTCCCTTGACCAGGCCTCCCCAGCAGTCTTCCCACTGGGCGTAGGGGAGGGACAGGAGTCCTCCTCATTCCTTGCCAAAATCTCCAGATCATTGTTCCCCAACCCCTCCCTGAAACTCCCAGTTCCTGTGACTCTCCTGCAGGATAAACCATCCGGTGACTCCTCCCATTCAGACTTCCCCGTGGCTCCGTTCTTTGAAGAGCTCAGCACTGGGCTCCTTGTCTTTCTCTCCACCCACTTCTCCCATCATTATTCTTAGAGATTCCCTTCTAAACCCCAGCCTCTCAGCTCCTTGGCCTCCTCCCCTGCACTGACCATCTCCTTTGCAAACTTCAGCCACCCATGCCCATGGCTGAAGTTCTTGTCACCGATGATTGCACCCCTCCATGCTCACGATTGCAAGCATTCTCATCCCTTGCCTTAGGATTTTCCATGAATATAAACATGTCATCTGTGAATAACAATAATTTATTTCTTCCTTTCCAATCTATATGCCTCCTAGTTATTTTTCTTTCTTTATTGCCTTGATTTGGAATTCCAGTACAATGTTGAAGACTTAATGCTGAACAGTACACTTTATGCTTCGTGTGTTCCCAGATCATCCACTCTAATAACACAAGCAGAGGGAGAGAGAAGGAGGATGACCATTATCAGGAATGAAAGAGGTGACATCACTATAGATCAGAAAGGCCTTAAAAGATAATAAGAAAATATTATGAATAATTTTTGCCAATAAATTTGATTACTTAGATAAAATGGAAAAAATTCTTGAGAGATACAAATTATCAAAATGGCACAAGGAAAAAATAGAAAATGTGAAAATATCTATATAAACTAAAAAAATGTAATTCATAATTTAAAATCTTCCTGCAATGAAGGTCCAGAGGGTGAATTATTTCAAATATTTGAGGAAGAAATAATGCCTCTACACATAAGAAAGGGGACAGAAACAGTTCTTACTTTTTGAAGCCAATATTATCTTGATATATCAGAAACAGAAAAGAGAATAAATAAAACTATACTCCAATATCCATCATGAACATAAAGGTAAAAATTCTTAATAAAATCCAGTCTAATCCAACAGTAAAAAAGGGTAATACACCATGACCAAATGGAGCTTATCTCAGGAATCCAAAATTGGTTTAACATTCAAAAATCAAATGATGTAATTTACCATGTTGACAGAGTTAGAGAAAACTCATATGATCATCTTAATAGATGCAGAAAAAGCATTTGGCAAAATTCAATACCCACATGTAATTTTTTTTTTTAAATTCTCAGCAAACTAGGAATAGAAGAAAATTTCTACCTGATAAAGGACACCTATGAAAAACTTACACTAACATCATACTCAGTAGTGAAAGACTAAATGCTTTCTGAAATACCTGAAATAAGACAAAGAAGTCCATTCTTGTCCAACATTGTGCTGGAATTCCAAATCAGGACAATAAAGAAAGAAAAATAATTAACAGGCCTATAGATTGGAAAAAAGGAAATAAATTATTTTTATTCACAGATGACATGTTCATGTACATGGAAAATCCTAAGAAATCTACAAAAAAAGAAGTTTCCCAGAGCTAATAAGTGAATTTAGCAATGTCCCAGCATATGAGATAAATATGCAAATATTAACTGTACAATATTCCTATAAATAGTAATGAACAGCTAGAAATCTGAATTTTAAATTTACCATTTGCAATATCATCAAAGGTATAAAATACTAAGAGATAAATTTCACAAAATATGTGTAAGACCTGTATACTACAAAACACAACTGGGAGAACTTTTAAAAGATCTAAATAAATGCAGAGAAATACCATCTCCATGGATGAGAAGACTCAATATTAAGATGTCACATCTCCCCAAATTGAGCTATAGATTCAATGCAATCGGAATTTTTTTGTTTTTGTTTTTTGTTTTTTGAGACGGAGTCTTGCTCTGTCACCCAGGCTGGAGTGCAGTGGCGCAATCTCAGCTCACTGCAATCTCTGCCTCCTGGGTTCACGCCATTCTCCTGCCTCAGCCTCCCAAGTAGCTGGGACTATAGGCGCTCGCCACTACACCGGGCTAATTTTTTGTATTCTTTAGTAGAGACGGGGTTTCACTGTGTTAGCCAGGATGGTCTCGATCTCCTGACCTCATAATCCGCCCGCCTCAGCCTCCTAAAGTGCTGGGATTACAGGCGTGAGCCACTGTGCCCGGCCGCAATCGGAATTTTTTTAAAGGAGGAGTTTTTGATAAAATAAGGACAAGTTGATTCTAAAATTTATATGGAAATGCAAAGACCTGTAATAGCCAAAGAAATTTTGAAAAAAAGGAACAAAGTTGGAGGACATGCACTATCTGATTTCAAGACTCACAGTAATCAGGACAATGTGCTATTGGCACAGGATAGAATGATAGAACGTGATAGAATCTAGAAATAGAATTTCAACCAAGTTAGTAAGGTCATTTAATGGGGAAAGGAAAGTGTTTCCAATAAGAGGTGCTAGAACTAATGGATATCCATATGAGCTTTATATAATCTTGTACTCTCAGCACTTAGAGCAGAACAAGGCACAGTGCAGGCTGCTTGTTGAATAAACGAATAAAAGAACAAATAGCTATATGAAGACTAGTTTAGGCTGTGTCTGTGCAACGCAGCCTTCTCTCCAGGCAGAGGGGCAATGGGCTCCCAGTACCATGCAGTGCAGGAAAGTCATGAGATATATACTACTTAACTAACACACAGAAGAGTACATTGGTGAGTGGTATTTCTTTATACCCCTGGCAGAAGAGAGGGCCCCTCTACACTTAAAGCTACTTCTACCTTAGGGGCACTTCCATGGGGCCTAGGAACAGAGGATCACTGGGACCACCAGTGGTGATATGAGCTACAGAAAAAATATTCACTTGCTGCAAATTCCTCCAAGAACTTCAAAAAATATACCCACTTTTCTCTTGGCCCACAATTATACAGGTACCCCCATATTCCTTGGGGCCTAAATTAGGTGATCTCTCTACCTCACACAGTTGTGTGAAGTTGAACATTTAAAGTGACTTACTCTAAGGCAGGGGTCCCCAACCCTCGATCCATGGACCAGTACCAGTATCAGTCCATGGCCTGTTAGGAACTGGGCTGCACAGCAGGAGGTGAGCTGTGGGCAAGCAAGCAAAGCTTCATCTGTATTTACAGCTGCTCCCCATCACTCACATCACTGCCTGAACTCTGCCGCCTGTCACATCAGTGGCGGCATTAGATTCTCAGAGGAGCATGAACGGTGTTGTAACTACACATGCCCAGGATCTAAGTTGCATGCTCCTTATGAGAATCTAATGCCTGATGATCTGTCACTGTCACCACCAGATGGGACTGTCTAGTTGCAGGAAAACAAGTTCAGGGCTCCCACTTATTCTATATTATTGTGAGTTTTTAAATTATTTCATTATGTATTATAATGTAATAATAATAGAAATAAGGTTCACAATAAATCTAATACACTTGAATCATCCCAAAAGTATGCCCCCTACCCTGGTCCCTGGAGAAATTGTCTTCCAAGAAACCAGTCCCTGGTGCCAAAAAGGTTGGGGACCGCTGCTCTAAGGTACTACGACTGTGACTCCCAAAGTCACACTCAATGTCATTTGGAAAATTCCTGCAAAAGTTGTTAACCAATGTGGAAATGAGAGGAGAAACGGTCATTTCAGCTGAACAGAACAGGAGTTGGAGACACTCTAATCATCCCAGATAATTTCTATTGTATATTTATAAATTTGTCTTTTCTATAATTGGATTTGCTCAGTAATAACAATGAAGTCCCCTAGTTCTTTAATTAGTTAGTACTTTTAACCCCCATGGATATTAAGATATCAAAAAGCTGAATTTGAAATGCAGATCTGAGCTGTAATGTATTCATCCCAGCACGCTGTGCAATTTTGCATTTATGTCTTTTGTTGTGTGGATGATGTTGTGTGGATAACAATGAAGATGAAATCTTAGTGCCAACTACCTTGTATATATAAAAATCTTTCCCTCTCTCTCTTTTAAATTAATCATGGAAGTGCTAAAGCCAACTTTTTCTGCATTTCTCAAAAGAGACTGATGATCCTCAACACAGGCACACAGAAGATACAAACACACACATAAATACATCCACATTTAGAGACAATTTGTTAAAACCAATTGAGGGTCATTTTTTTTTTTTCTTTGGCAAAATGAATACTTTGGAGAATTCCTTAAAATAAACATTAAAAATTGCACTGATTTTGCATTAAAGTAACAAAAGTTCAATTTATATGTAATGTTTTAAGGATACCTCAACATGTAAAGACAGATATGCTAGTAAAGATTCGACAATTACTCCTATATACGGCATCACAATTTTTGCCATAACAACAGTATAATTTCCAGGAAGAGTCCGTTCAGAGGGCCACCTGAGCCCCAGTCTCCTTTCCAATTCTGCAATGAGCCCATACGTTTGCTGATTACCCTGCAGGTCTTGGATCCAACTTAACATTTGGTTGGTGGCAGTTGTAGAGGAAAACGTGGCACAGCAGATTGGAAATTTGCAAACCTCCTGGAAAAGCTATTTGCTAAGCTTGTGTCGAATATGCCTGAGTAGGCTGTGGCAGCTGCAAAATCTAGGCGCCCGGGGTGCAGATGGTGTTCCTGTCACGTGGCCAAGGATTGGCTGGATCCTTCACATCACAGAGCCCCTCAGCCAGCAGGGCTGGGTCCTTCCTGTAGGGCACTTGCATCCCACTCCATCCACTGCCACTGCCACCGCCACTGCCACTGCCACTGCCACCCAAGGCTGTGCTGTTGACACAGGCATGGTGAAAGAGAAGGGTACAGAAGGTCAGGTTTCTTGTGCCCCTGCATTTACTGCAACAACAAGCTATGACATGGGCTTGGAAGGAGCATGCTTTCCCAGCAGCACCTAGAATACTTAGAAAACTCTTAGTTACTACCCAAAATAGACACTTCCCTCCAGCAGTGCAAATCCTTCCCCATCCCACTCAAAAGGTATCAACTGTCTCATCTGGCACTTCTGACTCCTGCCAATCTGGATTTTCTGCCTTCCTAATTCTGCACAGAACTTCAGCTTCTAGCAAGCCTTTCTGGCTTCTTCACACACCTCATAATATTCTTCTACATTGTGGCTTGTCAGTACTCACAGTCTCTTTGATTTATTCAATCAGCCATTGATTCACATATTCATTCCATAAATATTTACTGAGCATCTACTATATGCCAGGTGCTGGGGAGGCAATTGTGAGAAAGCCCTACAACGGTAAATAAGATAAACAAGGTCCTGCATTGAAAACTTTCCATCTAATCAGGAAGATCAGCAAACAGGCACATAAGGGGAAAGATAAAGAAATGAAGATGTTACAGGGGCACACAGTAAGATTCTTTAGCAGATTTGCAAGTCACAGAGGCTTCATGGAAGAGCTAATGTCTAAACTGAAGCTAAAAGATGAGTGGGCCTTAGGCAGGTCCAGAGTAGCATGGTGAGGGTGGGTTTGAGAAGGGAGTGACCCGCAGGGAGACGAGGGGCTCCAGAGACCATATCCTAGCAAACTAGAACAAGTGCCAGAGAGGAACTGGGGTTCTACTCGTGTGTGTTTCTTTTCATATTGTTTTGTGTGTGCTTTTGAATTTATGTCTGCATTCTATCTCATATATTGTTTTATCCTCCCTATAAGGGCCAATTTTTAACACAGAGCTTAGTAAGTACAGGTGATGCTACATAACATGTTAGGGAATCGATTACAGCTATTTGCTAATTTGTTGAGGCAGGACGATCTTTCTATAGCTTGCCATGTGCTGTCAGTCAGGCTGCCTGGCAGCAAAGGACTCAGCCTGGGCCCCTGGTTACAGAAGGGACTGCCTTGTGCTTAGAGAATGATGTCCAAATGATGGCCATGTCCTTTGTTCTGGAATAACTCCGTCTCGAATAAAAGATATTCCCATCTCCCCTGACTTTTTGGGATGTAACAATAATTCACACTCCAGTGCAATAGAGAAGAAATGGAAAGGAGTTGATTGGCGGGCATTTAATAATTCATTAATGGACATTTCTCAGATGTTAGCTTTCTGGGTCTCTGGGCAGGATTCAACACTGAAACCACTCCTTCCTCTTCAAAGCACCCTTCCCTCTTGGCTTCTGAAATGCAACACCCTTCTGCACCTCCTCTTGCTGCTCCTTCTCAGTCATCTTTAAAGGTTCATCTTCTTCCACTCAGCCTTCAAATGACAGGAGGTCTCAAGGCTCATTCGCAGATCACCTTATTGTCTCACTCAATGTTTTCTTCCTTGGAACTTTCTTAAATCCCGTTTTCCCAGTGATCAGCTCATGGGTGATTACTAACAAATGTGTAGCTTCAGCTGAAGAAGGCTCAGGCAGTTGTCATGTTTTGGCTGCTTAGCATCCAAACCTCTTTCCTATTCATGGAGAATTCCTCTTCTTGCAAGTCTTCATAGGGAGCAGAGCTTCACTGCACAATAGGAGGTGGAGGTGTTGTATAATAAGAGCTTCCCCAGCATACAGCACAGCTAGGACATAAGCAAGAAACCCAGGCTCAGCCAATCAAAGGTTCATTTAGAGACTCAGTCTAAATCTGTCCAGGTGACAAAGTGAGGATGACAGCTGGGACAACAGCCTCCACAGATCAGCTCTGGGGTGTCTGTGATGTAAGATGCCACATCCTGTGTTCAACAGCAGCTGCAGAGGAAATAGCAGTATCTTCCTGTCACCTGACTGCTCCAAGGTGGGATATTGGCCCAGGTTCTGGACATATAGCTTCCTTTTGACTCTTCCTGCCCACTTCACAAGCGTGGCTCTTTAGGCCTCCTGGTGATTCAGTGGGCTACCCAATATCTGTTCAGCAAATCCCTATTCTGCTCAAATAAGCCAACATCAGTATCCATTCTGGTGATGGTGGCCCAACTCAGAGAAAAGTTCCCAGCTGGCTCTGTTCTATTCCATCTTCATACCCAGTTACCCTCCATCAGCTGTTTTCAAGATGTAGTCCTGTCTTCGTCCATTTTTTACTGCTATAACAGAGTACCACAGACTGGGTATAAAGAAAAAGAAAAATATCTCTGGGTATAAAGAGATTTCTTTTATACAGAAGAGAGATTTCCTTGATTCAAGGTTCTGGAGGCTGGCAAGTCCAAGATCAAGGGGCCACATCTGGTGAGGACCTTCATGCTTCATCACAACATGGTAGAAGGCATCCCATGATGAGAAAAGGCAAGGGAGGGCAAAAGTGCATGACACACTCTGTGAAAGAAAGAGAAACAGGAGCAGAGCTCATCCTTTTATTAGGGGCCCACTCCTACAATAACTAACCCGCTCCCACGGTAATGGCATTAATCTATGCGTGAGGGCAGAGCCCTCACGACCCAATCACCTCTTAAAGTCTCCACCTTCTAATATTATTACATTTGCAATTAAATTTCTACACAAGTTTTGCGAGGAACATTTAAATAGCAGGTCCCCAGGCACCTGGGGGTTGCTGAGGCACTTTCAGGAGGTCTGCAAAGTCAAAATGATTTTCATTAAATTCATAAAATCACTAAGACATTATTTGTCTTTTTCACAGTGTTGACATTTCCAGCAAGGATACAAACAGTAGTGTGAGGCTGTGGCATGGAGCTGTAACCATAGCATCGTGTTCTTCACCATCGTGCCCTTGCAGAAAAATAAAATAAAATAAAAATTTAAAAGCCAGTTTTGTTTAGGAATATCCTTTTTGAAACAGTAAGGAATATTAATTTTATTAAATCTTCACTCTTAAATACACAAAATGTGAGTGCTGCTGCCTCACATTCTGCCCAAGGCGCCCACCATCTGTTCACAGAGCTTACGAGTCCCCATTACTGTGGGCTGTGGGTAGTGCCCTGGCTCAGTGAGGGCCCACACCGTAGACAGTTCTGTGTTTTCACTCCCTGGTCCTTGCAAGCCAAGACAAGAGCCTTTTCCCTCTTAAAAAGACCCTAAGTCCTTCCACTCCTTCCTCCCCTAACCAAGTTGCCTTTCACCTTTTGCTCACCCTTCCTAACACTGGTCCTAACTAGTTCTTGAGAGCAGAAAAGCTCACTCTGCAGACACTCAACAGAAATCCTTATCTGACCTTAAGCTTTGCTGTATTTTTTTTGTTGTTGTTGTTATTGTTTCTATTTGGGGTGGCCTGGAGGAAGAGAAACCACTACATAGGACCCAAAAGTAGAAGGGTAGAAAAATGCACAGAAAGCAGACTAATATTTCAAATAACACTTAGCTGCACTTGCAATTCAGAACCCTGACTGTTCAGATGGTCTGTGGACACTCCTCTCAGCCCCTGACCCACAGCCAGCCTACCCTGGATCCACCTCCTTCTACCTGGAACATTCCCCTCACTTGATGCTTAGCTATCTCCTGCTTTTAACTCAAATCCCACTGAACTTAAAAACCACTTTCTCAAAGAGGTTTTCTTCCATGTTTCAATCTAAATTAGGTCACCTCCTCTGCTACAATAACCTGTCCTTTCCCTTCATAGATAGCATTCATCATAATTTTAATTTTATATTTATCTGTGTGTGTTTGTTTATTATTTGTCTCTCTCAGTAGATCATGGCCACCAGGAGGGCAGGACCATGTCTGTCCTGCTCCGCACTATATACCCAACAAGGAAGTGCTCAATATTAATTTATTTTAAAAATCAAGGAGAATAGGACTATAACTAGTAGTCGTTTTAGACCTTTCATTTTTCTAATGTATACATTTACAGCCACAAATTTCCCTCTAAGCCCTGCTTTAGCTGCATTCTATAAATGTTGATAGGTTGATAAATTGTATTTGCATTATCATTTCAGTTTAAATACTTTCTAACTTCACTCTTGATTTCTTTAGTGATACATAGATTATTTAGAAGTATATGGTTTAATTTCAATATTTTGAGTTCCTAAATTTTATATTATTGTCGATTTCTAATATAATTACATGGTAATCAGAGAACATACTTTATATAATTTCAATTATTTGACATGTATTGAGACTTGTTTTATGTTTTATGGCACAGCATAGGGGCTGTATTAGTGAACACAGCATACACACCTGAAAAGAATATAGATTCTGCATTTGTAAGACGTAGTGTTCTATATCATTTAGGTCAAGGTGGTTGATGGTGTTGTTTAGATCGTTTACAACTTTATTGCTTTTCTGTCTAATTGTTTTATCAATTGCTGAGAGATGGGATTATACTTCATGTATTTTGAAGTTCTGTTATTAGGCACATACACATTTACATTTGCTGTGTCTTCCTGGCAAGCTGATCTGATCATTATGAAATGTCTCTTTTTTATCTCTGGTAATATCTTTTGTCTTAAAGTCTGTTTTGTCTGTATGTTCCTCTCTCTTAAGCTGATGTAAAATAGCACCATTTAAACTTCCACTTTTCTACATTCTCCCTCAATTTTTATCTCTATCTTGTTCTCTAATATCAATGTGGAGCTGAAACAAATTAGAAAAGAGACATGAAGCAAAAAGATTATTTTCTCTAATGCTGAAAGGAGAGGTATAACCAAGAGGCTGGTCCAGCTCCCATTTTCATCTCTGATGCAGCCACCACTCACCAAAGAGATAAGCTGCACAGCCTCCCTGTTCCTCAGGCTTTCCTCTGTAAGTTTTTCCCCTGGATCATGAAAAGCAACTCTACCAATTTCTAACATTTTTATGTGTTTGACTTTATTAAACTTGGGGTTTTCAATAATGCATGAAAAAGAAATCATTTCATGGCTAATAAAGCAGTTGGAAGACAAACATTTTGACTAGAGCATCTAACTGTGAACACAATCGATGCAACTTTAACAAGCATTTCAGTCTACTACAGATTCAGGGGAGACTTTCATAGCACTCTGAGGAGACCAGGTGCAAGGTTAACTGTGATTTTTCTTCTGTCTGAACTTTTTAGAACATCTATTCCTGTTACGGAAAAGAGCTGGCAATATCGATTTTTAGACGATAACCCAGAAGACCCACAGAAGTTCCTCTAAACATTCTAGTTAATGAAGACTTGGGGGTTTTATTTTTTTCACTAAATTGCTATAGTTCGATTGCTGGAGGAACCTATTGCTAGTCTTAGATTATTTTCAGTCTTCTTGAAAATCACTAATGTCAATACTGTATGCCTAATGTCATTAAAAATAAATCCAAACCAGCTTCCACATGGCATGGACCTTAAATATCATATCTTATTATCATAGGTACCTTCGTGAATGTTTATGACAGGCAGCTACCTAGATGATGGGATTTGAGAGGGCCACAAAAGCCCTAACACCATAGCAAACTGTCCCTCATCAGTTACTCTTTTGAGTGAGACATTTTCTTCAGAAGGCTCTTGTTAGAGCTCACCTGCCACCTCTGCACAAGCAACATTAAAATGTAGTAACATGTCGAATGTTTATCTGATCAGTTAGTGGTTCACCCTGCATGGGTCCCCATCACACTGCAAAGAGTTTTTGCCTGTAAATCCCCCTCTGTTTAGTGCTTGGCTCTTCTTGCTAGGTAGCTCTGTGGTTTCCACTCTCACCACAAAACAGAAAATGTGAAAATGCCAAATATACATCTCCAGCCCTGGCCTCTTTTTCCAAATAATGCATTCCCATCTCTGGCTTCCAGATGGTCATTCTCACTAGGCTACAATTAGCTGAAACCTAACTGCAATGGCTAATTTTGTATCGACTTGACTGAGCTAAAAGATGCCCAGATATCTGGTGAAACATTATATCTGGATGTGTTTCTAGGGGTGTTTCTAGAGAATATTTGCATTTGAATTGTCAGACTGAATAAAGAAGGTGGTCCTCACCAATGTGGGTGGACATCACCCAATCTGTGGAAGGCCTTAATAGTACAAAAACAGGAAGGAAGGGTAAATCCTCTCTCTCTCTCTCTCTCTTTAGTTAGGACATCCATCTCCTTCTATTGCCAGACATCAGAACTCCTGGTTCTCAGGCCTTCGGATTTTGGGATTTACACTAGTGGTCCCCCTGGGTTCTCAGGTCTTCAGCCTTAGATGAATTATACCACCAGCTTTCCTGGTTCTGCAGCTTGCAGATTACATATCTTGGGACCTCTTGGCTGCTGTAATCACACAAGTCATAATAAATCTATCTATCTATCTATCTATCTATCTATCTATCTATCTATCTATCTATCCATTCATCCACCTATCCCATTGGTTCTGTTTCTTTAGATAACTCTGATGAACACACTAACTTTCCAAAACAAAATTCATTATCACTTCCACACTAATAAGCCCTAATTTATGCAGTGAATTATCATTTTTTCAGTCAAAATAGGACTCCCTTCCTCTTCTCTCATTGAGGAATCCACAAAACTCCATTTCTTCCTTTCCAGGTCTAGTATCCCCCAACAATAAGAAAGCAGGAGTTCTGAGGGACAAGCGGTGAGTGGACAAGAAGTCAGTAAGTGTGAGAAATGCCTTCTATGGGCCAGACATCATATCAGGCATGAAGACCCAAAAGGCTTATGGCCTTAGAGAATGACTAGTAAATCCTCAAATACATCTGGGGTGCCACTGTGGGGCCCAACAACTGGGTTACAGAGAAAGCATCCTGAAGGAAGTGATGCTTCCATTAAGGGCTGAAGGCAGGATAGGAATTAGCCTGCTGAATGGAGGCATAAAGGCACCTTAGGCAAAGGAACAGCATGAGCAAAGGCATGAAGGCAAAATCATGATGGCAGCATGGTTCTGAATCTTTTTGTTTTAGACAGAGTCTCTCTCTGCCACCATCCTGGAGTGCAGTGGTGCAATCTCTGCTCACTGCAACCTCCACCTCCCAGGTTCAAACCATTTTCCTGTCTCAGCCTCCCAAGTAGCTGGGGCTACAGGCACGCACCACCACGCCCAGCTAATTTTGGAATTTTTAGTAAAGATGGGGTTTCACCATGTTGGCCAGAATGGTCTCGATCTCTTGACCTCATGATCCACCCACCTCAGCCTCCCAAAGCGCTGGGATTACAGGCATGAGCCATCTTGCCTGGCCATTTCTGAATCTCAAAGATCAAATTGCAGAGTGGACAATGTGGTGATGTGGAGGTGGCAGGAATTGAGACTGATGAAGCAGCCAGTGATCAAATTATGAAGGACCTATTGATACACCCTTGCAATTTTTCTTATAAAAACCAAAGTTGTAAGCAATAAGATTACAAATTCATATTGGCATTTTGGATAGAGACCTCTGGAAGTGGTGTGAAGCAGTGAGAGGAGAACAAGACTGGAGGCAGGGAAACCATGTGTGATAGATTGAATTATCAGTCCTAATTCTTCACTTCACTATAGTAACATTACACATCCACACCTCTTCCATGGCCTCATGGTGGGTGCCATTCATTTCCCACATGTTGACTTTGGACTCAATTTGGCCAGAAGGATATTAGCAGGCATGGCACAGGTAGAGATTTGAAATGTGCCTGCATGTTTGAGCTAATGCACTTTTACTCCTGCCTTCCACCATGAGAAGAACATGTCGCTGCCTGCCTCTGGTGTCAATAATTCCAGAAAGATGACAGACAAATGGGGCAAACTTAAACCCAACATGCAGCTGGGACTTGAGGCAAGTCCAGCCAAGCCCAATCCAAGGTCATTGAACCACAACCAACTTGTAGGCACTCAGATGAGGAAGAAATGTTTGTCGTTGTAAATCCCCAGGTTTGGGGGTGGTTTGTTTCAAGAATTATTGTTAAAACAACTAATTTACATACCAGTTAAGAAGGTATTGAAAGAGAAACAAAAAGAAAAAAGAAAAAAATGAATAAGAGGATGATAAGGACTTAAAATAGGGTAATGGCAATAAAGATAAGAAAGAAGTAAATTGATGAAATGCCTAAGAGGTAGACTCTAGAAGACATGGTAAGCCAGGCACGGGGCTCATGCCTGTAATCCCAGCACTTTGGGAGGCCAAGGAGGGCAGATCATAAGGTCAGGAGTTTGAGACCAGCCTGGCCAGTATGGTGAAACCCCCGTCTCCACTAAAAATACAAAAATTAGCCAGGCATGGTGGCACACACCTGTCATCCAGCTACTTGAAAGGCTGAAGCAGGAGAATTGCTTGAACCTGGGAAGCAGAGGTTGCAGTGAGCCGAGATCACACCACTGCATTCCAATCTGGGTGACAGAGCGAGACTCTGTCTTGGGAAAAATAAATAAATAAATAATAAAAGACAGGGTAACTGATTGGATATGGAAAGTAAGTCAAGGAAGCCTCATGTGATCCTAGCTGAGACAACTGAATGGATGGAGAGAAATGTCACCCACTGAGTTGAGGGATGTAAGAGGGATGAAGAAGAAGCATATTTGGTTAGAAGATGATAACTCTAGTTTTGATATGGGGAGCTTGAGCAACCTGTCGGGTATCCAAGTGGAGATGACTGGAAGTCTATTAGAAAAGAGGGAGAGGGATGGCCAGGCTTGGTGGCTCAAGCCTGTAATCCCAGCACTTTGGGAGGCCAAGACAGGCGGACCACGAGGTCAGGAGATCGAGACCATCCTGGCGAACACGGTGAAACCCCGTCTCTACTAAAAATACAAAAAACTAGCCAGGTGAGGTGGTGGCCGCCTGTAGTCTCAGCTACTCCGGAGGCTGAGGCAGGAGAATGGCCTAAACCTGGGAGGCGGAGCTTGCAGTGAGCTGAGATCCGGCCACTGCACTCCAGCCTGGGCGACAGAGCACGACTCCGTCTCAAAAAAAAAAAAAAAAGAAAGAAAAGAAAAGAGGGAGAGGGATGTAACGAACTTGGTTTGGTTTGGTTTCTGCTCTGCATCTTTTGAACCTGCTTTGTATGTCAGAGACTCTCCCATTGTATGAATTTGGTGGGAGACCACCCCCACTAATTCTCCAAAAGTCCAAAAGGCCAGATACTTACTCTCCATGACACCTGAGGTCATGAGTCACATGACCCAAGTATTGCCAATCAGCTAATTCAGCTCAATGCTTTGTTTCATTAGTGAAACAAAAAACAGGAGAGAGTTGAAATTTCATTCAAATGACTCCAGTGATAACATCCAGCGTCCTGTGTTGGTCCCAGCAGGGGTATCTGCATCCAGTGGGAGTGACCATAGTATACCCCATCCCATCCTACTCTGGCTGGCTCCTGCTCATTTTCTAAACCTGGTTCTCCAGCCCCAATGCAGGCTCCGTGAGCTATCCAATATCCTCCCTTAATCAATTCCTTTTCAGATTAAGTCATCCAAAGTGGGTTACTGATGTTTGCCCTGAAGAACCCCAACTAGTGAAGAAATTTGCAACAAGACAGAGATGCAAGGAAATGGAGAGTTTGTGTGTAGATTGGTTATAAGTCT
This sequence comes from Piliocolobus tephrosceles, assembly GCF_002776525.5. NCBI lineage: Eukaryota > Metazoa > Chordata > Mammalia > Primates > Cercopithecidae > Piliocolobus > Piliocolobus tephrosceles. Next base: position 106,791,223 of record NC_045434.1, on the reverse strand, counting down.
AGTCAGAATACTAAAATCCAGTTAATGTTCAGGGAATCTGGCAGTCTGCGGCTCACAGTGGTAAATTGCTCAAATTAAATGCTCATTTTTAGTCACCTGAAATGAAGAATTCATTAAGGCAAAACTTTGAAGACCATATTGCTACTTGCATAGAATGAAATGAAGAGCTTGAGTCATACAGACCGTCCTAAACGTAGCTTTCCCCAAGAGAACAGGAGAGAAGAAGGAGGAGGAGGAGGAGGAGGAGGAGGAGGAGGAGGAGGAGGAGGAG